>NW_026294503.1:39981989-40338175 GCF_007827085.1 Peromyscus californicus insignis
CCCACACTTCAGGGCATTGAGGGAAGGGTGGGTCATCAGGATGATTGCTGGTTTGGGCCTGAGCTGGGCAAGGTGAGCTGACAGAGATCTGGGAGAGCCAGTCCTGAGTGTGTGCCTGGCTGTGGGTGGCTACTATGTTCCCCAAGTGATGATAACTATGGCTGGGGGCAGGAAACTCCCTGGGGTCAGAATAGCATGGTTTCATAAAGGCACAAACGTAGGGGCCATGGTAAAGGGCTGCTGTAGCCAGCCATGTGGCCTCAGAGGCCAGAGACGTGAGGGTGGCTGTGTCCTTGCTTGGCCAGACCCCACATTGGACCCCTGTCAGGACTATAATCTTTGGTTTGGTGGGCGTTTGGGGGATCCTCTGCCCAACTGGGCCCTCAGATCCTCTAGCCTCTCCCATAAGCCCTGCTGCCCTAGATCCTACTCTGTGTTCACTTCCCTTCTCCCATCTGCTCCTTTGGGGGGACAGTATGACCCCCAAGAGGGGAGGAACAAGTGATCCCGATGTCCACCTGACTCCTAGAAATGGCAGGGGCTACAGACAGGCCACAGTGGCTCCTGGGAACCACAACGGTGCTGAGGTTGGGGGACAAGGCACAGTTCTCAAGCACTGACGTGTCCCACGGCTTCAGGGCAGCACATGTCCCGACCTGAGCATGGGGGGACGCTCGGTGGTTGACGTGCAGGCCGGGTGCTGGTGGAGGGCATGGAAGTCTCAGGCTGCTAGGCTCCCCGTGCCAGCCAGGTGCTCCAAGAAGAGACTGAGTACTGAAGGCAGGGCTGGCTCAGGTTGGCGCCACAGGAGGGCACTGAGACTCGGGAGGGTAGCTGCAGCCCCGGAAGAGGAAGAACATCCTTCGTGTCTGTTCTGTCTGTCTTGGTCTCTTCTCTGACCCTCTGGCCTTGTCCAACTGTCCACTGTCTGTCCTGTCTCTCCCTCACAGTTTCTCTCTCTCCTTCTCTCAGTACCTCCCAAGACTCCCGTCTCCTCCAGCCATCTCGTATTGCCGTTGGGGCCCTGGGGCTCTGGGTCCAGGGCTTAGGGCCTGGAAGATGGAATCAGGGGCTGGCTCCCTTGCTCTGTGCATCTCTCCCGTCTCTGTACCCTTCCTGTGTGTCCCCTTCTGTCACCTCCTGGACAGGGTCCAAGTTCTCTCCCAAAGAGCTCCTCTACTTTGCTGGGTCCCTTGCAAGCCCTCAGGCCTGGGGATGGGGGAAAGGGGTGTCCTCAGGAGAGGCGGAGCGCCCACGGGGCCGCCCTGACGCCCTCCATCCCCAGGGCCTCCCTGTGGAGCTCCTGCGTGGTGCTGCCGCTGCTGGCGCTGACCTGGATGTCTGCTGTGCTCGCCGTCACCGACCGCCGCTCCGCCCTCTTCCAGATCCTCTTTGCGGTCTTCGACTCACTGGAGGGCTTCGTCATCGTGATGGTCCACTGCATTCTGCGCAGAGAGGTGGGCGCCCTGGGCCCCTCGAGGTGGACATGTACCCAGCACGGAGCCAGGGTTGCTGGGAATGTCCCCCTTTGGGGGGATAGCTTATTTTCAAGGATACCTCGCCAGCTATGGGGAGGTCTGTGGCTGACAGGGCAGAGTAGGAGAGCCGGCACTAGATGCTTGGGAGTGTTTTCTGAGCCTTTCAGGAGGTGAGAACATGAGGTTCATATCCAGCTATGTCCTGATGGCCACCACCAGGAGGCAGTAAGGAGACTACATGGCTGTCCTGACCTCAGAGAGGCTGCATGTAGACAGAAGTACGTCTTACCTCAACAGACCGACTTCTGCTCCAGATAGAGCAGGGACATGGCTGGGGCCTAGGAAGAGCCTTTTGCCTCCATCCCCCTCTTAACCTCCTAGACTGCTGCTAAGGGGTTTGAACTGCAGCAGGTATAAGAGGGCAAAAATCGACCGTAGCTGCAAGAACCAGGGACCTCAGTTGACGGAAGAGACTGGGCTGGCAGGGCAGTGAAGAGGTCAGATGCCACTGCTCCCCTAGAGAGGCTCTGGAGGAGCACCCTGGGAAGAGAGGGATGCCTGAAGTTGCAAAGGTATTCCCACAAGGCCTGTGCCCTCCTTCCCCCTCCCTGTGTAGTCATGTGTCACTCAGCTGTGACCATTGAGACTCACAGGCAGAGAGCAACCTCTGAGCCCTCTTGTCCTGGCTACCTGAGCACTGCATCCACAGTTCTCGGGAGCTCCCCGGCCCCGCACCAGGTGCCCTGACTTGTAGCCCACAGGCAGGTGAAGTCTAGCCTCCTGTTGTAAGGCCACTGATCTGCTCTGAAATCACACTCGTGCCCTCCGCTCCTCCCTCAGTGTTCTGGCTTCTACGGGGCCAGCTGACTGAAAGTGAAAGTAGGCACTCCGGGAGGGTAACGGGACAGACGTCAGCAGAATAGCGGAGCATCCCACTAAGATCTGTCCCTAGGAGTGGCATCTGCAGAAAAGCCTTGCGGTCAGGAAGTTGAGATGTGACCAAGAGCCAAAGGGCTCACCCCTCCACGTTGGGTAGGGTGAGCATGTGGAGCCGCCAGCTCGAGCCCTTGTGTATGGTCCCGATGCTGATCTCAGCATCTCACTGCTATCTCCGGAGCCTGGGTTTCAGGATAATGTTTGATCCTGTGTCCTTCCTCGTGCTGATTATCCTGGGTGGTTAGCCACTTCCCTTGGTGGCTCTTCCTGCCAAGATCTGTGCTGACCTTGTGGCTGGCCTTAGCCTTGTCCATACAGCCTGCCATGAGGAAAAGGCTCCTTGCCTGAAGTCAGGATGGGTTTTGGGGGTGCTGACTGACCCTGAAGCCAGGTAGGCTTCATGCTTTAGGCTAACGTTCTTACAGTGGCTTCCAGCCAGTGGAGTCTGCGGCTCCTTCCCAGCATCAGAAACTCCAAATGTCTTCATCTTACATCCTTTCTCCTCCTAGCACAAGGGGCATTACTGAGCTGCAGGGAGGCTTCTTGCAGCAGGTGCCATGTGGGCCCGGGTCCCTTCTGACATGCTTTCCCTCCTCCAGGTCCAGGACGCTGTGAAGTGCCGTGTGGTAGACCGTCAAGAGGAGGGCAACGGGGACTCAGGGGGCTCCTTCCAGAATGGCCATGCCCAGCTCATGGTAGGACTGATTGCCTGGGGATGCCAGCTGTCCTACCGGGACCTCTAGGTCCTCCCTGGGCCCAGAGTTTTCCTGGGCCCTGGTAGCCCTAGTCGATGAACTCTGAGCCCAGTTCGTAATTGGGGAAACTGAGGCCAAGTGGAAATCCTCGATCCAGGGTTTTGAGCTGGGAAAGGCTGTTGGTGAGTTGGGTGGTGGGTGGTGTGCATCTTTGCCTTCTTCAAAGCCGGCCCACCCAGAACTGTGCACAAGCCAACTGTGAGTTTACCCATGCAGACTGCTTCAGCTATGGGATCTAGGCACAGTAGCCTCTGAGCAGAGCCCTGGGCTCTGCTGGCCAGCTTCCTGCCCCTCTGGCACCACCCATATGTTGTCCCAGGTGTCTCGCACCCCAGGGGTGAGTGAGGCACTAGGAAGCATCTCCAAGTGGTGTCTGCACAGGGCCAACCCTCGGGGCCTCAGTGCCACCATCTAGAGGGAACACGTGTCAGCTGGGCAGGTACTCTGTCATTTGGGGACACAGCTTTCCCTCCTCTTGATGTTTCTCTTGGCCTGACCTCTGACCTCAGGGGAAGACTGCCACCTTCCCAGCATCCTGGCTCCTGCATTTCAGGGAAAGACCTCCAGTTTGAGATTAAAGGCCAGACTGACCCCCCCCCCCCGGAGCCCTGTGGCCTCCGGATGGGTCTTCTAGACCCAAGCTCCTAAGGTGGTCCTGGGTCACTACTATGGCCTCCCCAGCTGCTGTCCTCAGAGATGCAGCGGGGACCATGTCTCTGCTCTAGGGGAGGCTGGTGCTGGCCCAGGTCTGTGTCTGTCCCCTGCTGTCTGTCTTGGATGGAATGGCAGAGGCTTTGGAAGCCCTGGTGGCTGCATGGCTTTTGGGGGAGCATGGCCAGAGGGGCAGAGGCCGGCTGCTCCGTGATGCCTTGGAGGGAGAGCACGTATGGTTGAACGCACGCGCGCACGCACACACAGGCAGACACAAACACATGCATGGAGAAACATGCATATGCTCCTTCACAAAAAATGCACAGAAGTGTGAGTCATATACACAAAACTCCTCTCAGCATACATGTTCATGCTCACACAGTACAGTCCTCTGCCCTCACCAAGGCACATGTGCCGCGAACTCACAGAAACACAGCCCACACATGCATGTGAATGCTGACAGGCACACCCATGCTTGCATAGACAAGCGTAACAGATGCATGGCCACACGATGTGGCCCGGGGACTAGTAATGTGGGCTGGGGCTCTTGGTGACAATATCGGCATATTTGTGACCTCTGAGGTGTGGGTGTGGCTTTGGTGGCCCCCTTCCTACCACGCTGAAGGTTGCAGCCCGACTTGCCACCAGCCCTGCCCTCATCTTGCCCTTGGCCTCTGTCTTACAGACTGACTTTGAGAAGGATGTGGATCTGGCCTGTAGATCAGGTGAGCGCCTGACAGGTGAGAGCCATGGTGGCCAGTCGGTCCATCTGCTTCTTTCTTTACTCCCAGCATCCATGTGCCCTACCTGTCCCCATCCCACACCTGCTCTCACATGGCCCCGCCTGGGCTCCCTCCTCCCCAAGGCTTCAAGGAGTCCTGTGGGTGTGAGCCCCAGAAAGCTGTCGTGGAGCCCATGCTGGGCTGGGACCATCTTTGGTAACCCCTTCACATGTCTGTCTCTCCCTTTTCCCCTCATAGGGCAGAGCAGATAGGCCAGTTCTGTGTGAGACCCAGCCCTGCTCCTGCTTCTGCCTGTACACTCCGTTGTCACCTGCCTCCTGCCTGCCCTCCCTCAAACACCCGTGTTGTCTTCATTTCTTCGTTGTTAACCTGGGGTGGGAGAGGGGAGGTTGCCCTTTGCGAATGGGAGACCTCAGTAGTGGGAGGAAAGGAAGGGGAAGGACCTGCTGCTGGGGCACTTGGCTAACACTGAGCTTCCAAAGTCAAGAAGGGGCTCAGAGCCTCCCCCATGTTCCCAGTGTCAAATCATAGCATCTGAGAACCAGGGGCCAGGACAATAGCAGACCATCTCTGGCTGAGGAGGGGCCCTCTGACTTTGCTCCATCTGGTCCCCAAGTCGGGGAATGTCAGATGCTGCCTGGGTGGGTTTCTTGGGATGGGGCAGAAAAACCCTTCCTTGGTCTTCAGTGATCCAGCTCCACAGCCTAACCAAGAGGTGACCCCCGGCACTGGGAGTTGGGTGCTGGCCTTGTCCAGCTCAAGATGCTGTGGGTTGAATGTAGCTGATGGGCTCATGATAGGTGTCCCTGGATAGGTGTCCATAGTGGGGCAGAGTCCCTGCTGGGAGAGGCTGAGATGAGCTGTGTGCAGGCCAAGAAGGTCCTTGAGATGCTGTTGATCCTTGGAGATGGGCATACAGATTGAGAGGGAAGATGGCTAGTCCATTGCTGGGGTGTTGGGGAAGGGCCGAAGGAGGACAATTCTGGGCGTCTTAATCCCTGTTCTATTGCTGTGAAGGGACACCATGGCCAAGGCAACTCTTATGAAAGAAAGCTAGTTGAGGGCTGGCTTAACAGTTTCAGAGTTTTAGTCCATTATCATCATGATGGGGAGCCTGGTGACGTGTGAGCAGGCACTGGAGCAGTAGCTGAGAGCTACATCGTGATAGGCAGAGAGACTCTGGGCATGGGATGGGCTTTTGAAACCTCAAAGCCTACCCCCAGTGACACAGTGACACACTTCCTCCAACAAGGCCACACCTCCTAATCCTTTTAAAATAGTACCACTCCCTGAAGACTAAGTATTTAAATATGAGCCCATGGCGCTCATTCTTTATTCAAGTTTATTGTCATTCTTATTCAAACTGCCACACTGGGGGGATAGTCTGGAAGAGCCAAAGGTTGTCATTGGAGGGAGCTGGGGGTGAGGGAGTTTTGGCCTGGGAAACTAGGATGTTGTGGATGGCCATAGTTGATGAAACGGTAAGAGCTGCTGGTGGGCCCCAAGGCTGGGCTAGGTGTGACCAGAACAGGCAGTGTGCAGACCTGGGCCAGGCTTCTTAAGAAGGGGGTGTGACCTTGCTCTGGAGAGCATGCCCAGGAGGATGGCTGCCTTGACTCGGAGCTAGTCTGATACTCTACTGGCCAGTGGGGCTAAGCTGATGGACAAGTGACAGATGGGATATATGGTGAGCTGGAGCCCAGGCCAAATGTTGGACAGCTTGGGATAGCTAATCAAGAGAGGTGGATGGATGGGAACTTCAGGAAGAAGGACTTTATCAAGGCACAGGAGCAACCAAGGGAGGAGAGACCTTCAGAGGGGTTGAGCTCATGTGCCAGGTCTCGTGGTTCTTGGGGCTGATGTACCTATGCCAAGCACAACCTCCCTTCAAGGACTTGTGTGCAGCGGGAGTACTGGAGGGGAGCCTGGGCTCCCTAGAAGAAGCTGTTCTGCCCGCCTGAAAGTACCTATTTCCTGTGCTTTCCAGCAGAGGGCACCCTCGCTTGCTTTTCAGAATTGCCATGATGGGCTGTGTATGAGTGACAGTCTGGTTATCTTGGGAGGCAGGCAGAGACCCACGTGTGGGCCATCCTCATTGGAAAAGGCAAAGGAACTTTGTCCAAGTGCCAGCATGGAATGGACCTGGAGTGGGTGTCAGGGCTGGTGTGGGTTGAGACCGGGGTGGCAGCAGTGGCTGGCCAGGCTGAGCCCCTGCTGCTGCTGCTGCTGCTGCTGACCCTCCTCACCGCTCTGACCCCCCTCTTCCTCTCTGCTGTCTTTTCCGATGCTCCCCACTAGTGCTGAACAAAGACATCGCAGCCTGCCGCACGGCCACCATCACAGGCACCTTCAAGCGGCCGTCACTGCCCGAAGAGGAGAAGCTCAAGCTGGCCAAGGGCCCGCCCCCCACCTTCAACAGCCTCCCGGCTAATGTGTCCAAGCTGCACCTGCACGGCTCACCCCGTTACCCCGGTGGGCCACTGCCCGACTTCCCCAACCACTCCCTCACCCTCAAAAAGGACAAGGCCCCCAAGTCCTCCTTTATCGGAGATGGAGACATCTTCAAGAAACTGGACTCAGAGCTGAGCCGGGCCCAGGAGAAGGCTCTGGACACGAGCTACGTGATCCTGCCCACGGCCACGGCCACACTCCGGCCCAAACCCAAGGAGGAGCCCAAGTACAGCATCAACATTGACCAGATGCCCCAAACCCGCCTCATCCACCTCAGCATGGCGCCTGATGCCAGCTTCCCCACCCGGAGCCCACCTGCCCGTGAGCCCCCAGGTGGCGCGCCCCCTGAGGTGCCCCCTGCCCAGCCCCCACCACCACCTCCACCTCCACCACCCCCTCCACCCCAGCAGCCCATACCCCCACCACCCACCCTGGAGCCTGCACCCCCCAGCCTGGGGGACACAGGGGAGCCTGCGGCCCACCCAGGACCCAGTTCAGGTGCTGGGACCAAGAATGAGAACGTGGCCACCTTGTCAGTGAGCTCCCTGGAGGTGAGGGTGGTTTGGGGTCTGCAGAGCAGAGATGGGTGGACCCCCCCCCCCCGGCAAGGGCTGGTACTTGCGTGCTATGTAGGTTTAGTGCATGTCAGAAGTGGGCCCGGCTGGCCCAGGGACAGAATCCTTATGCACTCAAGCCCATTTCACATAGCAACAGTCTCTGTGGTCAGCCTAGTCCTTTGTACTGCCCCTGCGCCTTGTTCAGACCTTAGGACATGGGTCTGAGGTCAGGATGGGACCCTCAGGGAAGCACCTGCCCACCCTAGGATGTGCCACCATCTGCCCTTCAACCTCTTAGGTGCAGCTAGCACCCTGAGTTCACTTTAGGGGTCCAGCTGTGTGGCTGAGCTGGACACTTCAGAGGGAGGACAGGGACGAATAGGCCTGGAGTGTGTGTGTGTGTGTATGTGTGTGTGTGTGTGTGTGTGTGTGTGTGTGTGTGTGTGTGTGTGTAGACCTCACTGCACACAGAGAACTTGGGGTAGCCTTGGAGTAAGGGCTCTGAGACCCCATCCACATGTCATCATTGTCCGGGGTTTTCCTTTGGTCTCAGCACACCCTCCGGACCCAGAACTGGGCCTCTATCCCTAGGGAACAGGCAACCTGGGTACTTGATACACCCTCAGCAGGTCCCCTAAAGGCAGGTTGGTGTCTCTCCAACTGTCAGGCAGGAGGGCCTGGATGTGTGGTCCAGGCAGTTTTAGGGAACACATTTTCCATGCACACAACCCCTTTCTCCTGCAGCGGCGGAAATCACGGTATGCAGAACTGGACTTTGAGGTAAGTGCGGGTGCCTCTCTCTGGACAGACAGGCTGGGCACCAGGGCCTTTTCAGCACGTGGGAGTTGGGGAAGGGCTCCAAGGTCGGAGCCCAGGGGCCAGCAGCAGGTGGGACAAAGGGGTGGCTGTGGATGCCCATCCTGGCTCAGGACTCGTGGCCCCAACCCACAGAAGATCATGCACACACGTAAGCGGCACCAGGACATGTTCCAGGACCTGAACCGGAAGCTGCAGCATGCGGCTGAGAAGGAGAAGGAAGTGCCAGGCGTAGACAGCAAGGTCAGGAGGGTGGGTGGGCTCTGCTCCAGCTGCCACCAGCTTCTGCCCACTTCCTTCCCACCCTCACTCCCTAGATTCCTGGTTGGTCTTCCCCTGTGCTGTCCTTCTCCTCAGATGTACAAAGGGCAGGGCAGGAGGAGCCTGAGCCTGGCTCTGGCTGGTGGGTTCCACATTGTCCGTTCCCACAGTACTGACCCTGACCCCATCATGGGAGCTTCAGCTACCGCCAAGACTGGGTCTGTTGGGATACAGGGGTTGCTGCTCTCTCTGGGAATCCCTCCCTAAGAGACTTCCTCTCTCTTCTCCCTTCCCTCCCATGGACTCACTCCCATTTGCCCCTGCCCTGCCTACGTCGCTGGCACCGAGTAGCCAGAGAAACAGCAAACTCCCAACAAGAGGGCCTGGGAGAGCCTCCGCAAGCCCCATGGGACGCCCGCCTGGGTGAAGAAGGAGCTGGAGCCACTGCCCCCTTCTCCGCTGGAGCTGCGGAGTGTGGAGTGGGAGAAGGCGGGTGCCACCATCCCACTGGTTGGCCAGGACATCATTGACCTCCAGACCGAGGTCTGAGCGGGCGGGCGGTGGCCCCGCACCGGGCCAGGAGGTGGGATGCTGCTCTGCCCGCTCCACCATAGGACGGGCACAGATGCGCTCGCGGTGGCGGGCCGGGTCCAGCCCCGGCCTCAGGGCGCTCAGAGGCGGCCAGGCAGAGGGCCCGCGGTGCTGGGACCAGAGCCAGACACAGGACAGGAGGTGGCATGGCCCGCGGGCACAGGGCTCCAGAGGCCAGACGGTGCCTCAGACTCTGCCCTCCTTGGGCAAGCCCGAGCAGGCGGGCAGGCGGCTATGGACACGGACAGGCCTGGTGTGGCCAGCGTCCCCAGGATGCCCACCACAGCCACCACTGCAGAGGACTGCCTGTGGCCCGCCAGCCTGGCTCCGTTTTTTAGACACCCCTATCCCTTGGGAAGCAGCCAGACCCCCCCCCCCACTCCCTTCCAGGACCCTGGGCCCCTCCCAGACCCAGGCAGAGAGCATGGTCCTGACCCAGAGACCCAGGGGCTGGACTGAGACCACTCTGGAAAGAGGCGGGGTGGGGAATCTATTTTTTCTCTCCTTTTCTTTTCTTCAATAAAAAGAATTAAAAACCCAGTGCTTTATAGTCTATTCATTCTCTGTAGCAGCCTGGCCCGTTCAGTGGCAACTCCTGCCCTGTGTGCTTGCCCTGCCCCGCCCTGCCCTGGGGGCCTGCCCTCCTCTTACATGGTCCTCTGAGGCTGGATGTACCTCAGTTCTCCACCTCAGGAGCATTGGACTCCTGGGCCCCTGAGTCACTTGGGAAGGATAGAGCTAACAGGTAACAATTTAAACAACAACAACAACAACCTGAAATGGTGAAAGGAAACAGTTGTGTAGCTGGAGTCTAGGGTTCTGCCTGCAGCCTCCCAGAGCCCACCTTGGAGTGGCCTGCCCCACTGTTATGCACAGCCAAGTACTGACTCCCTTTGTCCATCACTAAGTACTTCCTGTCCCCAGGCCATGGCGACCCTATCCATCCACAGGGCGAATGTGGGAGGGAAAGGTGAGCATGGTCAGATCACCAGAGGCTTTATAACCACCAGGGCCGCCTTCCCACAAGAAGCTTCGCATTCTTGCATTTCTCAGAGCTTCCAGCAGGGGGCAGCCTAAGCCACTCAAGGAGTCTGGCTGGGAAGCCAGGAGGGCCTCTCCTTTCCCCAACTCTGGGACTGTGCAAACCTGAACTTCTGCAGACAGAACCCTTCCGGCCTCTCCTTCAGACCACAACTTGAGCTGGAACGCAGATACAAACCATTGGCCCTGAGGGGTATATGGAGCCCCTAGCACCCTGAAATATCAAGAGCTGGAAAAGGAGGACAGCCTGGTATGGATTGTTTTCATACCCTCACCTGATCTTTGTTCTTACGAATCTCATTGTGGGCATGTCCTTGACACCCCCCCCCCCCCACACACACACACACACAAGTATCCTTTTTAGCAGGCAGAGACAGGATTAGCACTGTTGGTACAGTGACTGCAGTGAGCTCAGGTAATTGTGATGACCACGCACACCTCTGGATGCACAAACATGGGTGGGTGAATGGCAAGTCCACAGACGCCCAGAGAAGGGCATGCAGAGCCCAGCACAAACCCTAGCTACAGACCACAAACAACAACAAAGCAAAAAACAAACAAATAAACAAAACCCACCTACCATGTTTGGGTGAGATTTGGCAACAAAACATAATTCAGCCTTGACCATGCCACGGCTAATGTGAACTGTGTGCACCTGTGCACATGTCTGCACTGGAAGGCTTCTGAGCCTTATCACAGCGCCTTCTGCAGGTTACATGGAATATCACTATCACACTGCACTGCACAGTCTGCACAGAGACCCCGCCTTCCAGGGCTTCCTGTGAGTTGAGTGACTGTGGTCTCCTCCTCAGCCCCGGCTATTAAGAATTAAAAGAAGCTTGGAGGGCCTATGGGCACAAGGAGAGAAGGCCCTGAGGCTCCATCACCCTGCCTATGCAGGCAGCATGTACATGTTGGGTCCGGGCCAGGTCTGGGTCCGGAGGGCTGAGCTCTGCTCAGACTTACCACTGTCCTCACGGAGTGACCAAGCATCCTTAACCAGCTCCCTAACGTCCCTGTCCCTGCCCACTCAGCACCACCAGCAACAAAACACAAAGCAACAAGGAGTACCCCAGCCCCTCACACCCTCTGCATGAAGGGAGAGACTCAGAACAGTGGAGTCAAGGCTCTGTCAAGATGCAGTGTGTGTCCAGAGGCAGCTCTCTCCTCCTCTGCAGGCCCTCCAGCTCTGGAGGGCTATTTGTGCTAAGAGATGCCCAGGACTCATGGCTGCCCAGGATTCTCCCGCCTCCTCCTGGAGTGACTCACTACGGAAATTGCTGTCTACTTCCGGCCTTGGCAGAGGGAGCTGGCCAGCGAAGGCTCTGCTCCATCAGCACCCTGAGCCTTGCTCCAGCGGGGCCCACTCCAGCAGGCTCCATGTTCATTCCAAGGGGAGTCCTGTCCTGAGCGTTGCCTTGGCCCAGAACTCTTGTGGGGACAGGGACCTTTCCACGGACCTCTTTCAGGCGCCTTTGCTCTTTGGAATGCTATGCTCCTGACACCTGGCAAGCAGGGGCAGATCTTATCTATAGTGAGGAACAAGACTCAGGGTGATTAGAGGATGCTGCTGGCATCCTACAGGTCAGGAGGGGCTGTGCCTGGAACTTGGCTCTCCTGACACCATTGACTGGCCCCGATGGTTGTCTTTCTCAAGGGCACTGACACCATCCTCAGTTGCTGCTACCACCACAAGGCACCCCTTTCCTGTGGAGCCCCAAGCTGGCTGGGCCTCTAGAGAGATCTGTCTGGGCCCTTCTTGCATGACTTGGCTGATCTGGCCTCTCAATACCTCTGCCACCCACTTTAGCAACCTGTTACAAGTGAACCTGAGACATGACACTAGGAGTGACAGTTACTGGGCTCTCTGGGTGACCCGTAAGCTGCCTGGAAACCTCGTGGACATTCAGGAAGCCAGGAGGAGCTGGCTCTGTCATCCCCCCCCCCCCAACCTGCCATCATTAGTACTGGCTTGCCTTAGGGGAACCTGTGGGACTTGGGATGATGGTGGTCACCATGATGGCTGGAACACTGGGCGCAAAGGTAACGGTGAAAGTGTGATTTATAGGCATAGAACTGGAGATTTTACTAGTGATGAGGGTGGTGGTGGTGGTGGTGATAACAATGGTGAGGATGGTGGTGATGGTGATGGAGATGATGATGATGAGTGGGATAGTGTGACGATGATGGTGATGGTAAGGGTAACGACAATAGTAATGGTGATGCTGATGTCATGAGGGTGGTGGCAATGATGTTGGTGAGAGTTGCAGTAATGGTGAGGATGGCGATGGCATTGATGAGGATAGTGACAGAAATGATGATGGTGAGGCTGGCAATGATGGCGATGATGATGCTGGTGAGGGAAATGAAGGGGATGGAACGATGGTGGTGATGGTGATTATGGTCCTGGTGATGAAGATGATGATGATGATGATGGTAGGGTTGATGACATCAGCAGATAGTCATGATGGTAGCGGTAATGGTGCTAGAGATGTAAGGGTAGCGGTGATGCTGGTGGTGGCCGTGGTGATGGTCACGGCTGAGGCTGTGACATTCCTCCCAGGGGTGCTGAAGACAGTAGCTACTGTGATCTCTGTGGATGATCCCTGCGCTGGTGAGATTAGGACCTGGGTTCTCGCAGTTCATTGTTCCTGGCTCCTACAGACTGGAGAATGTGAAGGAGGTGTGTGTGAAAGGAAGGACACATGAGGACAGCAAGGCTTTGCGTCAGCAGGGGGTGCAGCCAGTAGGAGCAGCTGCCAGCAGGTACTGAGTTCTTATCAACACCCACACCCCTCCAATCCGGAGGATGCCCCTCCTTACCTGGTTCCGTCTGTTCATCCCCCTGTGACTAATGTGAACACTTCTGAAAGGGGGCTGTGAGTTGCTCTAGCCCCTTTCCATAATGCCTTGCCTCTACAATGACCTCTCTTCCACTTCCTGGGCCCAATTTGGCAAAGAGACTTCGCATCTAACCTACTTGCCTTGTGCTCCATCGTGTGAGCCTTCCTGTTGCCCTGGAAAACTCTATCCTTCAATGTCATCATGCCCCCCCCCATTCTCCTCCCCAGGTCCTGCTTCCCAAGGGCTGTCCCCAGATGGGAGCAAATGTCCAAGATGATCCTGGATCTAGGACTTGTTCCAGAATCTTCTGCTAGATAGACTTTCCCTTTTTTTTTCCCTCTACCCTGTTATGGCCTTGGGAAGTGGGGGGCTGTGCTGGAGGATGCAGGCTGAAGAGGTGCCAGCTCGTCTGGGCTTCCTGAATGCCCATGAGGTTATGCGGCAGCTGATGGATCACCCAAAGAGCCCAGTAACTGTCACTCCCACCCAGGCTCAACCACCTCTTGGCTTTCTTCATGGTCAGAGGTGGCCAAACAGTACTCTTAGATAAATGTCAAGTCCTGTGGTCCTGGTTTGCTCTGCCCTCAGATTCTTGCTGGTGCTTTGGTCCTAAGGAACCAACCCTGAGGAGGACTCTAGGACCCTGGAGGCATCTCAGACCTGGCCTCCGAGCACCTGCCCATTAAGGGTCCAACCAAGCACTCAGGGTGGCCTCTACTGCCTCACTGGCTACCAAGGGATGATCAGGGAAAGGGGGTCAAGTCTGCTTTTCCCCATGCCTCACATGCCCCCTCTGGGTCTAAGATTCCCTATTGGGATCCTTAGTCCTTAGGGACACCCAGGGCTTCAGATTTTTAACGCAAAGCTTCTTGAGTAGTCGAGAAGCTTCGGGCTCCCCTTTGTCAGGCCCTAAAAATAACCAGTCAGGAGAAACTCTGAGCAGCTAGCAAATGTGCCAGCCAGCACCCCACGCAGCGGAAGCACCTCCAAATAAGGCCTAGGCAATGAGGGAGACAGCACCCAAGCTCATCACCACTGACGTGGATTCCAGAATCTTCCCTCCCTGCACCTCAGAGTCTCCCCACCAGAGCCTGTGTGACTCAGGGGCCTGGGAGCCTGGCTTGTTCAGGGCGCCCAGAGCTAACTAGACAATTCATTACAACAGTTTGAGCTTGGGTTCCTGGAAGTTCTGTGGTCAATTTGGGGACCTTAGAAGCTGCTAGCTGGGGTTGTGGACTTAGAGGTATGGAATCTTAGGACAATCTCAGTCACCCCTTCCCAATCTCAGTGGACATTGTGTGGGCTCACTCAAGTACCATGGGGGCCCAGGGGCTTCCCCACCCCACTCCCTTGGCCTCACTGGGAAATGGGACCAGATGGATGTAAGGAGGCCAGCATGGATGGGACATTGACACACAGCTGTCCTTAAGCAGAGGAGGTGTTGCTGGGCTCCTTATGGCTTCCTGGGAACACCATATGGACCTCACTCAAGGATGGGGGAGGCTAGAGGCAGCACCCCCATTAACATCTTCCTATCCTCTCTCTTGGGGTTCCCTGGCAGGAGTGTGGAGGTAGAGGCCAGGACTTCCACATTCTAAATGACCTCCGTGGCCGAGCCTCTCTGAGTTCACAGTGAACGTGGGGCTGGGGCCACTCCTCACTGGCTAGCACTGGCATGTACCCCCACCTGTCGTCTGTGTCTGTTGGTGCAACCCAGGCCCTGCTGAGGTTCAGCGTTCTCTCAGAGGCTCCTCCGCTTGTCCCTCCATAGGACAAACTCAACCCCTACTGGACAAAGGCCAGAATGGGAGAAAGGGAGGATGGACGTGGCCTGGGCTGAGTAAGGGTGAGTGAATCACCGAAAGGGACATGACCCTTCCTTCATATACCAGGCTTTTCTCAGTCTCCCTGCGTCTGCAACAAGCACCCTGCCCCCAGACTTTACTAAGACCTCCCTCTGGATAGCTTGGCATGGCCTGGCTGTTATTTATTAAGTGGCGCTGTTTATCCTACGAGAGAAGCCACGAGGTACAGCAAAACCTGCAATAAGAGTTTATTAAGGGAAGGGAATAGAAGGGGTGTGCATAGGCCTATGGAACGACCGTGCAGGAAGAGAGGGAAGGAATAGGTGGAAGCTGCTTTTATCGCCCCGCCCCCCCCCCCCGCACATGCGCATATGGGCTCACGTAGCTACACCACGCATGTGCGTAGATTACGTGATCACGCAGCACTTGGATTACATAGGATGTAAGGCCCTGGGATGACTAAGCATCTTCCCTGGCTACTGGACAGAGCATGTGCGGTCATGTAGCTGGGGGAGTGGTTAGGAGTTCTAACATGAGCCCCACCCCTGATTCACCCCTGGTGTCTCCAAACTCATCATGTGCCTTCTTATGTAAGGCTGGTTCTGCTCAGGACATGGACCTTGAAGCATGCACACATGAAGATGTGCTCAGAGGAGACTCTCGACAGCGTAGTGGCTGAGAGGGACCCTGGAGCACAGGACGCATAGGTATGTCCTAGTGGTGGTTCCCATGGAGACTCCCAAGAAGGAGTCCACGAGGACTGAGTCTTCCCACGTTTGTCCCCTTGTGCTGGACCAAATGGAGGGGTGGTGAGGGCAGATCACTGTGACAGCTTCCAGCATCCTGAGGGGCAGGACCTGGACCACTACCATTGTTCCACTTTGTAGAAGTGGGCTGCTCCTCTTCCCGCCCCACGGCAGGTCTCCTGTGCACAGGTCCTGGAGCTGAGACAGCTCATAATTTCCATGTCCAGACTGATACCAAAGCAAGAGCTAAGACCGAGTGCTGTCTGGTGCTGATCTAGGCCTGGGCTCTTCACGGACCGGCAAATACGAAGTGTGTCTGTGTCAAGGCGGCTCAAGACAGGGTCAGGGCAGGAGAACTTCATCTCCCTCTCAAAGCCACACACATCCCAGCACGCCAGCTGCCACGCTTCCCCACCACCACCACTGGGCCCTTCACCCAAGGCTGTCCCCACCCCACACTCCCCTATCCCCCCCTTAACAAAATCCTTCTCAGCAATTAATCATAGCTCTGTGCAGGCTTTGGTTTTTTGGTTTTTTTTTTTTTAAGTCACTTTTAATTCATTTGATGTCTTTGGGAATCTACTTCCGACACATTGCCTTACAGTGCTCATAATAGCCTCTCGTTACTCTCAGAACTGCTGACATGTCGGGTCCCCCTTGTCATCCCCAACATGAGAACTGTGTTTTCTCTCAGTCACCTTGCTCAGGAAGCCACTTCGTGCCCCTGGGGGCCCCTTCGCTAATTCCTGCTCCCCCCCCCCCCCCGTCACTTTCTTCTTTGCCTGAGCTGAGTGCAGCGGTGAATACCAACCACCAGCTCAAGCTCGGTTCCTCCCACGTTAATTGTTAGCCTTTCTTAGCGTCTAATACAAGCATTTTTAGGCCATCAGCTTCTCTCAACATGTCACTCGAGTTCCATCCTACAGGTTCCCATACGCATTATTTTTACCATTCGGTTGTAATTATTTTTCTAATTTTATCAGGAACCCTTCCTTGGGAAGACAAGTTAGTTTATACACGTCTTAAGAGTTCTAAACTGTAGGATTTTGAAAAACAAATCTAGCAATTTATGGTTTTTTTTTTTTTTTTTCTGATGGGGTCTTTCTTCTTAGGTAGCTCAGGATAAGTCTAGAATTCTCGATCGCCCCGTCTCCCCTTCTCAAGTGCTAGGATCAGAGGCGTACACCCCTACTTGTGATTCCTAATTTAACTAGCATGCTGGTAAAATGTAGCCCGTGTGACAAATGCTCTGTTGCATAAGATGTGAGCCTTCTCATAAATATTCCATACACATTTTCTCAACCCAGAGCAGAGCATTTTCATTAAGTCAAGATGGTCAGTTTTATGGCTCAAATCTATACTTCTGTGATCTTATAAAATACGCTTCCTGAAAAAAAAAAAGCGCGCGTGGGGGGAGAGGGGGCTGGAGAGATGGCTCAGTGGTTAAGAGCACCGACTGCTCTTCCAGAGGACTCAGGTTCAATTCCCAGCACCCACATGGCAGCTAACAACTGTCTATAACTCCAAAATATGACACCCTCACATAGATGTACATGCAGGCAAAATGCCAATGCACATAAAATAAAAATAAATTATTAAAAAATACACTTCCTGTCTTTGCTTTCTCTCTCTCTCTCTCTCTCTCTCTCTCTCTCTCTCTCTCTCTCTCTCTCTCTCATGCACGCACGAGCACAGCGCGCACACACACACACACACACACACACACACACACACACACACACACGCACACGGCTCCTGGGACTTTCTCAGGGGTGATGAGTGTCTTTGGTAAGCTAATGAGATGGCTGCTAGCTGGAACCCCTGCACAGCCTGAGGAAGGGGCTGGTCACAGAAAAATCCAAGGCAGGACTAGGGAATGGAGACTGCCAGTCTCCTGAAATGTCCAGGACAGGAAAAAGGACTCAAGGCGAAGGTAAAATTGGTCCCCAGTGGCCAACCAATTATTTGAGATGGGTGTGTTCTCAGGGTTCTGCAGGCTGCAGTCCAGGATCAAGGTGTGGGCAGTGCTGGTTTCTCCCGAGGCCTCCCTCCTTGGCTTATAGATGGCTCTTCTTCCTGTGTCCTGGTTATCTTCCCTCTACCTCGGTCAGTGATTTATTAACCACGCCCACATAACGACACCTCCATGAAACTCCCAAAGGTCAGAGATCAGGAAGCTTCCAAGTGGCCAATCATGGAGTCCCCTAAGTGCTGCACCTAAGGGTCTGGGAGTGTGAGATGGGGCATGGGAGCCGAGTGCTCAGAAATCCAAGCAGACTTTCCACAGCCGGGCATCTTAGGGGACAGAGCTCTCAGCCTGGCGGGGTAGGGGGTGGGGGTCTGACACTCCAGGTACAACGTGTGGGATGGAACTGAAGGGCACCCAGCTCCTAAGGACACAGCCTCTGCTCCTCTGGTGGCGGAAGTGGCTAGTCAGCCAGGAGACTCTTTCCTGCTGTTTTTCTCATAACCTTTCGGTATTTTGTATCTGCTCAACCATTCAGTAACTGCAAAAGACATATGGAAAATTCCCACTGTCAGAGTGGAAAATTCCCTGCAGTCCTGTCAAATGCTGCTTTGTGTGTTTTGAAGAATGAAAGATGAGGACAACTATGTCTTCCTGGAGTGCAGAGGTTTGGGGTCATTCTGAAGCAACCATCTCTCTGGCAAGGCTGTTGCTCTTGACTTCAAGCCCACCCTGCCTGAGACTAACTTGAAGCCCCTCTGTCCTTTGTTGTTATTTCCAGGGTATTCTTCAGGGGACAGCACACAGCTGCGCTTGGAATTCAGTCGCACTGGCTTTGAAAATCTTCTCCTGCATTTGTTGAACTTACATCTTTTGGTTGCCTCCTCCACCTTAGCTGCCTAGGTCTTTCCACCTTCTATGGTAGATTTGAGAAGTCCCTCTTTTTGATTTTCTGCAATAGTTGTATCTTGTATGCACTTATTTCAGGTGCAGTCTCATCTTGTACTGGTGAGGAGAACACACAGGCTCCTTCTGTTCCCTCTTGGCTGTTCTTCTGCATCCTATTGGCCAGAAGAGCTAAGATGTGCCCAGGAGGTACCTGCACCACACCCGATAGCACAAGGACCTCAGGACTTCGCTCTGGTCCCTGGCCTCATCCAGGGGCTCTAACTGCTGTTTCAGTCCTGTATTTGATAACTCTGCAAGTAGGACGTTATTGTCTTGATTTTGTAGGAGGGTAAGGTGCCACCTATGTGTGGACTCCATCTGGGTGCACTGGCTGAGGTCCCAGGCCGATTCATTCTCTCTCTCTCTCTCTCTCTCTCTCTCTCTCTCTCTCTCTCTCTCTCTCTCTCTCTCTCTCTCTCTCTCTCTCTCCCCCCTCCCTTCTTGAGTCAGTCTCCCTGCTGTTAATGATTGGGTTAACTACATCTACCCAATGGCACCTTCTGCCACTGGCCTTTGAGAAGCCTCAGGCTTTTCTTGTGTCCCCATAACTCTGCTCAAGCCTGTAAAGAATTGCTATAATTTAGTTGATGTGTGGTTCCTGTCCAAAGGCTTCTTTGAAATTCTTGTGACCATTCCAGGCATAGAAAAAGATGCGAAGAGAGTGTGGGGAGTGTGGTGGCCCATGCCCAAGCTTCCCTCCCACTGGTCCCTTGCATAACTGGGGCCCAGTGATCGAAGCACAGCTCATTTCAATATTGCTCTATATCTTAATCCATATCTTAAAAATTTCCACTACGCACATTTTAAAAGCCACCCATCTGGTTGTTACGTGTGCATCCGATCTGTTACTTTTTCCTCTTTTCCTTTCTCCACATGGGTTATTTTAATTAAAAAAAAATATATAGCTGAGCACATAGCTCCAATTACACAGAACTATACTCAACAGCTTTCTCGGCACATGGCAATGAACGTGGCCATAGGTTCTTGGATTTCACCATTTCATTCAAGTTTAGCAAAGGCGCCGTTGACATATGCACAGGGAAGTGCCCATTTGAAGTCTTCAATGAGCTTTTTCAAGTGTGTACTCATCTGCTCCACGCTCTGTGAGTTGGGCTTGGGTCACTGTAGCAGTGAGCAGGACGCAGAACAGTGCCCCAGACCGCCCATCCTGTTTCCTGTCAAGCCCTCTCCTGACAGCCGAGCTTGGCTTTTTCTTAATTCTTCAACACTGTGGTTGAAACCAGGGCCTCGCACATTGTAGGTGAACACCCTACCACTGAGCCATACCCTGCTTGCCCTTTCAGCCTTGAGTCAGGGTCTCAGAAAGCTGCCCAGGCTGGCCTGGAGCAAATGGTCCCCTGGCCTCAGCCTTCTAGTCTCTGGACTTGTGCGGTTGGTAGCCTTTTCAGACAGGTGTATGTGGTGTATGTGTACACGTGCGTGTGGGTGCACATACCCCTGTATGTGCATGTGGAAGCTAGAGGAAGACACTGAGCATCTCCCTCTACTGTTCTCCACACTATTATTATGATGATTATGATGATGATGATGATGATGATGATGATGATGATGTTATTTTTTGGCTGCTATTAGGGTGCTGGATTTAAACTCGACTCCCCCTTGCTCTTACCCACTGCACCATCTCCCCGACTCTAGGCTGGTGTTTTTGTCATTTGGGAATCTGTGTGCAAAGTTCCTGCCATGGCTTAGCTTGTTGAAGGTTTTAGCAAACAATGGCCCATTGTTTGAACACATCACAGTTAATCCACTCTTCTTCTGAGAGATATCTCGGTCGCTTTCAGGTTGGGGAAGTTGTGAATGAAGCCCTTGTAAGTTTCCAACTCCTTCCAGTAAGTGCCTTGGACGGCAATGTCTGGACGAGAAGGTCAAGGCTGTGTCTTGTTTGTCTTCCTCTGTGGCCGTTTCACCTGCCTTTCCTTACCAGGGTTTGCTGGTGTCGGGCTCTGCCCTGCGTTTTAGTGGTTCTCAGCCATCTTACTACACACATGGTGCCCATTGCTGGTTAACTTACTGTTCCCCCACTGTTTCCCAGCCCGGGGCCAATCTCTTCATTCTAAAAGTAATATCTTTGGTAGAGCAGAGTGCTCTGTGAAGAGCTTTAACTTTTTTCCCCTTGGCCTGGATGTGTTTGTGTGCGCGTGTGTGCGCGTGTGTGCGCGTGTGTGTGCGTGTGTGTGTGTGTGTGTGTGTGTGTGCATTGACCTAAGGACTTACTGCTCAATTCAAGGTCATTCTGGTTTTTTCCTACCATATTTTAGGAGTTTTTAGTCTTGCACACTCTAATGTCCACTCCGATGGTTTTGGTTTTGAAACAGCATCTAATTCATTAGTCCAGGCTGACCTGGGAACAGAACATGTAGCCCAGGCTGACCTCCCGCTCATGGCACTCCTCCGGCTCAGTTGCCCTAATGCTAGAATTACAGGTGTTAGCCACGCCCCCTATACTGCCAATCTGATAACTTTATTTTTAAATTTAAAAAAAATTAACCTTTTCTTTTAGTTTCTGCACGTGGCATGCGTTTTGTTTGCACGTATGTCTGTGTATGTGGGTAGGCCTTGCAAAGTTCGGAACAGGGTGTTGGATCCCTTAAAGATACAGATGATTGTGAGCATGTGGGTGTTTGATCATTTTTGTGTGAGAGGGAAGATGAGAGCATCCGAGCTGCGCTCTGTTGCCTTGGCCCCTTCATCCAAGCTCAGGTGGCTGCAGGAGGCGCCTGGGCTCCAGGTGATTCCCCCACGGGTTTGTCTCTGATCAACTCTGCTGCCTTGGGCTTTGACTGTTTCTGTCCCGTTTCTTTCTTTGATGTTTCTGCTTCCTCCTTGCCTTGTCTTTCTGCTTCATTCTTTCCTCTGTCCTGATTTTTTTCTCTCTTCTCTGTCTTCTCTGTTCTTGTTTTTCTGTCTTGTTTTCCTTGATTCTTCTGTCTTCTACTCTTCTGTTGTGAAGTCTCCACTTCCTATTCACTGCATTGCTTCTCAGAGCATGGCAGCCAGGGTTGCTCATGCACCGTCTTTGAGAATTCGCCCTGGGGACCCTGGCTTGCCTGATGTGCTTTCCCCTGCAGCTGCTGGGGGTTTTCCGATTCTTTACAGATCATGTAATTTTGGGTTGCAAAACTGGCTTTCCTTTTATTTATTTTTGTTGCTGTTGTTGTTTTTTGAGACAGGATTTCTCTGTGTAGCTTTGTGCCTTTCCTGGATCTCTCTCTCTGTAGACCAGGCTGGCCTCGAACTCACAAAGATCCTCCTGCCTCTGCCTCCCGAGTGCTGGGATTAAAGGCGTGTGCCACCACTGCCCGGCAAAACTGGCTTTCCAAATGGGGGCCTAAGATTCTTGGCTCTATGAAGCATCTGTGCAACTGGCCATCTCCAAGGTATCAGGCAGAAGCAGCCATCAGCAGATGATGGAGCTGTGGTGAATTTTCCTTATCCTGTTTAGTGAGTTGTTCTCCTCAATTTATATCCTAACAAATTCCCTAACACTCCTTAAGCAGACTCCCATGGATATATCACAATATCTGGCGCCCCAATGTGTGGATGGGCTGTCGCTACGGTCCTAGTGGCCCTTTAAGAGCCCACCTGTCCATGCGGGCTTAATAACCCGGCCTGCTAGCAGCAGCTCAGATCCCACCCTCGGAGGCCAGAAATTGCTGCTCCACCAGACACATGCCGCAACCTCTCTCACCCTGTGCCTGTGTTCCATGGCTAGAGCTGCGTACCCCTGCCCGCCCCCACTTCCCTCCAGCTTCTTTTTGTTGTTCTGGCTGCTTAGTCTGAGTGTTGTCTGTGGGGCCATTCTGCTCCAGCCACACTGAGATTTGTAATTCCAGTATATCCACTGTTGTGGATAGAGCTGTAGCCCTGAGTTTTACCTGCTACCAAGGGTCAGGAGCTGGATGGGTTTTCTCTGAATTTAGGACTGACTCGGAAGTTCTGGTCCCAGGGGCTATCCAGAGCCTCTTCATCTCTTTCCTGCTTCTGATCACTCCTCAATCCTGCTGCCTCCCCTTTGGGGACGTGACTGACAGGTGTGAGTGTCTAGTGATTTGGGGGCATCTGATATGACCCAGCACCTCCACCCTGAACAGTCACAGTACTCTGAACATCTCTTAGGAGGCTATGTGCCCCTAAAGAGCCACATCCAAGGCACTGGCTATGTGTAAACTCAATTTCCCATCACTGGTGGCTATGATCCAAGAATATCCTGAGTCTGCCCTGGTAGCCTCCGTGGTATCCTAATGCCACTGTGGTAGGCAAGGGCACTGGGCATGGCTGGAGGACCTGGATGGGCTTGAGGAAGGTGACTTTGCTAGAGAGAGTGGGTGAAGCACACAACAACAGAGAAGCAGCTGAGCTGAGGGTGGGAAGGCTGTCCCCAGAAAGCTGCAAGTCCCATCAAGTCCTGGGGGTTAGCTAAGCAAAGGTCCCGGGCACGTGTGAGAGGTTCAGTGGCCACAAGAGCGAGGTAGTTGATTAAGCAGGTTCATGGAAGACCTATCTGAGGGCAGGATGGATGTGGACAGGCAGATGAATAGGGTAGGCATGTGGGACAGCCTGGACCTGGCTGAGGGGAAGCAAGGGTTGGAGAAGGGGTTGCTGAGGGTGGCTCCTAGGGGCTTAGGTGCTAAGCCACAGGAAAACTGTAATGGAATTCAGCTACTGTCACAAAAGCTACTACTCGGAAAAGTCAAGGACTTCTCCAAAGGTCAAGTCATGGCTTAAGAAGTCTTGGTGATATTTTAGCTTTTGTATATATACATATTAGCTAGTTCCTAAGATGATTTTCTTGTGTGCTTCCAAGAACTCCTAACAGTGTATGTATCTAAAATGCCTATCAAGCATCTAAGGCCAAACGAAACAACACCTGTCTCCTAGGTCAGGAGATAGATAGCGTTATTTCTTGTGCAATTTAGGGTGAGACCCTCCTTTCTTATACACCCTTACTAACAGATCCCTAACTTTTTACCTACATTCTTAGGAATGTAGACTGAGCACGTAGATCCCCTTTTTGATATACTAACCAATCATTAGCACTCAGTTGACCTCCTCTTTTACCACTCCCATTTTGGATTGTAAAAGAAAGCCTGGTTGTCACTGCCTGAGGAAAATTCTTACCTTTCTTTACGACCCATAAGAATTCAAGCCTGGTGACCTTGCTCTGCCAGAGGACCGCTATTGCTTGGGCTTATGATTTCTGGGAGACTTGGAGAGAATGTAGAGAACTTGAGGATGGAAAACTGAGAGGGATAAGGAGGATTTTGGCCAGAGAGAACTTGTGGATGAGATGGAAGATGAGGAAGAGGCAGGTGGAGAAGTACTAGCTGGGTAAGAACAAGGTGAGAAGGATCTAGATGAGGCAGATTAAGATGAGAGAATTAAGATAGAACTTAGAGGGAACAGTAGATAAAGGTAGAGAGAAACCAGGCAAGAAAGGAGCTAGGTACGAGAACAGAACTGAAGCTGTGTAGATAGGATTTTATCTCAGAGGAATATTAAAGCAAATGGACTAAAGAGCTTGGTGTGCTGAGATTCTATTTCCTGAAAATAGTCGTCGACGTCCGTAGTTTTCTCTCCTGAGCCTCTGGAATGTGTAATATTAAGGCTGGTCCCTCTAATATTATACAAGACTTAGGCTCTTGTTTGGGTATGGCAACACCTATTCTGAAGTCTCCAGCTCTTGCTGCCTAGTGGAACACTATGGTAACTTCTGGTATTCTGAGTCATGCACCCTTCCCACTCCACAGCCTGGGGAGCTGAGATTAAGGGGAGAGCTGGCTTGGCCTGTTGTACACATGCCTGGGGAGAGGCCAGTGATACTCTGTGGCATTTAATAAAGATAGGACTCAACAAAGACAAAAATAAGGACAAGTGCAGGCTCAGCTCATCACGTAGTGGGATAGCTCTACAACATCATCCCAATGGTTGAGGTAGAACCTTCGGGTCCTGGAGTCTGTGTCATGGCTGAGGGCCTCCAAATCTGCAGGAGAAACCACGGAGCTTGCTGTGAAGCTGATGGGCCCAAGGCACCCACAGTCTAGAGGGGAAGGTGATTCCCCACCCCCACCCGAGAAAAGCGTCTCCCACCAGGAAGCTCCCTTAGGGGCCGCGGAAGGCAGGCCTCAGCCACCCGAAGGTCCAAAGGCTCCACTCACTCACAGTTCTTAAGGATGATCACATCGTCCTTTGTCAAGTAGAAACAGAGGTCAGAGAAGTAGTCCTGAAGCAATGCCCCTGGGACAGCCAAGGAGGAGGTTGGCAATAGCAACCCTTGCCCTTCGAGAGCACTGGCCAGCAGGGACAGCCCACCCCCTCACTGACATGGAGCTACGGCCCCTGCAGTAGACCCAGGACATGTGAACCTGACCGTCCACTGTGGCAGCCCGGGTAATGGGACATGGGGGTGGGGGTTTGAAGCAGCTGAGTTGGTACCTACCAATGAACCTCATGGCTGCGCCCTTCAGGGTCTTGTGGGGACTGTCCAGATACATCAAGGCCTGACTGAGAAACTGTTGGTAGTTGCCAAAGTTGCTTTCTATCTGAGAAGAGAAGAGAGGGACTGTGGCCATAATGAGGGTCTATAAGACACCTCACTTCAGGGACATGGCTTTCCTGAGGCACCCCCAGACACTGAACTCCACTTCCAGTGCCTAGGGCCTGGAAGAGAGGTGGGCAGGCACCAGAGTCCCACAAGGGATGTGGAGAGGTAGCTGGTGGTGACGGCCCAGTTCCTTCATTTAGTCCAATAAGGGGAGCCCATAACAAGGATCTGGAAACACCCATATTTGTGGCCCTTGCCAACATCACTCTGGAGACCATCCAGCATGCCTCTGTCCATCCCTGCCTGGTTGTCATCTCACCACAAACCAAAAGCAGATGTCCCACAGCCCCGAGCCACCAGGGTCCCCTGCAAGGCCCATGTCATGAAGTGGGAGAGGCAGGTTCACCACTGACAACTTCTGTACCCCTGCTGCTTCTCTGTTGTTGAGGAAGCAAAATCACCTTCGGGTTTTTGTTGTTGTTGTTGTTGTTGTTGTTTGTGTGTGTGTGTGTGTGTGTGTGTGTGTGTGTGTGTGTGTGTGTGTGTGTGTGTTTTGCGGGGGCACTTCCCTTGGGGTGTGGCTGTCCTGCACTGCAGATCTGACACAAACACCCGCATCATATACAGGATCTGCTGCTCTGTGACCTTCAGTGGCCTCTCCACTTCTAAGTGCCCAGTTCCCTGTCCTTCCTGCTGTGCTTTAAACTTTGGGTCCTGGTGGCGCCTGACACTTAAAGTCAGGACCATGGTGAAACAACTGGAGGCTGCAGTCCTGGGTGTCGCCAAGGCCATGCTTCTATTGTTACTGCCATCAAGATGCATGTGGTACCACTTGCATGGGATGGGTAAGCAGGCCTGGAGCTCAGTGCCCCCACGCTGCCCAAAGACCACCTTGAGATCTTTGCAGCCACAGTTCTAGGCCTGTCCTGAGTGGCCGAACTAGGATCCAGTGAGGCCTGAAGACTGAAGACAGGCCTGACCCACCTTGCCCAAGTGACTTTGGACCTGTCCAAGAGGCTGGGATTGTGGCCCTGACAGCCTAGACCCAATAAGGCAGAAGAACCTGGGGCCGGAGATTAAAGTGGTTGCTAGGTGGCATTTATTACTGGTCTCCCCATACCTGGGCCCTGCCATGTCTGGACTCAGAGACTCAGCTGTGTCTGCCTTAAATCTGCACTGGAACATGATGGGGCACTCCCTCCTCAGAGGCCCCATTAAGGTGGCCTTGGGCACACTCTAGGCACATGGTGGAGACTCTGCCAGCCTTCCTGGACAGCCCATTTCAGAGAACCCGAACTCCATTATGAAGGAAAAATGATCCGCCCAGAGCCTCAGTACTTAAACACCCTCAGGACTGCCTCTCTCAACCCCACATCCCACCCTCAGAACAGTCTGGGGTGACTGAACAGCCACCACCTCTCTGGCCCTAAGCCCTCCCCCAGAAAGGGGCCCACACCTTACCATGTAGACAAAAATGTCATTCGCAGCGCCCAGCCCTTGGCCCCATGCCAGCTTGCTGAACAGCTCCTTCCGGAACTCCCATTTTAACAGGATGGCACAGCGCAGGAAGGTGAACTTGGCCTTCTGAAAGTGGAGAATAGACTGCCTCTGCTTCCACCCATCATCACCCCCCTCATCCCAGACAGACCCCGAGGAGAGGTTTCTGTAGCAGTACCATCTGTGGACTCCTAGGGTCCTGGGCCATGCTGTCGGTGGGGGCACTAGAAGGGAATGCATCACCACAGGGTGGGGTGACCCACTCCCTAAGCCCAGGGTGCTCTGCTCCAATTCACACAGAGCTTCCAGAAAGGCTGCCCAGGCCTCCTTCTGAGGAACCAGCTTGGAGTACCAGCCTCAGAGGGGTGGAGACTTATTCTAAGTTTGGGAAGAGAGCTGTCTTCCCACAGTGGATATGGGCCTAGACCAGGTCTGTTACACGTGAGGCCTTACTCTCAGAAGCCTGGGACCGCTTGTCCCCAAGGGCCAGCAGAAGCCAAGCTTGGTCTGTGAGTAGTGGATAGAGGTTAGGCTAGCTCCACGGAGAAGCAAAGGTAGAGGATGGCCTACAAAACCCAAGGCCTTTTCATGATATAGCTAAGTGTTTCAGGGTCACCCCAGGGAGAGTCGCACAAGGTCCCTCTGGGGGGGTGGGGGGTCATGGCACTAGGCAGGCAGGGTACAAGTAAGGTGTTCCGGTACAGCACATGGTCACACCACTGCCTGGAGAGTGGGAGGTAGAGGTAGAAAGAGCCTGAATGGCAGATTCTTGCAGCTTATTTTAGACGGTAGAGTGGAGGTCTTCAGCCAGAAGAGGCTATACAAGAGCCTGGAGTGATGGGTGGATGGGGGTGAGGAATCTGAAGCGGGTGGCTGAGGAAATACCAGGATGGAGCCCACTCCTTTTCTCCGGCTGCTGGGTTGGCCTCCAAACCCAAACCAAGCCGACTCTGCTGCCCAGGTGGGCTCTCCAGAGTGCTAGCTTCACTCAGAGATCTGAGCCCTCCAAGTCCACCACCTGGGTCTTCCTTTGGCCCTGCTCTCCTAGCTGTCCCAGCTGAGCTGCAGCATACTCACCATGGCCACTTCTGGGCAGGGGTCAGCCATATGGAACAGCAGGGGCACTGCAGCCTGGAAAGCCAGGATCTTGAGGCTCTGATGAAACTTCTTGCCACCATAGTGGATGACATCCCCAAACAGGAAGATGGCGCATTCCCGTACCTTTGCTCTTTCCTGGGGGAGATGGAATTCTCAGGCACGCGACAGGCCAGCCTTCTCCCATGACTTCTGGTTGCCTCGCTTTGGCCCTGCTCAGCTCAAGGACAGCCTACATTGTCCCTAACCTCATAGGCCAGTGTCTACTCAGCCCCTGACTCCCGTTGACTTTTTTTGTCCCGTGGTGTGGTGGTTTGAAAGAAAATGGCCTCCAAAGGGAGTGGCACTATTAGGAGGTGTGGCCTTATTGGAGGAAGTGTGTCACTGTGGGGGCAGGCTTTGAGGTCTCTTTTGCTCAGGCTTCCCTCAGTGTGACAGTCAGTCAGCTTCCTATTGCCTGCAAGATGTAGGACTCTCAGCTAATCCTCCAACACCACATCTTCCTGCGTGCTGCCATGCTTCCCGCCATGATGATAATGGACTGAACCACTGACACTGAGTTAGCCCCGCAATTAAAATGTTTTCCTTGTAAGAGTTGCTGTGGTCATGGTGTCTCTTTATAGCAACAACAACCCTAACTAAGACACATGGCCTTCTCATTTACTCCATTTCCTCGGCTCCACTCATGATCCCCTTCAAACTTTGGCAACCTTCCCTAGATACATTCATTCTTCCTGGTTTCTCACTTCTGGGTTTCTCTGCATGTCCCTGGGCTGACAGCAATCATGCCTCTCCTCCTAGGCAGACCTGACTATTGAATCTGTGACATTCTAGTTTCATGACCCTGGGTGAGGTTCCTTCCTGGTACCAGTTCAGCTTTTGTAAACAGTGACTAACCGTAGTGCCTTTGTCCTTGGGTCGAGGTGGGGGCAGAACCCAGCACCTAAGGGACCTGCCTGATAATGCCAGCATTGCTCCTTCTACTAACCCCGTCATGATTCAGCCTCCTGTCCATGAAAGGCAGAGCCATCTTCTGCCCCAAACTGCCTCCCCTGCTTCCTCCTCGATTCCAGATGTACAGCGGCCACTGGCTGCCTACCTACCCCAACTGGGGCTTACCCTACCTCTCATCTCCCTGTTTCTAATCCCTCTCAGGGGCATATTGTGGTTGTCTTCCTGGGACTGTCAATGCCAAGTTCAAGCCTTCCTCATTCTCAACCTCAACCCCCTGAAGTCACTTGGCCCTGTTCTACAGTATGAGGAGTTCATGTTGCTTTCAAATGAAATCATTGGTTCTGATGGCCTGAGAGCAAAACCCAGTGCCAACACAAACTTCAACTATGCCAGAATCTGTATTCTCAGGTGCCTTCTGGGGATGGTGGAGATACCAGAAGCTGAGTGGTACTGGTTTCTGATTGCTATCTGCAGCCCTGCCCTGCCCTGTTCTGCCGCCCCACCCCCAACCCCCTGCCCAGCTCACATCTGTGAACAGGCTGAGAAGGTGCTGGGCAATCTTGAAGCTGAGAGTCCCGATGCCCTGGACACCCAGACAGTGTAGGAGGTGGCCCATGATCTCCATCAGGCCCACAGGGTCCTTGAACTCAGGCTGTAGGAAGTTGTCCAACAGCTCCATCAACTTACTTCTCAGCAGAGTTACCTGCAGGGAGACCACCACCCTCCGGTGGGACCTTTAACCAGTTTCTGCCAGCTGCCCCAGTGAGGCAGGTACTGGGGCTCCTGGCCTTCTCACAAGGTTAGGTATCTGCCCATCTCTGAGTCAGTGCAGATGAGGAGGAGGTCTGAGTGCTGAAGCTGACATTCCCAGATCCACTCCCTGCCTCCCCTACAGGTTGGACAGTAAAACAGATAAAACCACAAGATGTATCTAGCATAGGCCAAATCTGCATCTGTATCCCAGTCCTGTCATGAGGGCTATGTCAGAACAGCCCTGCTCTGGGAGGGTCAAAAGGGTAGGATGACGGACACTTGACGGGAGGTTATCATATGAGGGACTCTTACCTAGGAGGAGACAAAGGGTCCGGTTCAGAGCCCCATCTAAAGCAATTTAGCAGGGCCAACCAGGCCTGATTGCCTCTATCTACCAGCCCTTGCAAGGAGATACCCTTTAGGACACTTCCCTTGTGCCTAGTCTTCCTTGTGACCCTTCTGGGATGGCGGAGGACCCCTCTCTCAAGCTCCCGCCCCCTCACCTTATTAGGGTGCATCAGAGTGCTGCCCAGCCCCTGCAGGCTCATAGCTCGCACTGTTCGGTTGCGGCTGGAAAGGCCCATGCTCAGGGAGTTGTCTATGGCCTTCCGAGACACGTACTGGAAGACATCTGGGCTGTTGAGAAACTGGGCAGGCGTCGGCACCATCAGCCCACCTGAAAACCTCAGCTGCCAAGGAATCCATCTACCCCGCACCATGATCGTGAGTTAGACATAAAGAAGCACTTCCAACAGCAAGTGCACCTGACAAATGAGTCAGAGACCTGGGAGGGAAGGAAGGTCACCGGGGTGGCTGGGGAAAGGCTGACCTCGGTGATGATGCAGATGCCCACGATGTTGTCTCTCTCTTCAGTGCTCTTCAGGGAGATGAGAGCCTGCCCCAAGACAGCCTTGACCTCGCAGTTATAGTGAGCCATGGCCCTATCACATGCAAGAGGCACACACAAAGTCCCAGAGGGCTTCATCACTGGCCAGACTGCTGAGTCTTGAGTGCAGCATCCAGAGCAGGAAGGGTGGGTCGGGCTGCTAACCATTCTAGACCCTCCCAGGCAGAGGGTGCCCGAGCTGAGGGCTCACCTGGCCAAAAGGGTCACTCCCCTTGTGAAAGTCTCCAACTTCCCAAAGAGCTCCCAGGCCTGGGTCAGCTTGAGGTCAGCAAACACTTCCCAGTACTGGTTGGTCCAAAAGAGGCCCTTGAGTGCTTCCAGGCAGGTTCTGGGCAGGGAGGAACAAGACAGGTGCCTGAAACCTGTTAGCTGCCTCTTACTAGGCTCCCCTTGCTCAGGAGTATCCCTATTGACCAGGTTGGGTACTCTGTCCCATCTCTACCCCACTCCACCCAAAACTGTTTTCTTCTTGGGTCCCCCAGAATCAGCATGGCTCAGTGGGTACAAGGAGGGGATGGCAGCCATCTTGGCTCACCTGCAGGGCCCGTGGGGCTTAGAGGCTATATTGTCTTCCTGGTAGTCAAAGATACCCTGCACCAGATCCATCTCCAGCAGATAGTAGAGCTCTGTGAGGAGTCCCAGAAGGATCCCCGCGAAAGCCCAGCGGACTGTGTTCTTGTACTCTGGGGTGTAGAGGAGCTCATAAATGGTGCCCAGTGCCTGCAGTGGGGGACAGCAACGCCTGAAGAGGGACCCCTGAGCAGAAGAGTGGGGACAGCAGCTACAAAGTCACTCAAGTCCAGGCCTCACTGTCCTCATCTGGCCCCCTGCTGCTCACCATGCAGACCCTCTTGGATAAATCCCTGAAGATCCTTGTGATAGCCCTGAGGCTGAACCAGGAACCCTTGCAGTCTCTGGGGCTGGGCCCTGACCTCCTCCTGCCTTTGCTCAGGCCCCAAGAATGCTTGGCTTCCACACCACTGATGGTGCTTTTCTTGGCTTGGCTCCACCTTCTCATGAGCCAGATCACTCCAAGTGCCCATCCTGCGGGGAGGTCCTTCTCAGACCCTCCTTGATGAGGGCCTCTCCTGGTCCCATTGTTTTGTTTTGTTTTGTCTTTGTCCCTGGCCCTGAGTTTCTGGTGTCTGGCCCCATCCAGCCCTATTTCTTTGGGGTTGGGCTGTGTTGGCCATAGAGTCTCCTGGCTCTCTCCCTAAACCATCTCCTAGCCAGTCCTATGGTACCATTCCACTGCCCCACTTGGTCCTCCCTGAACTGAAAGGTCTCTTTTCAGCAGGGCCAGAGATAAGTGGGTCACTGATAAGTCGGGCCCTTCCAAAGCTTGGGGGAAGTCCAAGTGCTAGCCTCGGCTCCCAGTCAGTGCTGTCAATCTTCACCTCCCACTTCTGCCATGTTTTCTGCTCGGGGATCCCTCTGCCTCCCCTAGATCCTTCTAGGGGCCTCTCATCACTCCTCCATCTCTCTTCACTATTCTTGTTCCCACAGACAGCCACGGCCCAGTGCGTGGTCACTGTGTCTCTGAGTCTTCCCGGGGCAGCCAAGACTTTCTCCTACTTTCCAGTGAGTCTAGGAACCACTTGCTGAGAGCTCACAGGATTTTTCAGTTCTGTTATGGTCTATGCCCACGGAGAAACAAGTGCTGTTAGCAGCAGGGGCCTGCATACAGGTGGCCGGTCCATCAGACACCTAGCAGGACCACGCATGCAGGGTGGGAGATTCATCATGAGCAGGTGAAATGCACGGCCCACCTTCACAAACGACCACAAACCATGATAAAGGCCTGAGGGTGGGGCCCTTGGAGGCAGCACAGGGTCCTCGTGGGAACCCACTGAGGTCCTGGATACTGCTACTGTCACTGAGGGGACCATGCTGGTGGCAAAGCAAAGGGTGCTACTCACCATCAGGGAGACCAGATGGGCCTGATACTTGGACTGGAGGAGCTTCCTGGGTGGCCGCAATTTCAACTTTATGTAGAGCAGGGTTATAACATCACGAGACAAATGGTAGTTGGTAGCCAGAGCCTTCCACAGCAGTAGGATCCACCTGATGAGACAGGGTCTAGGCCACCACTGGGAACACCACTGCGGAGAGACCTCCCACCACTGCTGGCCATGAGCGAGATGTGAGAAAGTGAGCCCCTTGGGAGCAGCCGGCGAGGGGCCCTGAGGTCCGTGTTCTGTGATGCTTCGTTAGACATCTGCACAAGCCTCAGCCTTGCAGTCCCTCTCTCCAGGACCCCAAGCAAATGGCTACCCTCTTGGGAAGTAGGGCAAGCCCCTCAAATGGTCTGAAGAGAAGAGGGGAGCCAGCAGAGCCAGGAACCACGCCAGGTGGCGCTCATGAGTTCCCAATTGCACTGGGATCCCTGTCAAAGGCTGTGTGCTCCGAGCTCGGCCACTGTCCCTGCCACCTCTCACATTGCCAGCTATATGCACATATTCATGAGGTGCTCAGAGCGTGGCCAGCCACCTAAAGACTGACAAGCTTAGGAGCTCCTGACAGGCTTATGGCTATGCTGCTGTTGCCCGTCCACAGCCATGTTCTGGATTAGTCAGGTTTCATTGTCAACAGACTGCCGCTTGGAAGACCCAGGGATATCTAGTGAGGCAGCTAGAATCAAGACGCACTGGGGCTCTGGGATCATCGGGCACCTGTGGATGAGTGGAGGGGTGTCACTGCGCATTTTCACAGCCTCTGACCGGTCTGTGGCTCTGCTTACAGACTGGCCTCTGGTGACTGTGAATCTGAGATGGTTTCTATGCTGATGGCCCTCCTCCTGGGACTGCTGGAGCCCTGTTTGATCCCCAAACACCTTCAGAGCCCCTCAGGCCACAGTCCAGAGTCAGGAAAAAGACAGAACCCTTGAGTGCCTCTTCCTGCCTAGTGTGTTCAATAAATAACTAAGGACTGGGCTGGAGGGCCACCGCATGCCTGGATGATGTCCACATTGGGGTTCCTGGGCCAAAGGAAGACCTACCTCTCTGAGGGATGACATAGAGACAAGACCACCTCCACCACCTCCTGAGTATGCTGGATCCCCAGAGCCATGGTGGCCTTACTTATGGTCTGCTGGATACTCCTGGAGTGGATGTTTGGCAGTTCCTGGAACAGGCCTTGCAAGAGCTCAGCCACCTGCAAGGTGGAATGCAGCTTCAGACAGGGCAAGGCCCTCTGAGTTCCTGGTAGGACTTAGCTTTATGGCTCAGCTCCCAGGCTCCATCTCTGTCTTAAGGAAGGTGGGGTGAATAAGCCAAGAGGAGTACTGTGGTTAACCTGTAAGAGCACCCAAGCAGATGGGGCCTGGCAGTCCCCAAGGGGGAATCTTCAATTTAGTTGGCCAAGCTGAACTGGAGGGCAGTTAGATCTGCCCTTTCCCACAAGCCACCTATGAGGCAGCAGAAGGCGGGCCAGGAATCTGCTGGACAAAGGCAGCTGGCCAGGAGTACATTAGGATCCCACTCATAGGCTGATCGCTCATTGTCTCTTGTGATTACATGTGAATGAATGTATATGGCACATGCTCACACGGGCAGGTACACATAGTCTGAAGGGAGCCACACCCACCCAGCCTCACCTGTTCCTTTCTGAAGCCAGGCTCCTCACACATCATCAGGAGAAGCTGGGCAGCAAGGTCACAGCGGAGGTAGTTATCGCTGCCTAGGTTGTGTACCAGGGTGAGGATCAGTTGTGTGTGCTGCGCCACAGTCAAGTTCTTCTTGAAGGCCTGTGCGGAGCCAACGGTCAGGGGGTGGGGGTGGAGTGGGGTGGGGTGGGGGAACCTCTGGCCAGCAGTGGCTCAGGCCAGGCTGCGAGCTAGGCTCTTACCAGAGAGGGAATGAAGGTTGTATGCACAATCGTGTAAGTACCATGAACACAGGCTTGCAGGGTCCCAAAGGGCCCACCCTGCCCCTGCCCCCAGGCTGCCATGACCTGTAGTTCCCCCACCTTGGGGCCGTAGCTGGGTGGCTGCAAGTGTGCCTGCCATAAGCCCCCAGATGCCTCTTCTCTAAGACTTTCCCTAAGGACAATGGTAGTGAACAGTCTTGCAAAGAGTCCCAGCACCCAGTCCCTGCTGCGTCGGAATGATGACTAACTCCTGCCTGGCCCTAGCCCCTGTCTCGCTTCCCTCTCCCACTGCCCCTGAAAGGTGGGACCTGAACTGCCTGCCATCCACTGTTTCTTAGGAGGGGCCACTGGGACAGTAGACTCAGCCGAATCCGTGGCCCAGGAGACACGAGACGCTGGAAGGTGCCACTGCTTCTGACCCAGTCTGTCTCAGAAGCTGGACCCTCACGTGGAAGGTAGGAAAACTGAGGCTCAGGAAGATGGGATGACCGACGCAGGGCCACCCAACCAGTCATGGGGCTTGAATACAAACCCTGTCCCTCTCTTCTCCATCCAATGTAATAGGCAGGCCAAGCCTGAGAAGACTATAGGAAGGATGTGTCATGGAAGGTCACAGGGAAGGGCTGTCCCTCAAGCTTACCTAGGATGAAGGGGTAGTGCTAAGAACAGAGTGTCCCCAGAAGAGCAAGATAGGCTGGCTGCCCTTGTTCCCAGAGGGATACACAAGTGAGAACCTCTGGCCCATGGTTCAGAGGCCCTATCCAAGCTGAGGCTGGAAGGGAGGTGGTACAGAGACAATTTTCCCGGAAAGAGCAGACGTCCCTCCCATCTTGGTTCTGCCCAACCTGCTTGCCTGCTCAGGTCCCTGGGCGCCTTTAGCCCCATCTGTTCAGGGCTGGAGGTGGAGAGGACGACCCATAGAACCACTGTGCTCTGGAGCCATTGGAGGCCCAGGCCCAGCCTGAGCAACCTCACCTTCACCACGTGGTAGAGTTTTTCCTCCCACTCTCTAGACTTGTTGGTTTCAAAGTGCGTCATCTTGCTCCATTGTGTGGATTCCTCCAACTTCCCTGCGTACGGTGGTGTTCAGACGGGCTGCTGGACCCGGAGGTTGCCCCTCTCCTCCAAGACTCTTGTCCCAGCTCACAGGGAGGCCACCCTGAGCCTCCCCTTCCCCAACCCTGCTCCACTCACCTTTCTGCTGGAACACGAGCTGCATGAGGAGGACGACGCAGTGGTGAGAATGTTGTTGTGTGGACTCATCTTTATCCCACCACAGCAGAGTCAGGAGGCCTATCTGGTGGCCCAGCATGGACGGCACGGCCTCTTCCTGGGGAGAGGGGGAGCAGTGAGCAAAGCCAAGCCTAGCTTCCTTGTGCCACTTCTTGCTCCCATTCCTGTTCTCGGCATCTTGTGGGAGATGCACTGGCTGGGGTTTGAGAGAGACTCCTGTCCCACCCAAGAGGACACTTCACCTCTCTGATCTGTCTTCCCATTGGGAAAAGGCATTTCTGTTTTTAACAATAAGAGACTGGGTATGCCTATCACTTTATTCAGGCATGTGTGTGCAGGTGTGTCTGTCGATTGTGTGTGTGTGTGTGTGTGTGTGTGTGTGTGTGTGTGTATGTGTGTGTGTGTATGTGGTGTGTGACAGAGCAGGAGTGACGATGGCCTCCTGCAATCCTCATAGAGATGATAGGGAGGGCATTCACATCCTCCGAATGTCTGGCCTCTGAGATCTGGAGCGTCACACGGTCGAACGTTCTACACTGGCAGTGAGTCTGTGGGGTTGGAAAGTTGCCTGATGAGGAGTGTGAGGATGAGGGACAGGGGCTTGGGGTAGAGACAGCTTGATCTGCAGAGGTTCTTTCTTCCTGTGTGGGCCGTACTCCTGTCCTCTCAGTCTGCTCCAGGCTTGGAGGAAGACAGCCCACAACACCCTGCGCACTCACAGTCAGCTTAGGACCTTTCGCATCACCCATGAATCCACTGTTTTGTGAAGCCCATGTGGGATGCTTTTTCTGAAGTCTCCAGGATGAGCCTCTCAGCTCCCTGCCAGATCCCAACACCCAGACCAGCATGGTGACCTGAGTGTGCAGCAGCCACCACACACCTGGCCAGCCCACCCCACCTGGAAGCACACATCCCAGTGCAGACTCAGCAGGCACTTCAGTTGGTGACAGGATGTCACCTCACTGCCCCTGCCAGCCCCAGCCTGGATTCCCAAAGCCAACTTTGGAAGGCCCAACTTCACAGTTTCTGGTGAAGCCCTCACCCATCTCAAACCTTGGTCAGGTCTAACTGCCCTGTGAGGACCTTCATGGTCATTTTAATTTCAGTGTTGTAGCTTTAATTTTGATTTCACTTCAAACATATGGAAGAATAGTTGAGAATTTCTGTGTCCTCTGGCCACTGTTCTCCATTAGTTACACTCTGCTCTGTTTGGTTCCCTCTGATCTCCCTCCTTCTGACTGGAGACACTGGGCATTTGACCTCAGACAATCCATTGTCTATTTCATAAGAATGAGGGCACTTATTGACAGACTCACAGTGCAACAGTCACAGTCACAGACATCTAATTCAACATCAGTATCGTCATCTAATCCACAGTCCACATCCAGAGTTCATTGGTTGTCCCAATACAGTCATACTTCACACACAGCACTCCTCACTCACACAGCACTCCTCACTCACACACAGCACTCCTCACTCACACAGCACTCCTCACTCACACAGCACTCCTCACTCACACAGCACTCCTCACTCACACAGCACTCCTCACTCACACAGCACTCCTCACTCACACAGCACTCCTCACTCACACAGCACTCCTCACTCACACAGCACTCCTCACTCACACAGCACTCCTCACTCACACAGCACTCCTCACTCACACACAGCACTCCTCACTCACACAGCACTCCTCACTCACACAGCACTCCTCACTCACACAGCACTCCTCACTCACACAGCACTCCTCACTCACACAGCACTCCTCACTCACACAGCACTCCTCACTCACACAGCACTCCTCACTCACACAGCACTCCTCACTCACACAGCACTCCTCACTCACACAGCACTCCTCACACATCCAACACGCTGCACACGAACTACTCCTCACATATCCAACACGCTGCACACGAACTACTCCTCCCATATACATAACACTCCTAACACACACACACACACACACACACACACACACACACACACACACACAGAGAGAGAGAGAGAGAGAGAAAGAGTACTCATCAGTCATACAACACTCCTCACACAGAACATTCTTCACACACACATTTTTCACATATATAACACTACTCACATACACAACACTCACATCACATTTACAACATACCTCCTTGTGCATACCTCACATGCATACACCCCTGATACACATACCTTGCAAACACACCACACAGAGCTCAGTGAATGCTGAAGTATGCACATATCTACATCCATGAGTATTAAGAGTTCAACAGCTCCAACTCCAGTACAGAGCCACATTCTGTTACTCTCTGATGGAGGTCCTGGTCCATTCCTAGGAGACCCTCCATGCCTTCTGTCATTTGTAAGTCTCTGAAATTGTTTCAGAATATTTAGAATACTGCATAGAGTAAAATTTCAAACCAAAATTACTGCAAAAACCAAACTACAGAATTGTTGTCGGTTTTATGGTAATTTTATTTAAGAGTACAGTCACAAGGAGGTTACAAATGTTAAGTGCAAAACTCAATAGTTTTGGAAATTTCAATAGATTCATCCTCCTTCTGCTGCTGTGCCTGAGGCTGGGTGATGAGTAAAGAAGCTTATTTAGCTCACAGTGCTGGATGCTAGGAAGTCTAGCTTCAGACGGGGGCTTCTGGACAGGGCCTCTAACTGCATGGCTGTGTGCTGGATGACACACAGCAGGAGTGCATGTCAGAACAGGATGTGGATGACAAAGGAGACATCAGTCTCTCAAGCTCTCACCCATTCCTAAGAGAGTCCAGCTTCAAGATAAAAACATAATTCTCTCTGGCAGGCCTCACCTCCCAACATCTTTATTAATTTCCACACTCCAACACACCACCAACACGCCCTCCCCATTCCGGGTGTGCCTGTGAGAACACTCCCCATCATGTTTCCTGGACCGCCTCACAGCGGGTCCTGCCTGCCAAAGCAATCACTCTTCTCGTGGGTCTGTTTCTCTGCTGTATCCTTGCGGTCCACCCTTGTGGTTGCTGTGTGAATGGCTGGCTAGATGTCGCCACAGGTTGCTTGCCTGTTCTTATTACTGGACATCTGCAGGGCTCCCAGCTTGGCTCCAGCATGAACAAAACCATATAGGTATTCTTGCATAAATCTTTTTTATATATATAAATGCTCACTCCTCTTGGGTAAATACCTAGGATCAACCTGTGTGGTTAGGGCATAAGTATGTGTTTAACTTTCAAAAAAAAAAAAAAACTGCCGGAAGTTCTGCCAGGCAGTTTTAACATCCTACATTCCCACCGGCTGTGTGAGACATTTCCGGGACTCCATATCTTGGCCAACACTTGCTGTTCCCAGCCTTTAATTTTACCCTTCCAGTGGGTGTGTGGCGGTACCTCATGGTGGTTTTATTTGCATTTCCTTTATGACCAGTTATGTGGGGGCACATTCATTTTCATGGCCTCTGCAAAGTCTCTTTTTGTCTGTTGCCCATTTTAAGGGCTGGTTAGCTTTTCACCAAGTTATAGCTGATCACATTTTCTGGACACAAGTCCTCTGTGAGATACGCACACTGCACACATTTCTTGCCCGTCACAAAAGTTCCTCATTTTGATGAGGTCCACTCTATCAATTTTGTTTTTTTAGATGGGGTCTTGCATAGCCCAGGCTGGCTGCAAACTCAATATGTAGCCAAGGATGACCTTGAACCTCTGACTTTCCTGCCTCCACCTCCCGAGTTCTGGGATTGCAGCATGTACCATCACACCCTTTTCATGTAGTGGTGGGGATCCAACCTAGGACTGGTGCTAGGCAAGTGCTCTACGTACAGACCCAGCCCATTGTATCCATGTTTTATTTGTAGCTACGGCCTTCTGAATGCTGTCCGGGCCATCTGCCTGCCCTTCCTTTATGAGGAGGGTCTGTCTTCTTCTAGAGACCAGGAAGTTCTCAGATTCCATCTTGTCATCCTGACCCGTTTTTCCCTCCTTCTCCCTTTTTCCTCGCCCCGCTCCTTCCTGACAGGGTTTCACTACACAGCTCATGCTGGCCTCATGCAATCCCCCCACCTCTTTGCTGAGTGCTAAGGCGACCACACCTGGCCAGTTCGAAGCCTGCGACAGTTTTCCGGAGGTGTGGGGTGGTGGCTGAGGCCCACTGCCCTAAGGAACTTGGCCTTGTCTCAGTCCTTCCCATCCAAGCCTGATGCCTCCATGTGAAGCAGCTGGACCATGAGAGCCCCAGGGGTGGGGTGACTCTCTTCCTCTCAGCTGCTCCATTCTCAGATCTCAGATTAGCTGTTTCCACATTTGTTTGAGGCATGGGTTCTCCACACAGCAGCTTCCTTGTCCAGACCCAGGCTATTCCCTCAGGGCCCCTCCGCTCTCCTCATTTCTTCAATCTCTGCCCTCTGTTGCTTGTGGTCTTGGCGTGGGGATTTCCTCGGGCCATCCTGCTAAATTGTAGCCACAGTCCCCAGCCTGAGGGCTCTGAGAGTGCCTATGGCAAGACTCCCCCACGCTCCTGGATGTTAACCTCCATTCCCCCCATCAGGTGCTCCCCGAGGCTTTGGGGTGTAGGAAACTCACAGCAAGCTTCAAAGAGTCCACCACATACTGTAGAAGCAGGAAGATGGATTGCACAGCCCGACAGCGCTCATGGCTCTTGTCAGATTTCAGCCAGTGCTCTGTGTGCTGGGAGGAGTAGAGCAGAGCATGAGAATCTGTGCCCAGAGACCCCGTCACACCCAGCTCAAGATCAGCCCAGAGTAGGGCCGCCCGCCAAGAAAGGTGACAGCCACCCAGCCAGACCATTGGCCTCCTTGCCTGTCCATCAGTCTACTCCTTCAGCTCTGGGATACCTTACAGGTTTGGGCCATCTGAGAGACAGGGAAAACGCAAGCAGCCTTCCTATTCTGACACAGTCAGCTCAAGTCTCCTGACACCAGCCAAACAATCCTACTGTAGACCCCAGCAGGGCATCCTTCAACTCAGCTAAACTCCAATAGTCTGCCTGGGAGTCATGTCAGATCCCAAGAGATTCCTGATTCTGGAGCCCGTCGTCAGCCCCAACTGTGGCTCATGTTTCCGTCCAACCCACTATAAATCACATTAGTCCACCTTTCCTTACTATAATAAAGTGCCCAAAGCAGACTACTTTACAAGGAGGTTTATAGCGGTGCATGGCTCTGGAGGCCTTAGTGTGATGATGGCCTTGGTGACAGTCCTAGGGTATTAAGGGGCACCACATCTTAGAGACAGGAAACACATATCTGCCCATTTCTTCCAGTCTCCCTCCATTTCTAATAAAGCCTGTCACAGGTATGCTCACTGTTAGAGCACTTACCTAGGATGTTGAAGGTCTGTGTATAAGGGCCTGGGTTCAGTCCTTACCTCGTATCATGTGTATGTACACACACACACACACACACACACACACACACACACACACACACACTGCCCTCACCATCTCTCTAGTAGCACAGGCTGGGGCTGGGGCTGGGGCTGGGGCTCAGACTGGGACTGGGGCTGGGGCTGGGGCTGGGGTTCAGACTGGGACTGGGGGTGGGGCTGGGACTGGAATCCCTACTCTCCTGGTTCACAGGCCTCACCTGCAGGAGGAAGCAGACCTCATCCATGCTCGGGTTCTCAGAGATGAAGTTCTGGAGGAGCAGGTCCAAGGCACGTATTGTCTTCTTGTACAGCACCTGGCAAGCAACAGGGACAGCTGGCGTCACATAGCAGGTCACCTCACGGTCTCCCCAGCTCCTCTATGAGGGCTGAAAGGTATCTGCTTCCTTGGGTCCAACACTGGCAGATGAGGCTGACCATGCCATTTGGTGGCATCTGGAATAGTGAGACATGCCTCCACACTTTTCATAGAGGAGCTGTGCTGTGAGCATACAGGTCTCTTTAGCTGCTCAGGCACGTCCCCTCCAGCTCTGCTCGACCCTCTCCTGAAGCCACTGATGATGCCTACTACTCCGCTCTCTTTCCTGTTGACCGGTTGTTTTTCCAAGAAGGACCTTTGACTAATGTGTCAGCCATTGAAAACTTAGCAGATACAATAGAAACACTTGTTTGGTTTGATTGTTTGGTTGGTTTTTTTGAGACAGAGTTTCTCTGTGTAGCCCTGGCTGTCCTGGAACTTGTAGACCAAGCTGGCTTCAAACTCAGAGATCTGCCTGCCTCTGCCTCCTGAGTGCTGGGATTAAAGGTATGAGCTATCACTACCTGGCTTTTTTCCCCATATTTTTGATAATGGTTAAAAGAAAAGGAAATGGTTCTAGATGAGAAGAATCTTTAGATGATAATCTTGTCTCAAAGTGAAGGATAGTTCCAAAATGGAAATAAAACCGGAAAATATCAACACAAATGCATCTGGAAGGCCCAAGTATGTCACTGAAAGGAGTCAAGAATTCCTCACAGCTAACACTGTCCACTGTGAAAGCTTTTGGCATAGAGGCAATACTCTTATGTGGAGATATTTCAAATGAGAATATTAAAATAGCAATGAACACACTTAAGACTAAGCAGATCTAAGGATGGTCTTACTCCTTTCCCAAATGTAAACTTACAATATTCTAGAAATCTCAGAAGCAAGATAGGAGACTCCATTTCCAGTGAAAAATATAGCTTGGCCCCCTTGTGTAACCCTCGAAACCCATGATCTCACCCTATCAGACTGCAGCCCTATCCACTTCCGGAAGCACCTTAGAATCTCATTTACCAAAAAGAGGGCATGGAGGGTTCTTCGTAACCCTTTGAAATGGAGCTTGAGAGCCACGGATGTCATTTGTGTGCCCATAGCTAAGATATTTAAGGCTGACTTCATCACACTTGGGTGTGTCTTTTCCTTTCTTTGGGTGCCTCTATTTCTCTCATCCCCATGTTAAGTCTATGTTAAACTCTCTTCCTAAGAAAGTCCACCTCTGCTTCAAACTGGACCGTCCTAAAATTTTCTGTACAAAGTCATGAATGTTGGCATTCCCTGAGTACATGTCCCTGTAAGGAATTCCTCAGGTCTCTGAAGGGAGCAGCATAGAATGCTGTCTCTCCAAGGCCCCACTCCCACTGATGAGCAACGGCATCATTTACTTGGTTGTAGTACCCAAATAGCCAACATAAGCAACTTCAAGATTTGTTCTCGCCAAGAGCTCAGCTCATACAGTGCATCACAGTGTCAAGGCATGGTGGGAAGGCATGGTGACCCTAGCTGCTTGGGCTGTGGTGGCAGGATCTTGCCACACACCTTCTCATGTGACTCAGAGCAAAGAGAACACTCAGGCTGGAAGCAGGGCCAGACACACCACAGTGACCCGCTTTCTCCAAAGCAATACCATCAGCTGGAGACTTAAGTATTCAGACACATGGGCTTGTGGGGGATGTCTGACATTCAAACCTTGTGCTTGAAGCCTCCAGAGCTGTGGGTAGCAGTGTTCTGTTCTTTACAGCTATGGTACTTCCTTTCGGCTGCCCCCACAAAACACAAAACTGAACCCTCAAAATACAAAACTTCCAGCAGAAAACCCAGGCAATTTTTGTGGCCCTAGGTCAAACTTCCTAGACATCCCGTCCACAGCACAGGCCAGAATGGAAAAAAAAAATGTAGGATTATTCTAACCAGTAGCAACTGTCTTCGAAAGACACAACCCAGAGAAAAGATTTTCAAGTGCAGACTAGAGGCTCACATCCAAAGTGTAAGAGGAGCTTTAAAACTGGATAGTCGGGCCGGCAAGATGGCTCGGGGCACAAAGGCCCTTGTTGTCAAACCTGGAGGCTTAGATCCCTAATGATGGAAGGAGAGAAACAATTTCCACAAGTTTTCTTCTGATCTCCACATGCGCACCACAGCACAGACAGACAGACAAACACACACACAGAGGCTCACACAGACACATAGACGCACAGAGACACACAGACACAGACAGCTACACACACACATACACAAATAAAAAGTAGTTTTTTAAAACCTACATAGTAGTCCATTTCTAAGTTAGTTGTGAGAGCTGAACAAACATTTCACCCAAGTTGAGCACATGACAAAGTACTCATCCCAATGGCCAGCATGAAGGTGACGATGAATCCAAGCTACAGCCAGCTGCCAGAAATCCTTTGGTGCCATGGCAGATGGTCCCCGCTGAACTCCATAGGAATGGCTGCTGCTTCCCTTGTGACCTCATGGGGGTAAGCTTCCCTTGGGACTCATCATCTTCCTCTGTTCCCTGGGCTCTCCTAGCATGGCTCTAGAACCATCCACAAGACAATGCCTCATGTGCGCTCTGGGAGCCTAGCGCAAGACCACAGTTCAGCTCCCCGTGTCCACCTGGCCTCTCCAGCTAACCTGGCTCAGGGCCAGGAAACAAAACTTGAGAGGCTTTGTTTCTTGCCTTGCTGTTTCTGCTGAGCAGAACTTAGCCACCCTCAGAGCCATGCTAGTCAGGGGGCTTCTTTCCAGAGCAGGCTCCGTGCCAGCAACACTGTATCCTCTCTTAACTTCCTGTGGACAGAGCTGGCCTGGCCTGCTTTGGATATGACCTTGGTACATACTTGGGTCCCGGAATGGAACATGGCCTAGCTGTGTGCTGAGTGCCAGCCAGAGTGATCAATCAGAGGCATGTGAGTGACAGCCAGCCTTGGCCCTGCTTCAGCTCCCCTGGAGACTGGGTCTGGGGCATGATAGCCTGAGACAGCAGGTAGACCTGCACAGCCAAGGACCAGGATGCATCCCAGCGCTTGGAGAGTATTTGTCAGCTCACTAGAAGTCAGTGAGTACAAGGTACAGGAAGGCTCACTTCAGAGAATTCTGCCAGAGCAGCACTGAGACCAGGGTCTCATTTGAGCAGAAAACCCCCAAAGGTCCTGAGCTTTCTAAGGTTGAAGTGAACCTGTGCTCCAGACAAGGTGGATCTAAACCCAGTCAGAGCTCCTCTTTCTGCCAATGACCAAGCAAAGCTAACCCTTAGCCCAGCACCAGGAACCCACACCCCTGGGAGGAAGACATGCCAAGCCTAGGGTATCACCATGATATCTGGGGCTCGCTCCAGTGAAGGTGAACCACTCTTCAAGGCCTCGGGAGAGGGAAGCTTGTACACGCTGTGCAGGCAAGTCTTCAGGACCTGGGACTTGAGCAGGGGCGTGAGTCTGGGTCGCAGGTTACTGCAAAAGAACAAAGTGATGGGCTGGGGTACAGGCCCAGCCCAAGGGACTCCCAGCGAGGACAATACCAGGAGAATTAGGATATGAAAGTAGACATTGTCTCGACTCAGTGGAATGAGAAGGGCCCGCACAATAGGGGCTGTGGTGAGCTGTCCTAAATCATTGGCACTTGCTTGGGGGAAACCTAGACACTTTTCAGGGTCAGAATCAAAGCTATGAATAGGTCAAGTCAGAACATAGAGTTAAATCAGGATCCAAGGGGGAAAAGCTAGGCTTCATGTATGACTCGGGTTAGGGCCCAGTCTATGCTCAGGACTGTGGTTCAGTGTGTGACTATGGGCAGGGCTTAGTTTTTGCCAGTACTAACAATCTATCTTGGCTACAAAAGAAAGCAAACTTAAGCTCTTAGGCAGAACATGCAGGGCCTCAGCACATCCAATATTCCGGTGTCCCCTCGGGCCCCAGCCCTTCACACACTGACTGCCACCACAAACTCAGGACTCTGCCTGTCTTCCTTCCCGTGCCCTAGGAGAGTTACCTCAGGCCCACGATGACCAGTATGACCTTCTGCCGGGAGAAGGTGGTCAGGAAGTTGGGCTCCTTCTGGAGGATGCCCTGGAGGGTAGAGGGGCAACTGTGGCAGCAGCCTCTGGCTGGCCACCCGGGTCCTTGGGAGCACCCACTGTGGACCCCAGTGTCACTTACCAGGAGGCACTGGACAAGCTCTGGTATTTGGGTGAACTTGTACCTCTGGGCCCCATGCTCGTCCCGGAGCGATCTAGTGAGCAGGATGGCCGCAGATAGGAAGCTTGACTGCAGGATCTCATCCTGTCCCCCACAGATGGGCCAAAGGTGAAGTCAGGGGACACTTCCCTAAAATCCTGTCATATAACCCAAGCAGCCACCTTGATCAGGGGATCAGCATAGTGTGTACCTCACATACACAACACATACAGACACCCCCCCACACACACACACAACATACACAACACACCTCATACACACAGGACACAACAACCCTACTCACATATACACACACAACTTCTCTGACTATAGAGGAAGCTGAGTACAGGATTCCCTTCTCCCTAGGCCAGCCTTACCACCTTGGACTGACACAGCCTTATCTCAGCTACCTGTAGCCAGAGCACTAGACCCAGGAGCGCAAAAAGCAGACCCTGAGTGAGCTCTGTTCCTAAGACCCCCAGGATGTCCTATGTGTACTCCTTCAGTGACTGGCAAGTTAACCCAGGTGGCTCTGTCCACCCTGCCCTTCTATGGAGAGGTGGGGAGGGCCTCACACAGGGGCCACAGGAGTAATAGTACACCATCCTTGAGGCGATGTTGTCCACCCAGGGCAGGATGTCCTTCTTGGTATGTTTGGCTATCTGCCCATAGCACAGCAGGGAGGTGCTGCTGACCCATTTCCATCGAAGGTGGTTGTCTGATGGCTGTGGGCGGGTGAGAGCTAGGCTGAGGAGCTCCAGGCTTTCAGCCCTCCCAGCCCACACTTCCCTCCTGCCAACAAGAAAGTTAATAGCCTCTGTACTGACTGAGGGTAAAGGTCAGCAGTATCCCTCCTTCACAGGGCCAGGTCAAGGGCTGCCACCAGCCCTCCTATCTAGGAAGCCCCTCTAAGCTGGTTTCCTAGGCAAGCCTTCTCCTTTGAGATTCTCTTGTAGATTCTTTCCAGCATAGCTACTAGGGTTAGAACTGGGTTGGAAAATGGAGCTGCTCAGTGTACCTACTGGGCTCAGGGTGGGCCAGCGAGAACTTGAGGCCCAAGCCTGGCACAGCCCTCAAAGTCCTGGGGGGTTCTTGGCCCCAAATCCTTAGCTCCATTGTCTCCACTCCTGAGGTCCTGGGGAGAGGACTCCTATGAAGCATGGGCATAGAGTAGGTACTTCATCTATCCTGTTCCCAACACCAGCCCCTAAGGGAAACGGGCCAGGAGGGAGCCCTGGTATCACCAATGGGCATATGGAGGCTGTCACCCTCTCTGTCCAATGCTGCCCTATTCCACATGCTCCAATACTCAGGACCTCCCTACCTGGCTGTCTGGGGACACGGTGGCTGAACGCAGGAACTTGGTGCGGCCCAGGTGCTCCAGCAGGGCCCATACCTCTTGCAAGTGCTTGGTGGAGGCCAGGCCCACAGCCAGCGCAATGCCCTGTGTACCAGAGGGCCCTGTGAGGCAGCCCACAAGTGACAGGGCGGCTCTCTGGGGGCGGTCCTGCCAGTGTTGCCTCTTAGGTACTGGGCTGGTGGAAAGCCGGCAATGTGTCCCATGCAGTGAGAGCCACACAAGACCACAGTGATGTTGAATGGGGCATGGGGCTGGGAACCGGTAAGGAGGCACGAGGCAATAGCCTGGGAGCGCCGACCCACCTCCCGCTGGCTGGAGTGCTGGTGGGACAGCTCCAGGAGGCTGGCCAAGTGGCACTGAACCTGCTCCTCGCTGGGGCACTCACGCAGGATCAGCCCGTAGAGGTGGAAGAGGACGGCCTGGGGCAGGGCAGGGTAATACTGCTCAGAACTTCACCCATCTGAGCATAGCAGGGCTGTGTGGTCAGACCCACTCCTTCCCCAAGAGGGAGCCCTTTCTCCTCCCGCTGTGGGGGACAAAGCAAGGGAGGTCCCTGTCCTGTAGGGCTAAAGCAGCTGCATGCAGGCTGCCCGTGGGGCACTGACCTTATCAGCAGCCTCCTTGGGGTCCAGGCTGAGGAACTCTAGGAGCTTCTTCACAGAGGCATCCATGTGGGACTCCTGCTTTTCCCAGAGCTGTGGGTAGATGTTACTCAGGCCCTGCCTATCCCTACCCAACTGCAAGGGCAAGACAGATTCTAGAGCCAACGGGACAGTTGGAGCCCTCCCACGACCCTGAGTGGGTAGAGGGCAGCCTGCTCTCAGATGGGTGAGGAAAAGGGAAAGTGAAAGTCCCTTCAGGAACCAGAGACTCAATCCTAAGTAAGTCTGGCCATGCCCACCTCTCCCTTGGTGCCCCCAAGACCCTTAGGACAGAGGCTGGCGTTCCTAGCAGACACAGTCCTGTGGGCACCTGGGCATGCTCCCTGCTTATTGTGCTTCTATGTTGACCCCCTGGGCCTTTGCCCATCCTGTTCTGACCAGATGGTTTCCATCTCCACCTGAGCTCAGGTTCCCAGTCACCACACCCAGTTGTGAGGGCTTGGGTAGCCTCCCTCCGTGAGCACACAGGCAGCTGCAACCCTTAAAGAACGTGTCACTTTGATTGGCCCAGGGGAGTGGAGGTCCTAAAGATTAAAGTACATTTATTTTTCTTTTTGTTTTTTTCAAGACAGGGTTTCTCTGTGTAGCCCTGGCTCTCCTGGAACTTGCTCTGTAGACCAAGCTGGCCTCGAACTCAGAGATCTGCCTGCCTCTGCCTCCTGAGTGCTGGGATTATAGGCATGTGCCACCACCACCCGGCTAAAGTGCAATTTTATTGTCAGGAACCAGGAATGGCCCCACATATCCCAAGAGCTCAACCACTCCCGGTGTTATCTCTGGCCTTCAAGCTGGCATTAGAGGATAGGGGACTTCCGGGTCAGTCCTGCAACCCCCTGCCATGAAGACGTTCAGAGTAGGCATGGGCCTGGGGATGCATTGGCCATCCCTGGTAGGAGGAGACCCTGGGTGGACTCTGTGCCTTCCCACCAGTAGGTGGGAAGTAAGACAGCCACGCCAACTCCCTGAATTCCTCCAGCACCTTCCCATAGAGGGTTAGGAGCTTCATGGGTAGCCAAGACTTGCGGGAGTCTAGGGTAGTTGATGAGTTCAATGTGATGGCTTGGGATAGGTCCTGGAGGGTGCCTTGACTTCCTCCCAAGCCCCATGAATCTCTAACCCAGTGAGGAGCATCAGTCTCTCTGATCCTACCTGGTTGTGCTCCTCTAGGAAATTGCAGATGGTGTCCAGAGCCAGGCCCTGCTCCGTGATCATCATGTTCTTGATCTTACTGACCACCATGTCCTCCCAGGGTGGGAGGATATTCAAGCACTCTCCCAAGAGCCCTGAATCCAAGTTATCTATGGAGATCCCAGAAGCAAAGAGGCAGCACCGGTCCCCAAGACTTGAGGACCAATAACCTTCCTGAGCTGGTGAGAAGGACTCTGCTAGAGACCCCAGGCCCACCCAGCACCTGCCTGCCAGCTCCCTGCTTGGCACACTGAAAGGACACACTATGGAGGCAGACTTGCCTCCACCAACACAGACACATCAAGGAGGCCTGGTGGCCAGCTCAGAGTAGAGACAGTGTTCAGCCGGTTGGCTTGGGAACAGAAACCACACTGAGGCCAGGACTATGACTACAACTGCTGGTCATTTGGAGCAATATGCTGACATGGCTCCTGCCTCGTTCCAGCAGCAGAACAGCTGGCACTTCCCTTGTCTAAATCCCAAAGCTGAAAGTAAGCATCCATAGACCATCATGGGGTTTGTCATCAGCCCAAGCAGGACTCCCAAGAGCAGACACTTTCACAAGTGAGCAGGCACAGACTTCCTGGGACCTAGCCATCCACCACACCGAGAAGAGCTGGAAAGGAGTTGGCTGCGTCTGTGGCAGGAACCATGTGGGCACAAGGAAGCTTCTCCATACCAGCCAGTCATGGCTCCCAATGCCATAAACACATCCAAAAGAACCGTACTCATTATCAGTGGAATGGAAAGGTGGCCCCATGAGCTGTAATTTGCCATCTACTCATGAGACACAGACAAGAACGTGTGAAGGAAGACAGTGCATCCTACAAACATGTGGCTGGGGAGTGAGTCTTCCTCTGAAAAAACACCTCAGTAGCAATTTCCCAGAGAAAACAGGAAGGCGTGGCTAGAGCCACACCATTATGGTTTCCATGTGTCTCCCCACCAAAGGCTCATGGGCCGAAGTCTTGGTGCACACAGATGACAGGGTCTGAAAGCTCTGGCCCACTCAATGGCCTCATCTACCACTGATAGGGTCATAAGTTGATGGTGTTATTGGGTGATGAGGCCTGGATAGAGCAAGTAGGCCTTTGGGGTGCCCCTGAAGGGTGTCTTCTTGGCCCCTTCCTGTTGCCCTGCTTCCTGGTCACCATCTGGTGAAAAGCTTTGCCTGTCCAGCCCTTCTACCACGCTCATGGCCACAGAAGAAGTCCACTGTCCAAAAAGTGAGCCAAAAAGCATCTTTGCTTATGCTAGGTATTTTGGCATCACCATGGAAACTAGCATATACATGTATAAAGGGTCCCTTCCTTGCCATCAGGGAAACCCCAGAGGTTTTATGATGGCTGTATGTAACATCTACATTGTCTGGTGACTTTACAACCATGATTACAGACAAAGTTCTAAATGGCTGCAAAGCCAGACAAAGTCCAGCTGAGTCACACACATGGGCTGCCTCATCATAGGGTTCTTGTCACTCAATCTTTGCAAACAGTGCCCCATAGGATCTGGTACCAGAAGTGCTATCCAGGGTCCTCACATGAGCCTCAGCCTTGGCCCAGCACAGTTCTGGCAGAAAAGAGCCTGCTGTTGGTATCTGAAGGCATCACTCACCCAATCTTGAGCTGGTAGCCAAGACAACTGCACAGTCCACTGAAAGTCATTCATTCATTCATTCATTCATTCATTCATTCTTCCATGCTTGCACACATTTGATCATGCAATAAAAACTTCTGCCTATCTACCTGCCAGGCACTGACCCCTAGTAAGTACAGATGTTTCTTAACAGTCTTTGATTAATTCAGGCTACCCTTCATGTCCCCAGAGCCCCAAGGATGACACAGGGAGCTTTGGGGTCCCTGCTCAGCTGGGTGGCAATGGTCCTTAGTCTGCCCCACCTGCCTTTGTGGATATAGGGAGGGTGGTACCGTTTCAGCTGTCCTTCTTGGAGATGGCGACACAGAGATGAGTGAGCTCTCCCCAAGGGCCTGTCTGCCCAGTGCCCTACTTCAGGAAGTCTGAGTGAACCCCAACCCATACACTGTATGCATGTGAGCACCTAGTCTCGGTCCCCCTGCTCATCCTAGGGGGCCTTGGCATCCCTCAGCAGCATGCCCACCCTCTAAGCCCCACTTGCTCTGCACCCCCACTTACTAAGCTCCAGCTCTTGCTCCTGCCTGGGCAATGAGTGGCTAGTCTTCTTGTAGACTGAGGGGGCGGGTCTTTGTGGGGACTGACCGGAGCCATCGTCAAGCATAGCCAAAATAGGTTCAGTGATTCTTTGGAGGACAGCACCTGGCAAGGACAAGATATCCATGTGTCTTACCTACCTGGAGACAGGGCAAGGCCACAGGGACTCTCAACCACCCCAAGCCTTCTCATTCCCTCCTTTAGTCACCTCAAGCCTCTCGTGGGTCCCCCTTATTCACTCCAGAGACACCACAGTTGGTCCTGTAGGCAGTGTGACATCCAGAAGGCCTTGGCCCAGCCTTTCCTGCTCAGCTGCTGTGGCGGTTTGAACAAGAATGCCCCCCATAGGTTCATATATCTGGGTGCTTAGTCATTAGGGAGTGGCACTGTTTGAGAAGGATTAACAGGTGTGGCCTTGTTGGAGGACGTGTGTCACTGGGGGTGTGCTTTAAGTTTTCAAACGCTCACACCAGGCCCAGTGTTTCCCTCTCTTTCTGTCTACAGATCAGGATGAAGCTCTCATTTACTGCTCCAGAGCCTGCCTGGTGGCACCATGCTTCCTGCTCTGAAGATTCTGAAACTGTAAGCTAGCCCTCAATCAAATGCTTTCTTTTATAAGAATTGTCTTGGTCGTGGTGTCTCTTCACACCGATAGAACAGTGACTAAGACAGCTACTTAACACAGGCTGGGGTGCCTCTGGGGCTACTCTACCACCTCACCCTGACACTCCTTTCTTCTGGCATCGCCTGAACCTGACTCCAGCCCCTACTTCTCCATGGATGAGCCATCCTACCCACACCCGGGCTTCAGAGGTTCTCCTTGGACCTGTTAAAATGGTGTAGGGATCTGGGGACCCTTTGTGTCACCAAGGCCACCTGGAGGCCCAGAGTTCAGAGCCCCTGGTCTCAGATGTAGGCTACAGATTCACTCCATTCTTGGGGTATCTCCTCAGAACCCTGAGCAAATGTTCATCTGCCCGCCCTTGCCAAGTTGGGGTGTACACCAGACCCCAAGATAGCAGGCTAACCAGTTTCCCCAGTTAGCTCATCTTACTGCTGATGAGACCCTCACAAGTGTCCTGAGATCCACTCTCCACCACTTTCCGTCTTGCAACTCTAATGGGAAACCTTCACGTCAGGCTCCTTACCCTACCTTCACTGTCAACTTAGATGGATTTAGAAGTACCGAGGAGACTAGGCAAGCACACCTCTGGGCATGGCTGTGAGGTTGCTTCCAGAAGGGGTCAGTTGAGAGGAGAAGACCTGACCCAAATGTTGGATGGCACCATTCCACAGGCTGGGGTCCCAGATGGGATAGGAGGGGGAGCACAGAGTGTGAGCGGAGTGCCAGCGTTCTCCAGGGCCCTGGCCTGCTAGGACCTGTGCTGTTCCTCTCTGCCATGCCTTTCTCTCCATGGTAGATTGAGACCTCCAAAGCTGTGGGTCAAAATTAACTTTCCTCCTTTGCTTCTGTTAAGTATTCGTCATCGTCACGCAATTAATACCCAACCTACTCCCTCACACCCGAGGCTCCTTGTTCTGGACGCTCTGCTCTGCCCTATCCACCTACCTGCAGCCCTTTGCAAACCCTGCTGGCTCAGGCCTGCCTGAGGCTTCTCTATCCCCTCTGTTCTAAGCCTCCACATGGCCTCTCTCACTAACTCTATGGCGCTGGGGACCTCTGATCACCTGCCTCTCCTGAAAAGAAAGCTTTGTTTGCCTTCAGACCTAGGTTCAACAGGCCCAGCACTGTGGGTGCTCACTGTCCCAGGAAGGAACAGATACTGTGGGATAGGCAATGCGTGATTATGAGTGGCCGGGCAAGCATTGCCATGAGTGGGGAAGAGTATAAGGGGCCCGCCTAGCCGAGGGGAGCACCTCTAATGAGGCTCCGGCCCATTTGCCATTTTTGTGCCCCATCCTGCCCAGTGCCGGGGGCTGAGTTAGGCACAGGCAGTGTTGGTGGCCTTAACACTGCACCATTTTGAAAAGCTTGTTGTCCACCTGGGTCCTCAAGGTCCTCCCTGGTAACCCAGTGCTCAGCCCTCTCACGACCCTGGCTAGGGCCCCTCCCATCTGCGTTTAGCTATTGCCTACCCCCAGCTAGAGCTGGCTCTGGGTTTCCAAGCCACAGTGGCCATGCCACTGCCTGGAGATCACAGCTGGCCTTAGTTCCTTCAGGCTGTCCTTTCCTGAATTCTTCCCACCACCCAGTGCTCTTAGTAGCCCTGCTCACCAAGCTAGGGCGAGGTCTCCATGGACCTCAAAAGGGCCTCAGAAAAGTCGAACCTCTCCTTTGTAAATTGGCCCCCTTACAATCTTTTCATGGAATCAAAAAAAAAAAAACAAAAAAACAAAAGTCATTCTCAAGTGATTGTCCCCAAGCCTGGGGTAGAAGTGAAGGGAAACTGAGTATGGAAGACTGCATGGAGGTTTAGACCAGACAAGGAAGCCCAAGGAAGGCTCAGACAGCAACCTAAGGTGGGGGTCACTGAGTCCAAAGCGGTTCGGTCAGCGTGGCTACAGATGGCAGCTATGGTCTGTACAAGAGAACTGCAGGGACTAGAGGAGACATCACTGTCTGTTCTACCCACTCTTCCCCTCCTTTCCCTTGCTTGCTGGCCTCTCTCGTGCACACTGTCCTTCCTCTTCGACCTAATCCAGCCAGCTTGCACCCAGCTGGGCTACCCAAGGCACCCGGGTATCAGCTTTTCAGATCCTCCTCCAGTGCTCTCGCTCCCTCGCTCCCTCCCTCGTTCTCTCAGCCCCCCGCCCAAGTCCCCAGCCCCACAGGCCCTGAAGCATCTGCACAGTTCCTGCAGCTTGCTTCACTCAGCCACGGTTCCCGGACAACTGTCTTGTGGTCAGCCACAGCCCTGTCTCCGTGAAGCCACAGTCCTCTTTTGTTCTTTGAAGGGAGGCACAAGGGACCCATCACCAGCTTCGTAGACACTGTCTTATTACCTGGACTGTTCTCTTCTTGACTGCCTCCTCGCTTCTCACGCCTTCATTTTGTCACCTGTCCATCCCTCTGCTGTGGCCTCTCCCACCTGAGCTATCCGGCTGTGTCCTTCTCTACTCTGGTTGGTGTTGTTGGGCTCCTATAGGCAGTGAGCTTCTGAGGGTCACCAGGAGGCCATCGGTCAGCCTGTGCACGCTGCGGCTGCCTCGGTGAGCGTTGACTTTGCTAGATGAAGAACGACTCTTCCACGTGCTGAAAGGCAGCTCAGAGATGATCTCCAGGCTGATGAAAGAAACACATGGAAAAGACCCCTGCTACCCACATGTGCACATGGCTTGGACGATCCCACAGAGATCAGTCAGCACCAGGAGCCGCTGAGAACTCTAGTAGTCACCTGCACCTACACCCACCTGCACAGGTCCTTTGCTGTCAAAGACTCCCTTATCCAAGGGCGTGGCTTGCTTGTCCCTGAGTCCCACTTTCAGGAATTTAATCCATGGGGGAAAATGAGAAGTGTGTGGAAATTCACTATTTAAGGATTCTTCCCAAATCTTAAACAGACACAGGGGTCAAAAGGAGATGCCCAGTGGGCAGCTCTGGAAACCTGCTCCCAATGCTGACTGACCAGTGGATATTGTCTGGCTTAGGGGCAAAGTCCCAGAATTCTAATTTAAGATCCACTTTTTCCCAGACATTGTGATTCCAGGTTTTCTTTTCTGAATCCTCTTTTAAAATTCCCAGGGCAGGGGTTTGCAAAGGAGCATACTTCATTATTATCGGGAAAACAAAACAAAAACAAACAAACAAACAAAAAACGCTACTTAAAACTCAAAAAGCTATGTTTTTGTTGTTGTTGTTTTTTGTTTGTTTGAGGGGCTTTTTGTTTCTGTTTTTAAAGGCAAACAGAAGACATTCTGTAAAACCATACCTCTGGCTTTGGGAATGGAAACTGTGAGGCAGGAGCTGGTCCTGGGGCTCTGCTAGCTCCTGAAAGTCCTGAGCCTGGTGACCTTGGGCAGCCTGAGGAGAAGAAGAAGGGACGCTGTGTGACACGGGACTGCTTGCTCGCACCTAGCCATGGGTAAACTTGCTGCAGACTGTGGGCTCTGCCTGTGCCAAGGGTCAGGAAAGAGGGAAATGGGGCTAAACTTAGCCAAGCGTAGAGGAGCTGTCTCGGAACTCCCAACAGCTTTCTGAAGGAAGGGAGGCCATTGCAGGTGACAGGGACCAGCTCCCCCTAGGTGCGCCACCGCCACCACCACCACCACCACCACCACCCCATTCCTGAGGAGAAGTTTATTGAGATTCTCTGATGTCACCTGGCTATCCAGAGAGGACCCTGGGCTGGGGAGAGACAGGAGGAGAATGTAAGATGGGGGAGGGGTGCAGAGCTTGATAATAGCAGGGAGGGGGAAGGATGAGGAGGGAGAGGGTCTTTCTCATAGTTCAGGATGTGGGAGTGTGCGCCCAGGAGTCCATCCACCATCTCCTACTGAAGCTTCTAAAGGAAGTCCCAAGCCCCCCCACCCACCCACCCACACACACTGTGGGATTTGGTTCTTGTGGACAGGGGACGGACTTCAAAGGTACTCTAAGATGACCAAACTGGACTAGTCCCCACTTGGGTCAACTGTGGGGCTTAATTAAGGGGAAATACCTCCCTAAAGACAGACCTGTCTTTGGGTTACTATCCCCCCCAAGGCTCAGTAGGGATTGTGTTCTGAGAAATCCAACCAGAAGCCCCCGGCGGCGGCGGCGGCGGCGACGGCGGGGTGGGGGTGGGGGTGGGGAGTGGGACTTGTGACAAGTTCCCAACAGCCACTGCCTGGAGGTCAGGAGGGAACCTCACCCCTGAGGATTCCATCCTAACTGACACTGGAGGCAGTTGAGGGGCAGTGGCAACCAGAGCCATCATGTCCAGAGACAGAGGCATTAGCCAAGCCAGTGGCAGTCGGGCTCTGCGTCATTTGAAAAGTCAGAAGGGCTGCTGGAAATAGCCCCCTCCGGGCTCTAAGGAGTGTAAAACTTTTGCCCATCTGACAGTCCCAGGAAGAGACTCTGCCCCGGCTAGGAGGCTTGAACACCACATGCAGATGCTTGGCAGAGTCTGCTTCACCGTCTGGATGGCTGGGCCAACTGGTGGGGATCCTCCCTAGGGCCCCTGTGAGGTCCGCAGCTCTGCCTCTAGCCTGTGATGCCCCCACTAAAGCTCCAAGCCTGACTGATGACCTGAGAGCCAAAGAATGAGCATTGTCTGGATGTTCTCGGGACCTAGTCAGTTCTGTGGACTCACCTGGGCTATCTATCCCCAGGGCATTTGGACTATTTTTTACTCTTAGATTTGCAATGCCCCTCAGAACGGCAGTTGGAGGGGGTGTGGCTAAGCCAACTGCCACCTGCAGATCTGAAAGATCACCAGTGACCCCTGTCCCAGGGTGACAGACAAGGCAATGGCTGTGCAGGCTAAAGGAGGAAAGGTTACCTAGAGAAACACACGGCCCCATGAGTCTCCTAGCACTGCCCCCACGGGGCCTCGGGAACGACCCTTGGTCTGGAATTCAGCTAACTTCAGCACGGGGCTCATACTCAAAATTAAACAGGTGTGGTAACCCATCAGTGACAGGCGTTTATATTGCTCATTTTCAGTTTCTTTTCCTCAGTTAGGGATACTGAGTCCCTGAGTTGGCTTTGGGGACTTCTGAGGGAATTCTAATGAACCGTGTGACTCTCTGTGAGTTGAGGCAGAGAAAGGCCAGCAGACGGAAGCTCTGTGGCCAGAAAAGGTCTCCCTGATGCAAAGCTACTCCTGGGAGGACAAAAGCCAGGCCCTGCTCAGCTAAGGTGGGTCAGGCTGGCACACAGAGGAGGCTGCCAGAACAGCTGCCCCCATGAATGGCCAAGGGACATCCATATTGTGTCAAGAGAGAGGGTTCCACAGAGAAGAACTGGGGTCTCGGGCTTAGGGCCAGTCTCAGGTCCCCCCCACCAAAAAAAAAAAAATTCCTGAATGAGAAACCCCAGGGCAGCTGCTGTGTCTGCCTCAGGCCCACTTGAGAGGCCTCCTTCCTCTCCAGAAAATGCCCTGAAGTTCTTACTGCACCCTGCTCACTGCCCCCTCCCTGAGACATTTTGGCCTCTCATTCCTGAGGAACTTTGGGATGGAGACCTCCCTTCTGAGCCCACTTCCTGTGGAGCAAGGGAGTTGCTCAAGGGTCACTACTAAACACATTAAGCAGTTAGCTTGAGATAAGTTTGGGGATCTTTAGGGGACACGTCAGTCTGTCTGTACCCTGAGAAATGATAGTTCGGGGCTTTATGGTTTCTCATCTACAATTAACAAAAGGCATCAGGCAGTCCAGAATGCAATGTCTGTAGCAGAAGTATTATGGTGGTTAGTTACTAGAGGCCGCGTAGCCCTGGTTGGAACCAGGTTGAATTTGGGAGAGGCTCTTTTTTTAACTGTCCCAAACCTGTGTGAGAGAGTGGGGTCTTCTATCTCATAGATCCAAGTTGACGCCTATAACATTTTCATGGTGCAAGTCTGTATTCTACTTGACACGCCAGCATAAAAAAATGCCACGATGTATTTTCTGGCACACCACCCTTTCCCAACTCTGCAAAAGATGATTGGGGCAAGCCAGAAACTCTGATCATGGCTGAGGAGGACCCAGGATTTGGGGACCAGTTTGAAATAGAATCTCATTTTGTCTGTGAGACAGTGTTAACGGCTGCAACCTTTTGGGTAGTGGTTACATTTAGAATATTCCTCTTGTTAGGACAAGCAAAGGTCCCACTAGGCCATTAGTCACTGACCCACCAGTTCAGCCACCCTCCCTTTGAAAACTTATACTGATACATCCTTAGAGCCACAGTAGCACTGAGCATACATGTGGCTTGGGGATCTGGATTGAGTCCTCCCACACACCCACAGCCCACAGATTCCCTTGGGCTTAAAACCTTAGCTGTTTACCACAGAGGGTCCCCCATACTGTTTTTAAGAGTTCCTTAAGAACATGGAGACTCACCTAGGCTCAGGCCTGAGGAGGTTGTGTTGGAGGTCAAGGCCCCTGGGCATCCATTGTTTTAATTTTAATTTTTTGAGCAACCAGGAAGAGCTACATGCTGTGTATATTTACTAGGAAGGACCCCCCCTTAGCCCCTCCTGCCTTAGCCTTTTACTTCTTTTTGTGCCCTTCTCAAATGGGTCCATGTGAGCCCGTTGCTGTCCTAACCTCTGTCAGAATGTAATGACAACCTGGAGCATCTATGATTCTACACAAAAGACTCTTGAGGCTGCTAATAATCCAGTACCGACCCCTGAGCCCACAGGACTACTACGGAGATAGGAAGCATCTGTTTCCCCAGAGGCCAGGAGCCAACAGAGCTGCCTCAGCCAAACTTCCTAGTTAGATCTTTGGCTGGGGGGGGGGGGGTTGGGTTTACCATACTCTGTGCATAGGCCCCTAGATCGTTCAGGAACAAATGCCATGGTTAACGTAGCAAAGCGGACAAAACCAAGGGGACCTTTTAATTATTTTTTAAGCTCCAGGCCCCAAGACTGTGACTTCTTATTCCTGAAACGTCTTTTTTTTTTTCCTTTCAAAACTGAAGTAAAAGATAGTAGACAGCTTTGAATCTGACCTATCAGATGCTCCTATAGATCATACAGGAAAAGGGAAGTAGGCTTGTGAGCTGGGAGAGCAAGGCTTCCAGGTAATAGACACAGGATGCCTCAAGGTCAGGCACCCCCAACAGACAGAGAACTATATTTGAACCAGACCAGCTCCTAGACGCAGATGTGCTTGCTGGCCAGGTTCCAGCCCCGTTCGTTTGGCCAAACCAGGAAGCAATGTCAGGCTTCTGCACCAGAGTACTGTCAACCTCCCTGCACTGTGTCCTGGTAGCACCAGACTCTGTGAGACAAGCAGAACCTGTCCCCAAACTCTATATCAAGGACATGGCACCACTTTTTGCCTCACAGGAATGCCTGAGCAAAAGCTGAATCTGGTCTCTGTGCTTCTCCGACAAGACCAGCAGTGGGCAGGTATCCACAACAGCTCCCAGACAGGGAAACACCTACGAGCTCAGACGGAAAGCTCCATTTGGGCCACTGGTGATTTGTAATAGGGATTCACTGAGACTGTTTCTTGATGGGGAGTTAAGAACAGGACCATGAGAACAGAGCAGATATGATATAGAGATTATTGACAGAAAAGGAGAACTTGAAACTCGGCTCCAAAATCGGGGTGAGCTGCAGAGGGAAACTGGATGCTCAGGAAGGGAGAGGTGGCAGCGTCTGTAGAGGCGGGATGGTCTTCACAGGGGCCATCTCACCACTTGGTCCTCCATACTCACGATGGTACAGAAGTGAGGGCCCAGCCCCTCCCTGGCTGGAAATTTCAGTGTTAGCATGAAGTTCACTCCTCAGCGGCTGGAGTGTGCTCCTTTCGCGGGGTGCCTCACGGACCATCACTGCTGACAACTCCCAAGAAATGTGTTAGAAACACGAGCAGCCTGGATTTCACACTAAATAGCACGTAGTGGCACCACGCTTTCTCAGACCGCCCGCCCCTCTGCTAAGAGGCCAGGGTGGGGGCTCCTCAAAACGTCTTGCGCAGGCCACCCTGTCCCTCTTTGTCACCCCTTGGGGTGGAGTCCTGAGAACCTTTTGTTTTAGAGAGAAGGGTAGTGTGGGAGATGTTCCATCCCTGTGATGAATACTTGACCAGACAAGGGAGGAAGGATTATTTTGGCTCGTAGTTTCAATTGTTTTATCCTATGTGGGGGCTGAATCCATTGCTTAGCATGTGAGACAGAGTAAACTACTTACTCCTTAATGGCCAGGACGCATGACAACAGACAACGTCCTTCAGCAATATTCTCTCAATGAACCACTTTGAGCAAGACCCCACCACTTCCTAAATGCCACCAAATTGTGGCTCCAGCAACGGATTAGTCCGCTGGTGAGGGGACAGTGCCGTCACCTCTCAATGACTGGATCCACCAGTTGGGCGCGAAGACTTGAACTCTTCAGCCTTTAGGGGATAATTCGCAGCCAAACCACACGGGGTCACCCTCACCCTAACAGGGACCTGAAGAAAAAGAGCCCCGTCCCAAGGCCTGGACTGTATATACCTTGGGGCACTTCAGACTGCTTCCTTCCTTTAAGGGCACAGAACCCTGGGGTGGGGGTTCGCCTTGCCAGGGGCTTTAGATTGTACTATGTTTTGTTGACTTGCGTTTGTCTCCATTACCTAGGAGGTGGGGGGGGGAGAAGAAATTGGGGCGCTAGGGTACAGGATGGGGTAGTGTGGGCCAATGCTGGCAGGCGGCTCGCATGTTTGCAGAGAGAGATGCAGAGGTATGGGGCTCTTCTTGGCTTCCCAGTCCATGGTGGCCATGGCTACCCACCAGGTTACCTCTACAGCTTCTTTCATTATTCTGCATAGAATAATTGAGCACCCAGGATATCCTGTCCCCTGTCACGTTGGAAAGAGAGGAAGCAAAGCCTAAAAGCCTGCCAGGAAGACAGACTTTTGACAGCACAGTCATGAAAGAGGGCAAGTAAGCCAGCCGAGGAGGGGATATTTCTGCTTGGAAAATGGGTACAGGCCTCACTGAGGAAGCGAGGATGGGAGCTAAGGGCTTGAAACACATACAGACACTTGCTGGGTGGTTGGGGAGGGGGGCGGACACGGCCTCAGAAGTAGGACGTGAGCACAAGGACCCACAGCAAGAGGGATGTGGCGGGCTGGAGGCTGAGGATACTAGACGGGGCTTTGTCCTCATGATAGCCAGCCTGGCCCACATAGCAGACAGAGGAAGTGGACTGGCACCCATTGCAAAGCCATTTTAATGTGCAAGGTGTCTTATGCGATTTGAAGGGTGTGAAGTGGAGGCGGGTGACAACTTTGGGAACTTTCAAGAGGAAAGGCCCATTGAGGAGGAAGCAAAGGAGGCAACCTCCCTTCTTCCTTCCACCCAACTGAGTTGTCACTCAGCAGGGACCTGTAATGTCAAGTGGCCCAGAATGGGAGCCAGGCCACCCAATCACAGGAAGACAGTCTGGCTTGTCAGGACTTTTCTTCCATCTCTGGGCTAGAGCAGAGAGAGTCCCATGGTTGCCTCCTCAGTTGTCCCAAGAGAGTGTCCCTCACCTTTGAATCTGAGTCCCAGATGGGAACTGGAGTTCAGGGAGGAATCCTGGGATCGGAAGTCCTTCAGGGTGGTCTGAGGGGGAGGTGAGAATTCAGAAGGTACCCTGATCAGACTCTCCTGGATACAACACAGCCTTCACACCACCAGCGGGCAGCCTCTCGCCCGCCCCCTAATCCCATAGGGCCAGACCAGAGGTAGGTGCCCACTCTGTGCTCCCGTGGAAGCCCCACACCTCCACTAGTGCTGTATGGTCTTGTTACCAAATCTGCAGGGTCCTCTTTCTTTCTGGTGCCCATTGGCAGAGACTCCAGCAGTCCTGAGATCCTGTAGGAAATTGCATCAGTGACCAGTGACTGAAAGGGAGGGGTCACCTTTAGAAGCAGCTTCTCTGGCAGGCCTGAAAGCCTAAGGTTTTTTCCTAGGAGAGAGTTGTGAGGGTATGGTATGCACAATGTCTGTTATTGTCAGAGCTCTCCTCAGAAAGGGAGCCTTCAGGGACCAGGCACTACTTCCTTCCTACCCTAATTTGGTTGGATCTGTTATGGAGATGGTGGGTGTCTTTTACAATGAGATGATAACGAGCCCAAGATAGTCTGGAGTGTTAGTGGCAGTGTCTGGGGGATAACTAGGTGGTTGGGTCGTGTGTAGTCATGGATGTCTGGCTGTTACTCAAGCAAGAGAGCAGTACCTGGGGAGAGAACGCCAGGTCCTGGGATTTAAGGATGAGCTACGGAAAGATCTCTGAGCTGCTTTGCCTGTGTAGGGCCTACTGCATGAGGCTGTGATGAAGGCTGATCAAGTGCTGTTGGCCTTGGGCAGAGCCGGTCCCCCAAACAGTGCACTGTAGGTGCTATGTTGTTGGGAAACATCGCACAATGTGGGTTGGATTGTGACTGGGTAGGTGGGGCTGTGAGGGTGGTAGGCATATCCCTCAGGCCAGGAGACTGGGGAAGTAGGAGCAGCATTGAGAAATGGGGCATTGAGGCCTGGGAGCATAGCATCTGTGTCCAAGGAGAGTGCTGTGGTGGGGAAGGGGGGGGGTGCAGTTAAGGATGGTGGTGGGGGGGGGGGCGGGGAGGAGGAACACAGATGATCCAAGGCCACTCTGTAGATGGTTTCTACCCCTCACTTCTGCCTTCTGTCCCTCTGACATATGGCCTAGGTCCAGGCTGCAGGTTGAACACTGGGCTGGAACAGTACAGCAGGCAACAGGACAAGCAAAGTACAGCCCTTTCCCTACTAAGCCTCAGGGGACACAGAGGTGGTTAAGATAAAGGCCTTGTCACACACAGTGGGTGCTCAGTGGACTCACAGCTCACCCTGGGCAGGGCTGTAGCCTGGAGGGGCTGAGTAGGAAGCACGACCCCTTAAGACTTCTTTCGGCATAGGATGCTTTTTTCCGTACCCCAGGAGGAGAAGCTGGGGAGGAGTCCTGACATGCTGAGACTCCACTCGTCCCCAAAAATCTGTCCTTACACTTTAGACGCCATCCTCCAAGGGTCAAGTTGGACACTAAGAAGAATGGAATATGAAGTGGGTCCGACTCACTGTCACATCCACACACCCAAGCTCTGCCTTCTCAGAGGCACTCCCTACCCACACAGATTCAGTGGTTTTATCAACCATAGCCGATGTGAGCTCTGGGTCCCACAGGCCCTCAGCTCATGTCTGTTGAAGGATTAATGTTGTGTACAAAAATTACCTGTGGAACCTGGTCACAACGTAAGGTTTCTAGAACAGAAGAACAAATGAAAGGTAGACGATCTGATCCCCTTTCCTTGACACCTCTTGCGGAAGCATGGGAAATGAGGAATACTCTGCTTCCTTCCGCCCAGGAGCTGCAGGCCCTTGCCAGCATCAGTCTGTTGCCCAAGAAGTCTTAGACCCCTGAGATAGAATGATCTTGCCTAACTCCTCTGGGCGCTGAGGCTCTATGCTGAGTGTGTGAGTGATCGAAGGGAGTTGGTATGGATGGATGAGGCACAGGGCCCATTGGGGCCGATGACGTACCAGCTGAGGCTAGACATCCCTCGGAGGCTTCAGCTGCAGCATGTTTGGTTGGGGGCAGACAGGTGGAGAAGGGAGCCTTCCCCAGACATTCCCCAAGAGGAGAGGGTAGGCATTGGCAGCCTCATGAGTCTCAGGGAAGAAGGGATCTGAGTGTGCAGAGGAGACTGAGATGGCCAGTGTTGTCCGGGCTGACCCATAGAGGTGGACACAAGCTGAGTCTGTTCAGAACTGAGAGCGGCAACAGCAAGGTCCACAGCTTCAACACCCCTCACCGTTCAGGGGCCCTCGTGAGTGGGCTGCCTCCCCTCGTCATCCTCCAGGGCACACAGCCAGGGCCCTTAGAGCTGGAGTGGAGTCCCGGGGCTCCCAGCACAGAACTCACTCAGCGGTTGTCTTTCACTAAGCAGGCAGAACTGGGCGTGAATTTCTGTGTTTTCTGTTTCATTCTCTGTGTACCTCTGTCCCCTGCATCAAGCCAACCAACCTCTGTCACTGCAGCTGTTCAGTAGGCCCTGAACATGGGTAGTCAAATTCCTTCCCAGGCAAGTTTTAGGGTGACCTTTTCTTTCACGCTGTCTCTGGTTCGAGTGTTAGGGTAAGCATTTAGCAAAAGAAGTGGCGCATCATCTCTTCTCCTGCTTCTGGAGCAGACTACAGAGCTGGTGCAGTCCTCTAGACGTGAGAGGGGAGGTATCTGGCAAAGAGGATTCTTTCCTGGGAGGGGGAGTCTCTAATTGAGAGCCAGTTCTATCTCATTGGCTTCCTCATTCATCCATGTTCGTGTGATCCTTGAATGGATCAATTCAAATTTTGAAACCTCTTTTCTTCAAATATCTCTTCTTCAGCCAGTGAGGCCAGGGATGAATGACTCTGGTCTGAGTGATTAGAAAGACTCTCGGAGGGTAGAAATGCCGGGCTGCGGGGCTGAGGCCGTAGAGTAGGCTTGAGGCTACTATGGGGCTGGGCTAGAGGTTGCCCCCTCCCAGGCCAGAGAGGCTTCTCAGCTGTGACCCACGGCTTCATCTGCTATCTCCTGCACCCAGTACACACCTTACACAGGTGCAAATCCGTTCCTCCTTCCAGCTGCAAAAGCCACAGGGCATCCTGAGTGGCAGGAGTGTCGAGGGTCATCACAGATCATTTCCAAACATGCAAAGCAGAAGTCTAGGAGAGTGGGTTAGTCTGTCCAGGTGAGGGGAAGGTAGGGTGAGATCTTATTTCCCCTTCCCCCTCCAGGGTCTTAGGAGCCCAAGTACAGGGCCCTGTGGGCCTGGGACCTACCTTCTGGAAAGTTCTCCCTAATGCCTCCCTAAGGCCTGTCTGATGAGAGCTAGGCTGAGGGACAGAAGCCTGGGCCCTCTTCCCCTGCTAAGGGCACCTGGCCACACCTCAGTGTGTCCCTCCCTGGCTTGGAAACTGTGAAGCTAATCTGGAATAGTGACTACTTATGCCCCTGAGGGAGGAAGGTATAAGATATTGCTGAACCTCTGGGACCGATAGGCCATCAAGCCGTCTGTTTCCCTCATCACTTTCCCGGCAGGTCCCCAAAGAGAACAGAGAACTAAAAGGCTCTGGCCTTGTGCTACCCTAGGGTTCTGGCACAGGCTTTTCTTTCCAGAGCAGCCACTGTCCTGTGGGGCCCAGAGACTCCTGGGATTTGGGGTTTGGCTTGGTGGGCTTTGGCTATATATCCTCACTTCCTCTATCCTTAGCATCTTGTCTAGGCCTTGGCTGCTTTGCCGGGGAGGGGTAATGCTCTCCTGAGATGTCTTTCCAGTAGAGGAAAGACTACATTTGTCCATGTGTAAAAGTGGCCTCAGGGAGCTGGAGGTAAGCTCTAGGAAGCAGGAAGTGCCATGCTCTTCTAGAATGGAGCCACTAGCTCAGACCACAGCTGCTCAGAATTGTGGAGCTAATAGAAATAGCATCTCCTCTGCCATCTTGGACATCTCAGGTCTCAGGCCGTGTCCTGCCCTAAGTTGCTTCATATTGTGTGAACAGTGGCTTTCGGGCTGAGCCTTGCCCTGGGTGACTCCATTTTAGAAGAAGCACTTGGATCCCTTTTGAGTGCTCATGCAGCTCAGAATGACTCTGCAGCTCCTTGTACACACAGGCACCACCTGTCCAGCACCTCCCATGTGATACAGACTGATAAATAACTTCCTTGTAAAGTAAAACTTCCTTCTAAAGTAAAAAGTTACAAGACACAAACACACCAGAGAAGATGGGAACATGAGTATAGTACAAGGACATATTGAAACTGGAACAGAAAAATAGGACCTGAGACTACCTTGTTATGGGGGTCTGGGGTGAGGGGTGGTTTTCAGAGGGTACTACCAAGTTTATTCTGTGGGATAGACAGAGCTATACATTCTGGAAGGAAGACCTGCGTAGTGACTGTGGGAGTTGGCTGTGCTCACTCTAGCCAGAGGTCTCCCCTCTGTCAGGATTTCCAGTCAGTCATAATGACCTTAGGTGGAGGTCTTCAAATCCCGGGAGTTGCGGGGTTGTCTTTAAATCCTGGGCAAGACTCTACAACTGTTCCAGAGATCTGGGTGCAAGATGGCCATGTAGGGGTACCTCCAAGTTCATTCTATAGGATGGACAAAGAACACCCTACCCTGGGAAGAAGGCCAATGTAGAGACAGAAAAAGTGACAGCCTCAATGGATGTGACAGTTGAAGGGGGAGCGACCACAGGAGCAAGAACAAGCCCCTCTTAAAGGGGCCCATCTCTGCCTTCTCGTTCAGGCTAAGTTGCCCTGGCCTTACCTCATTCTTCTCTCTCAGAAACTGGCACCGACTGCCATCGGGAATGGGGGCAATGATTGTCCTAACTGGTTCCTGCTGAGAGAGGTGATGCTGACCAGAGAAAGGGATCCCTCAGCGGATGGGTCTCCAGGGCTGATCCAGGAATGTTTCAACACAACGAGTCAGTCATAGAGATTCAGAGTGAAGGACAGCTAACTGATGATAGAGTCTGTCCTTACATTGTGCAAGTGAGGCGACATCTTTTATATAGGAGGTAAAACTGTTATAATAACTATAATCACTATTGAAAATGTGGTTAAAAACAGTTGGATCATCTTTGCCCTTTTTAGGGGTGGAGAACAGGCAGGAAACCATCCCCAAAGCCCACTACAAGCTTTGCCATGAGCATCAGTGAGACTGACGGTTTCCTTGACGCCTTAGTCCATGGGAAGTGTGCACGAAGGAGGAGGCCACTGGCTTGATTTGAGCTCAAGCAGCCACCTCAAATTCAGAGGTCATTCATAGTGTGTCTCCTGTCACCATCTCGTGACGAGCACTGGGAGACAAGGCTAATAAAGAGGACTCTCCAATGTCATAGTGAATATGTCGTGTTCAATGAGGTGAACCACAACCATGCAATGGGCTGAACCACCCACCAGAGCCCTGAAGACAGAGAAGGTCAGAGAAACGGTCCTCTAGTTTTGACAGATCTAAGTGTGGCTGTGCAATCAGCTTGTACATCAGACTCCTGCACAGTGGAGTGAATTCCTGCAAACTTAAAAATGTAGTCAGTTACAGTAACTGTCTCACTGGCGGTGCCCCCCCCCCCCAGCACCTGATACCCTGATCCACGTAACAAATGTAATACCTGTCGAGGGTTGATGCCATGGGCCAAACTTGAATGAAATCTGGATTCTAGTCTTGTTGAAAGCACAACCAGACATCTAATTGATAACTAAGAGAGCAATATCCCACTGGATTTTGTAAGATTGCCTTGTGCTGCCCCCATGGGCACCATCCTGGTGTCCTGAACAATTTGCCCCAAATCTGTGAGGTTGTCAGCAGGCTATCTGATAGCCTCCTTTAATCAGGGAACATGGGTGCTTAGGGCACAGAAGGACGTGTTACAACTGGGAGAGTCAGTCTCCCAGAAAGAGTCTCCTATAGTTGGTGAATATATTCCTAAATTTAGCCTCAGCACTTGGGAAGATGCCCATGGGTCTGTTTTTCCTCAGCTTCAGGTAGACCCCACAGGATTGAGTTGAGCCAAAATAATGGAATCCCACATTTGGGCAGCATTTTCCTTATCAAGAAGAAAACCATTAGTGTGAAATAATTATCTAAATAACATTTCATATGCTTAAGCCTACTGTCCAGGGTCTTTAACAGTCCCTTGCGCTGTTAAAAAAAAAAAAAAAAAGACATACCACTAAATTGGTTATACTTTGCTTTTACATGTTTAACAACATGTGGGTTGGCAGAGCTGGCTCCTTGGTTCTTCCTTTTACCACTTTTTCCATCTACGTGAGAATAAGTCAAAAGCCTTGCTTGACCATGGCTTTGCTTGAACATATGGAGGGAATTTTCCAACTGTGTTGACCCTCCTCTTTGTAGATGGGGCACTGGTTAGTGGTCCTCCACCCAAGTGGAGTCTCTGTGGGCTCCCTGAACAAGAGAGCAGATGTCTCCCCACACTTACAGAACATTTTGAGAGATGTTCCATGGTCCCCTTGGACCTAGTTGACCTTGGAGGGCAGAGGACAAATACTGTCCATCTAATCCTTCTGCCCACATTAGTGTAGCCTCCAGATGTGGTTATTGAGCACCCAGAAGGCCAGTTGCACCAGTCTGGAACTTTTTGACTACCTTGTAGTATTTGGATAAAGGTTATTTTGTTTTTAAATAAGTAAACAAACATTTAAACTTCCATCAAATGTACTTTATTAACCCAGTCCCTGCAACGGTTAAATGGGGCAGACCAATAACTTCATTGACATAAGCAGAAGTTTGCCATCACCATATGGAACTTTGACCTTACAATTTTCAGAGCAGGAGAGATCGTTCCACAATTAAGAACAGTGATTTGATGCCCAGCAATCACATGGTAGCAGTCTGTAACTAGTTCCAGGTGATCTGATGCCCCCTTCTGGCCTCTGTGGGTACTGCATGCACATGGTACACAGACATACAGGTAGGCAAAACACATGTAAAACAAAAATAAAATTTTAAGGAAATTTTATTATTTTAAATATATAACTTATTTTATGTTCATTAGTATTTCACCAATGGTATGTCTGTGTGAAGGTGTCAGAAGCCCTGGAACTGGAATTACAGACAACTGTGAGCTGCCATGTGGGTGCTGAGAATTGAACCCAGGTCCTCTGGAAGAGCAGCCAGTGCACTTAACTGCTGAGCCACCTCTCCAGCTCCGTGGAACTTAATGTACATAAATCATTTCCAAGGCTCATCCTTTACCTACCTTCAGCCACTTACTCAGACCTTCAAAAGCTGCATAAACTTTGTGGTCCTTCTTCCCATCCTGGAAACATGGTCATCCTAACTCCTAACCCTTTGCCCATCATCTCCTATCCAGACCTTTCTATCTGTCGTCTTCAATAGCTTTCCCTCCCTACACTACTTCTTTGCCTTCATGTTTTACTTTTACTCCTTCTGAGTTCTTCATTCTGGTCTGCCTTTAGCCCTCTTCTCTACTTTCTCTACCTCAACTCTCGTCCTTTGTTTTCTCTTAACTAGCACAATAAAGTTTCCCCTCCCAGCTGGGGCTGCAGCAACCCTATCCTTGAGCCTCCTCCAGCTCAGAAGAAGTACATCTTCTTAGACGGTCTGATAGGTGTCCCCCAAATGGTCAGTGATCACCTCTCTTCTTCCAGTTACATAAAGGGGACATTGAGATGACGTAGGTAGTCCCAAAGTAGGGGGCCAAGTAAGTTCCCCTTTGACTTGCTGGAAAGAACAGTGGTCCTCAAGTTCCCATACCATAGGGTCTGGGGATATTTCTGTGTCTCCATAAATAGCTGACTGAGGAGCCTGGCCAGCAAATCCAGGAACCCAGTTCCTACAGAAGCCTGTTACCCTGAGGAAAGTCCTCTTAACAGTCTGTATAGATTAGGATAGGCTGAACTCATGCGAGCCTCAGGTTACATTTTCCCCTCTAATATCATTCCCAAGTAGGTAACTCAAGACTGGCATAGTTGAGTGTTTCCTGAAAGATTCTATGTCCCTTGGGAAATGTCGTCTTCAGATGTCCTACAATGTAGCGAATATTCTACATACTGAAGTAAGTTTATATGGGGACTTAATCAGTCCCTGAGATCTGGGCTAAGGCCAATCCAAATAAGTGGTGATTGCCTTTGAATTCCTGGGATAGGAACATTCAAGTGACTTGTCTTGCCTTATGATTCAGATAGTTGAAGGCAAATAAGAGTCAGGATGCAGCCGGGCGGTGGTGGCGCACGCCTTTAATCCCAGCACTCGGGAGGCAGAGCCAGGCGGATCTCTGTGAGTTCGAGGCCAGCCTGGGCTACCAAGTGAGTTCCAGGAGAGGCGCAAAGCTACACAGAGAAACCCTGTCTCGAAAAACCAAAAAACAAAACAAACAAAAAAAAAAAGAGTCAGGATGCAGGGAATACAAAAGAAGGTGTCCTTCAAATTAAAGACAGAACAGCACATTGTCCAAGGCAGAATCTGAGTCAGGAGGGTATAGGTGTTGGGGAACCACAGGTCAAGGGAGACCACAGCCTCATTGATTAGCTGGAGGTCTTGCCCTAATCTCCATTTTATTCAAACCTGTCTTAATTACTTTTCCTTTTTTCTTTTATTTACTTTTTCTTTCTTTTTTTTCTTTTTTTTTCTTTTTTTTTTATTTTGAGACAGAGTTTCTCTGTGTAGTCCTGGCTGTCCGGAACTCGTTGTGTAGACCTAGCTGGTCTCAAACTCAGAGGTCCACTTGCCTCTGCCTCCTAAGTGCTGGGATTAAAGGTGTGTGACACCGGGGGCGGGGGGGGACTGGACCTGCCTCGACTGAATCTACCAGGCTGAGCTGAGTCCCCAGGGGAGTCCTTGCCCTGGAGGAGATGGGAATGGGGGGTGGACTGGGGGGAGGGTGGGGGTGGGTGGGAGGAGGGAGGAAAGGGGAATCTGTGACTGATATGTAAAATTAAATTTTAAAAAATCAAAATAAGGGGCTGGAGAGATGGCTCAGAGGTTAAGAGCACTGGCAGTTCTTCCCGAGGTCCTGAGTTCAATTCCCAGCAACCATATGGTGGCTCACAACCATCTGTAATTTGATCTGGTGCCCTCTTCTGGTGTGTAGGCAGAATACTGTATACATAATAAATAAATACATCTTTGAAAAAAAAATCAAAATAAAAAGGTCTGTGGCACCATGTCCAACTTTCTTAGTTACTTTTTAATTGCTGTAACAAAGCACGATGAAGGCAACTTAAGAAAGTGTTTGATTTGGGTCCCGCGGTTGCAGAGCGTTAGAGTGCATGAACATCATGGTGGGGAGTGTAGCAGCAGGCAGGCAGGCACTGCACTGGGGTGTTAGTTGAGAGCTCACATCTTAATCCACAAGCATGAGTTAGAGGGAGCTAACTGGGAATGACAAGGGCTTTGGAAACCTCAAAGCCCATCCTCAGTGACACACCTTTTCCAACAAGGCCACACCTCCTAATCCTCCTCAAACAGTTCCACCAGCTGGCACCAAGTATTCAAGAGCCTATGGGGGCTGTACTTAATCTAACACATTGCACTCCCTGGCTCCCATAGACTTACAGTCATAATGCAAAATGCATTTAGTACAATTTCAAAAGTCCCACATAGTCATGTATAGTTGTTCAAAAATGAAGGGAAGGAAGGATAGTGAGGAAATACTGAACCAAGCAAGACCAAAACCCAGCAAAACAAACTCCAAATCCTGTTGCTGAATGTCTAATGTCAAAGAGCTTAGGTGGCTCTCCCCATCCATCTTGGCTGCCTGCAGCATACTTCTCTTGGGCTGGTGATACTCCCTGTCTGCAGCTCTCCTTGGCAGACATTTCACGGCTCTGGCATCTCCATCATCTTGAGGTCTCTAAAGCAATTCATGTTCATTTTCACTCCCCAGGCCTCCATGTGGGGCCTCCCCTGCCACATGCCCTGCCTCAGTGGCTTTTTCAACCACACAAGAAGATTTCACAACCCCTTTACTCGTGTGTCCTTCTCAACTCTAAAGGCAGAACCACTTGGCCAAGGCTCTATGTTGGCTGCCTGATTGGAATCTGGTCTTTTCTTAAGGCGTGTTACATTCGTTTATGTTGTGAAACATTTGCTTAATGATGCAAAGATGTGTTGCGTTCTTTTATGTTGCATTTGTTTAACTCTGTGAAGCTGTGTTACTTTGCCTGTCTAAAACACCTGATTGGTCTAATAAAGAGCTGAACAGCCAATATCAAGGCAGGAGAAAGGATAAGCAAGACTGGCAGGCAGAGAGAAGAAATAGAATGAGAAAAAGAGGGATAGAGAAGCAAGAGAGGATCAAGGAGTGAGAAAAGAAGAGGTCAGCCACCCAGCCAGACACAGAATAAGAAGGAAAGAAAAGATACACAGAAATAGAGAAAGGTGAGAGCCCAGAGGCAAAAGATAGTGGGAATATAATAAAAGCTGGCAAGAAACAAGCCAAGCTAAGGCCAGGCATTTATAAATAAGAATTAAGTCTCCGTGTGTGATTAGCTGGGTGGTGGCTCCCCCAAAGAGCCATAAGAGTAAAATAAAATAAAATAAAAATAAAAAACAACACTCCTCCTTGAATTAAATTTGCATACACTAAAATAAAATAAAATAAAAATAAAAAACAACACCTTGATCTGTTGTTGCTTTTTAGGAACAGAAAATTCCTTAGGCCTTTCCCTTTCACAAATTGCAGGGTTAGCTGGATGGGATCTTGCCTTGGGATCGGGCCTCCCCTTATCTCTTTCAGTACAAGCCTTGGCTCTAATATTACATTTCCTGGTGCTCTTTTTCTCCTCAAACTGTACATTTTGAATTTCTTTTTGCCCTGCTTTCTCTTTTTCATTGTAGATCTGCTTAAGAGTGATTGCTAGTAACCATGCAACAGAGTCAATACTAGGTTATCTTAAAATCTCCTCTGCCAACAAAATTATTCCAAAACTTTTCAATTCAGCATCAGGCAGATTCTTAGGACAAGGGCCAAGAGCAGCCACATTCTTTGTCAAAATATCACAAGATGCTGGGTGGTGGTGGTGCATGCCTTTAATCTCAGCCCTTGGGAGGCAGAGGCAGGCAGATCTCTGAGTTCGAGGCCAGCCTGGTCTACATAGTTCCAGGACAGTTAGGGCCATTACACAGAGAAACCTTGTCTCAAAACAAACAAACAAACAAACAAAAACAGGAGATAACTGGGCTAGGTTAATATTATTACCCTCTGAAACCTCCTTGAGCTGGGCCTCCATAGTCTATGTTGCTCTCAGCACTATTATCTCCCACATGCCTACTAGGATGACCCACTAAGATCCACTTAGAGCATTCAACCACTTTCCACATCCAAAGTTCCAAAGTCTTCTACATTCCTTCAAAAAACAGCATATGGTCATGTCTGTCATAGCGATGGCCCACTTTTTGGTACCAATTTCTGTCTTAGTTACTATCTTAGTTAGGGTTTCTATTGCTGTGAAGAGACACCATGACCACAGTAACTCTTATAAGGAAAACATTTAATTGGGGCTGGCTTACAGTTTAGAGGTTTAGTCCATTATTGTCATGGAAGGAAGCATGGTGGCATGCAGGCAGACATGGTGCTGGAGAAGCAGCTGAGAGTTCTACATCTGGATCCACAGGCAGCAGGAAGTGACAGTGACACACTGGCCAGGCTTGAGCTTCTGAAACCTCAAAGTCTACCCCCTAATGATGTACTTCCTCCAACAAAGCCACACTTACTCCAACAAAGCCATACTTCCTGATAGTGCCACTCCCTGTGAGCCTCTGGAGGCCATTTTTATTCATACCACTACAGTTATTTTTCAATTGCTGTAACAAAACAACATGATGGACAATTTAGAAAAGAAAACATTTGAGTTCCAGAAGGTTCGAGTCCATGACCATCATGGCAGAGAGCCTGGCATCAGGCAAGCAGGCCATGGTGCTGGAGCAATAGCTGAGAACTTACATTTGATTCACAAGCACAAGGCAGAGGGAGCTAACTGGGAATGGCAAGGGCTTTTGAAACCTCAAAGTATACTTGCACCAATGGCACATCGCCTCTAACAAGGCCATACCTTCTAACCCTTCCCAAATAGTTTATCAATTGAGAGCAAAATATCCAAATATATGTCTATAGGGGCCATTCTCATTCAAGCCACCCCAGATCTCTTCTGAAGTCCCCAAATACGGGAGTTTTAGGGGCTGGGATATTCTCTCAATCTCTGCCTTTTAAGGACTAGGGTAAAATGGGCTTTAGTCCCTTGTCTCTGTTTTGACTGGGAAAATACATGATCCTTAAAATGCATCAGTACCGGTGAAGCAGTTATAGCCCAGATTATAGTTTCCCAATCCATCCATTTTTATTCTCTATCAGAAGTAAACATGAGTTTAGCCTTTATGGGAAAAACTAACTATACCTGGCAATGGGAGAAGATATGTATGCCCAGTAGAGAGAGCAGTCTCAGGTACTATGAGGAAAGAGTATTGGAAAAGGAGGCCACATCCTCATTTTCAAGCAAGAGACTGTGTAAAATAGCATTTTTGGAGTTGGCAAGATACTTCCCAAAAGGTTGGGATGAGGCTAGACCTTGAGCCAGGAGAGAAAGATAATATGGAGAATCAGGCTCCTATATCTACAAAGAAGTTGACCATATACTGTCCTGCTTGTAGGGTCTCATGGGCGTCCACAAGTTAGTCTGATATGATGGGAGCCTGGAGAGGGTACCTTGGTACCTGCCAATGTTCAAATGAGGCACGTGGTCTTGGGCTTTGGGGGCTCTTGGGACATCTGACTTCCCAGTGATTGCCTCTACAATTAAAACAAGGTGTGGGCAAGGTCAAGAACAATTCCTTTGTGGCCCTCCCTTTTTGGGGGCATCCCTTCTGGAAGTACCCCAGCTATCTACAGAGAAAACGTCTCCTGGAAGAGCCTCTTGCAGTGGCCCTTCCCTGGGGGACTCACTAGGTCTGCCTTCCCTTTGCTTTGTTTCCACGTCTATTTGAAATGATGTGGCACTTTGGATCACTTGGTTCAAGTTGGTGCCTGATTCAGCCGCCAGTCTTTTCAGTTTTCTGCAGCTGTCTGGGGCAGCTTGGGTCAGGAATTTGTCTCTCAGGAGAACCCCCTCCTTCAAAGGCCCCGGGACCATGCCAGTGTGTTTCCTGGTTGTCTCCTTAGAACCCTGGAGAGAGGTAATAGGAAGTTCTCCTGTTCGTCTCCCTTTGCAGACCATAGCCAGCTGGGAGTAGCCGAAGGACTTTGTGCATCTTCATCTCAGCACCTCCATGTGCAATTGATAATTCCTTCCTACGCCAGGCTTTCATCTGATCTGAAGAACTCTAAGAGTACTACTTGTACACTAGCAAGGTCGCCACCATGGGACATGTGGAAGTCATTGTCCACGTCAGCTACCTTCTCTTTCACCCTGTGTTTCTCCACTGAGGTTAGGCTCTGGTCTGGAATCAGCATAACATTCCTCCAAGTCAGTCATAGAGGGTGTTAGTTGCTGGAAGGCCTGTAAATACTGGTCAGGATGTTCAACTAAGCACCTAGTTTCTTTTTACAGTCTTATTTCTGAAAGACTAAGACAAAGTTGGGGCTTTCCACTCCTCTGTTTTAACTCCCTATAAAGGAAGTATCCTTGGTACCTCAAGATGGGTCTTGAGGGCTCTTGGATAAGCCTCTGGGGGCCCCTGAGATGTGAGGGACAATTCTTTGAAGGAGGCGAAGTGAGATATGGGGATTCAGGAGCATTTAGAAGAAGAGGAGGAGATGGAAGTAGGAACCAGGGGTGATATAGGGAAGGTTCCTTGACTTTTAAAGAAGAAAGACTCATCCCATGGACCACATCAGCATAACATGTCTGATTGGAATTTCCCAGCAATTCAGGGTGCTTTGAGGTCAAAGGTCAATGGCACATAAAGTACCACTTTCTTTCCCATTTGTACTTAGAGGTGTTACTATAATTAGGGTTCTCCTGGAGTGGTCTGCTGGCTAGTTTTTTGTCAACTTGGCACCATCTAGAGTCATTTGGGAAGAGGGAACCTCACCTGAGAGTTCTTCCACCAGATTGGCCTGAAGACAATTTTATGGTGCTTTTTTTATTTCTTTATGATTGACATGGGAGGACCTTGTTCACTGTATGCAGGATCACCCTAGGCTGTTGGTCATGGGTACTATAAGAAAGCAGTCTAAACACGCCAAGAGGTATAAGCTAATAAGCAGCACTCCTCTATGACCTCTGCATCAGCTCCTGCTTCTAAGTTTCTATCCTGGCTTCCCTCAACAATGGACTGTAACCTGGAAGTTATAAGCTGAAATAAATCTTCTCCTCCCCAAGTTGTTTATGGTCATGATGTTTTATCATGGCAATAAATATCCTAATAAAACAGATGGATATTTCTCATTATCCCCCAGGGAGTCTTGAAACTAGGCTCCTTGGCAAAAAAAAAGAAAAAAGAAAAGACTCCTCTGCTTGAAGTTTGGAGGATGCTGCTCAGGGTTTGAGAAGGCAGCTGAGTGGAAGTTTGGAAGGAATCTTGGGATTAGTTTGTGCCATGTGCAGTGACGAGGAGGAAAGACAGAGCAGTCCTGGATAGAAGTTGCCCTTCCCCCACCCACACTCCCTTGCCTGTCTGGAGTGGCAGCTCCAGTCTACACCAGGGAACAGCCAGTGCAGTCTAGCCTGTCCCAGAAGAGGGCCAAGCCAAGCAGTAAGGCTTCCACAGCTATCCACAGCTCTGCGCCCATCATCCGACTGGTTCCTTTTTCTTCCCATGAGTCTCCTGCCTGCAGGGCTCTAGTCCCTGGTCTCACATAGTTCCTCAAATGTCTCTAATAGTACCATCCCTCAAAACAGAAGATTTGTGGTCCGATATTTGCTATCTGATTGGAGGGAGGGCTCTGAGAGGCAGCAGAAGCTGATTACTCTAAGTTTGCAAGAGTTTGACTGGAAAAAAAAAAAGTGTTGTTTTGGGAAAAGAAATGCTGTGCTGGTTCGTTTCTTTCACCTGTCAGTCTAGAGTCATCTGGGAAGAGGAAGCCTGAATTGAGAAAATGCCTCCATTATATTGGCCTATAGGCAAATCTGTGGGGCATGACTGATGACTGATGTGGAGGACCCAGCCTACCGTGGGCAGTGCCATCTCTGGGCAGGTAGTCGTGGGTTGTATAAAAAATGAACTGAGCAAGCCAGTAAGCAGCACTCCTCCATGGCCTCTGTGTTCCTGCCTCCAGGTTCCAGCCTTGACTTTCCTCAGTGAGGAACTGTTAAACTGTAAAGATGAAATGGACCCTTTCTTCCTAAGTTGTTTTTGGTCATGGTGTTTATCGTAGCAATAGAAAGCTAACTAGACTGGGTGTGGTAGCATGCACCTTCAAACCTAGCACTTGAGGCACAGGCAGGAGGATCTCTGAGTTCAAGACCAGCCTGGACTACATCGTGAGTTCTAGGACAGCCAGGGCTATAAAGAGAAAGAAAAAAAAAGGAGGAGGAAGGGGGAGAGAGAAGAGAAAAGAAAAAAAGAAGAAGAAAAAAAGAAGAAAGCAAACTAGACAAAAGCCCTTGTTTCCAGGGACCATCAGACATAACGGATCCCTGGCGGATCTGGTGAATATTGCCCTTGTTTCTAGGGACCATCAGACATAACGGATCCCTGGCGGATCTGGTGAATATTGCCCTTGTTTCTAGGGACCATCAGACATAACGGATCCCTGGCAGATCTGGTGAATATTTGCCGGAACACTATTGGCTACACCAATGACAATATCCTCCTCGAGCCCTCACCCCTTTGGTCATACTGAAAAGGAGTGAGGTTGATAAAGCAGGTGACGACCAAGTGAATACACTATGAGAAAGGAGACAGCAGAATGGGGTGGTCAGGTGGGTCTGGACAGGACACTTGAAGATGTTCAACTAAGGGGTGTGCATCTCTCACGGAGCTTGCCCAGGTTTCCATAAACAAGTCACCCAAAAGCTACGGAGACAGTTCACCTGGACAGGTTAGGGTTAGGATAAAAGCTCTCTTTGGAGGGGGGGCGCGTTTCCTTAAGGATGCCAAGCAATGACTCTTAGCTTAGGAGTGGTGGTATGACCCCACCCCTGGTTGAAATCTCTGTTTAGTTGTATGGGGTCAGAACCTTTATTCTCCAAAGATCAGTCTCTTACTCTTCCTAGTCCCCCCCCAAAAATAAAGGGGGCAGAAAGGGAAGTCAGCTGTGCTGACTGTGGCCAGAGGGTCCTGTCACTTTGTGAGGTTGCTGGGGCACCAGATGATCATGGTCATCCCTGAATCCTGTTGTAATTTTCAATCAGGTATACCAACCTTGAGGTCTTCAAATTCCATTGAGGGTGATCTTTGAATCCTAGACAAGTTCCCACAACTATTACAAGGGGCCTGGGGAAAAGGGTGGTCATCTAGGGGTTCTTTTGGGTTTGTTCTGTGAGGTAAAGAGTTAGCAAAAGCCACAGACCAGAATCTGATAGTGGAGCTGGGCGGTGGTGGCGTACGCCTTTAATCCCAGCACTTGAGAGGCAGAGGCCGGCGGATCTCCGTGAGTTCAAGGCCAGCCTGGGCTACAGAGTGAGTTCCAGGAAAGGTGCAAAGCTACACAGAGAAACCCTGTCTCGAAAAACAAAAAACAAAACAAAACAGAACCTAATAGTGGACACCACTTGGTGCAAGGGTAACTTAGCAATTGGGAGCCAATGAATACCACGCAACAAAACCAACACAAGAGATTTGTTGGGGAGAAACAGATTGGTGGCTGCCCCTGAGCAGGAACAGAGACAGCAGTGGGATGGCAGGGGTGGCAGGGAGCTTTATGGGGAGTTTGGAGCATGCACAGTGAGCTAGTGGAAAGGGACAGGCCAGGGGCAGGATGATTTTCCACTGGCCTCTCACCCTAAACTGGGGAAGGGGAAAGTGACACCAGGAGGGACCAGCCGGGCTGCAGATAAGGAGCATATGAAAGCTGCAGGCATGGAGAAAGGAGAAGCCCCAGAGCTGAGAGTTCATCACGAATCTACGGGATGCCAAGTCCCCCTCCCTTTTCTGACTCCCTCCCCTTTCATTGGTCTCTCCCAGGCTCTTTTCTTCTGGCCAGGGGCTTTTTCTTCCAGATGGCAAAGTACTTGAGGGGAAATAAGAACCTTTGGAGCAAGAAACAGTCCTTCTTGGAAGGGACTGAGTCCCTGCTTTCCAGACTGGGCTAAGTTCCTCTGATTCGTCTTTAACCTGACAGGTCAGACTGATGGAGGGTGCAGCAGCCTCACCTGGACTCCAGAAGGAGGTAACACCTAACACTGTGATGCAATGGCCTCCACACAACTGTCATCTGACCATCCAGTGTGTGCCTCAAGAGACCAACGGCAGAGAACTCTGGGCTGTCCCCAGGACTTTAGCTCAACTTGATGTCTACCCATCCAGGCATGGTTCTATGCCTGTTCCTAATTTCTATGGCTCTGAACCTCTGCAGCTCTGCCTGCTCCTGCCCCTTAGTTCTGAGTTCTCAGTAGCTCTCCTGCAGGGTTCCTAACATCTTTCCTCACCCACGGGAGAGACTGTGAAGAACCAGCCTGCCTCCATCTTAGGCTTAAAAGCCATCTTATAGTAAAGACAAACTAGACTCATTCCTGTAACCTTAACTACAAATGGTTCTGTACTGCCTGTGGAAAGGAAACCATGTCTTTGTTTCAAAAAGTTACTACCATCTAGTGGGAGCCCACAGAGGCTATCTAGTGAGAACTTGCTCAGAGAATTTGGGCTTGCTTTACGCAGCAGGGCTGCATAAGGAGCTGATTTGGTCACGGGCATGCTTACCAGGTATTTGGAAGGTATTTGCTTCTCCCTTTGACATGTTATAAAAAACGCTTTTCAATAAAGGATGAAGCTGTTGGATATTGATGAAGGCCCTCCTAAAGCTATCCTGTATTTATCTTTCCTCTTGTCAGCTACGTCTTTCTTTCTACCTATCATTTCTTTTTGTTTGTTTGTTTGTATTTGAGATAGGGTTTCTCTGTGTAGTTTTGGTGCCTGTCCTGGATCTCGCTCTGTAGACCAGACTGGCTTCAAACTCACATAGATCTGCCTAGCTCTGCCTCCCAAGTGCTCCACCGCCTGGCTTATATATCATTTCTTAATTCCTCTCTCTTCCACCTAAGAACCCTTCAAAAGGTGGGAGCTGGACTCCCACAGATGGTGCCAAAACATGGAACTTAGGAATGGAGGATAAAGAGGAGGAACACTGCCGAGCAAGGGGCATGCCCAGTAATTAAAGGAGGTGGTGATATTCTAATCTTCAGGAGTAAAATTTAAATATAAAGCAAAGTAAAGTTAGGCTGCAGCAAGTATCTCTGTCTCTGTCTCTGTCTCTCTCTCTCTCTCTCTCTCTCTCTCTCTCTCTCCCTCCTAAGTTAGGTTTAAAGTGGTAAAAAAAAAAAGTTTTGGCTGAAAGACATTTAAAGAAATGCTCAACATCCTTAGTCATCAGAGAAATGCAAATCAAAACAACTCTGAGATAGCACCTTACACCTGTCAGAATGGCTATAATCAAAAACACTAATGACAGTCTATGTTGGAAAGGATGTGGAGCAAAGGGAACACTCCTCCACTGTTGGTGGGAGTGCAAATTGTACAACCACTGTGGAAATCAGTATGGTGGTTTCTCAGAAAATTGGGAATCGATCTACCTCAAGACCCAGCCATATCACTCTTGGGCATCTACCCAAGGAATGCTCAATCATACCACAAAGATACATGCTCAACTATGTTCATAGCATCACTATTCATAATAGCCAGAACCTGGAAACAACCTCGATGCCTGTCAACTGAAGAATGGATTAAGAAAATGTGGTATATATACACAATGGAGTACTACTCAGCAGAGAAGAACAATGACAGCATGAAATTTGCAGGCAAATGGATGGAACTAGAAAACATCATCCTGAGTGAGGCAACCCAAACCCAGAAGGACAAACATGGTATGTACTCACTCATAAGTGGATTCTAGATATAAAGCAAAGAACAATCAGACTGCAACCCACAGAACCAGGGAGGTTACATAGCAGGGGGGACCCTAGGATGACTGTGGCTTATAATAAGTTTTGGTTTTACTCAATCACTGGGCAAGCCTCAGTGAAACATTTCACTATTAGGACAAGAATTTGTACTGTATCAAGCTGATGATAGAAAAAAAATAAAACTAAAAAAAAAGAAATTGCTTTTGAATGTTTGCTAAAGTCTATGAAATGCAAATTGAAAGTTTGCTTTTGGATGTAAGTTTGTGAGAATTGTAATTATGAATAGTAATATTCATGCTAGAACTATGATGTTAACCTGTTAATGGTGATGATAAAGAGTCTTTAGGTTTGAAGCAGTTGCATCAGGAGTTTACTGATTTATTTGATGCAGTTGCATCAAGAGTTTATTGATTTAAAAATGGGCTTGGTGCAGCTAAGACTGCTGTAGTCATCTTAGACCCATTCAAAAAGGCCATTCTATCTTTATCATCCTATACTCCTTTACTAGGAGGCATACTAACCATAAGGAGCAGGAGTATTGCTATAATTATTCCATCTATTTGCAAGCTCTTAGTGGAAAAGCAGCTTCAGAGCTTCATAGAGTTAAGCTCTGCATCCTCCCTTGCCAAAGGCTGGTAGTCAGAGATGGGTAAGTCCTTCTTGCTAGCTGTCAACCTAAGACAGAATACACTTGGCAGAAAGTGTATCTTGATGACAGGTAAGGCTGTCTAGTGACAAAGGTGACCTAAGGCAGTCACAGTTCATCTTAGGGGTCTGAGGGGCCCTTTATATTATTAAGAAGGGGGACCTGTGGGAGTTCACAGATGCTATCTAGTGAGAACTTACTCAGGGTCAGAGAATCTGGGCTTGCTTTACACAGCAGGGCTGCATAAAAAGATGATTTGGTCACGGGCATGTTTACCAGGTATTTGGAAGGATCTGCACTTGGCTGTACAGTGTGCTTTGATCTTGCAAGGGGTAGGTCTTTTGCCTCTCTCCTTGACATGTTATAAAAATCCCTTTTCAATAAAGGATGAGGTTGTTGGATATTAATCCAGGCCCTCCCAAAGCTATCCTGTGTTTCTTTCTTCTCGTCAGCTAAGTCTTTCTATCATTTCTTAATTCCTCTCTCCCTCACCTAAGAACCCTTCAAAAGGTGGGAGTTGGACTCCCACACCATCTGATAACCCTACCTTTGTTTCAAAGGGGTTATTATGGCTACCTTGTTATGACTACCTGTTGTTAACGACCACCTTGCAATGATATCTTTGTTTCAGGAGGTTGTGATGAATAAATTGTTATGCTTATGTTCTGCTCCTGTAATCCCATCTATTTTCCCCACCAGATCTCCCATTTGGAAACTCCCTATTCTTGAACTATAAAAATCTTGTCTTCAACATGCAAGGCTACCTCTTGAATCAGCCCTCTTAGGGTGAGACAGCCCCTGTACATGAATAAAAAAGATTGCTTTAATTAATCGCTTGCTTTAACTAATTTAGCCATGATAATTTGGGTTGGTTATCTTTCTCCTCCCATCTTTGGGACTTACAACTGCACCTCCATCAGCTGTCTTCCTCTGCCTCCAGTAAGGCCTCTCTAACTCCTTAAACCTTGCTGCAGACTTTTAAAAACTTTGTTGACATTCTATAACGTGTGTGTGTGTGTGTGTGTGTGTGTGTGTGTGTGTGTGTGTGTGTGTTTCACTGTGTGATGTGTCACCTGAGGGTTAATATTAATAATAGATGGGAATAAAAGAACCTGTTTGCCTCCACCAGCCATCAAAGGATATCAAGACTACTTGGCAAACTGTAGCCAGCAAAACACAGCCTGCAAAGTTAGTGTTATTCAATAAGTTCAACTTTGTTGACCGATATAAATGTGTCCATCTATGTGTTCTGGCAGAATGGGTTCATGACAGAGCCTGTGGAGCACTCATTCTGTCTGGAGCCACTTGGTACACCAGACCCCCAGGAAGTCTGGAAGAGCAGCCTGGGCTGCATCCCCTGAGGTTCACCTATGTTAGTCCCAACCCTTGCATTGGGCAGGAAAGCCAGTTTTCATGGCGCCCTGCCCCCTGTTCCTGGTGGCTTCCTGGATGAGGCTCTGGGCACTGCCCTGGTCAGCACCGTGGACAGAGCTGCACAGTGAGTCACCACCATGACTTAGCATTTTCTGTTAGCCATGGGGGAAAATGAGAGCAGGGAATTGATTTTATTCGTGTATTTTATCCTACCTAGTAAGTCCAAAATATCTTACCATGTATGAAGCACTTGAGAGATTGTCCAGATGAGTCAGTCCTGTGGCCAGTGAGAGCAGAAAAGAGAGAGTCTGTCTGGGATGCCTGTTGGTCCACTTGGCTTACCTGCCCTAGGGCTCTATCCGAGGCGGGGTGGGGGTGGGGTGGGGGTGAGGTAGGGGGGCGGGCTTGGTCCTGGGAACTTGGTCTGGTGAGGCTCAAGACCTCAAGTAGAAGGCACCTTCCTCCACCCTGTGACTCCGAGAGCCTTTCACTGGCTAAGCTGGGGGGAGGCAGAGGAAGGAAGATTGCAGTCTGAAAGCCCAGCCCTGAGGCTCTCTGCCTGCCTACACAGCTCTTTGGGACTCCAGGCACGGAGCTCCCCAGCTCCCCGTGGGCGGAAGCAGTGACAGGCGTAGGCTGCTGTTAGCAGGAGAACCGCTCCAGGCTATACACAGAGCCATACCACCGCCACCTACAGAGCTGGTGCTGGCTGTCCAGGACCCCTACACTCACCTGTAGGTGGCCACAGACTGTAGAGGGAGAGAGAGGAGGGGGGCAAGAGCACACACTGTGAAATGGGGGACACAAGTCAGGAGGAAGGGACCCCATTTTGAGGATTCACAGGAGCCACCCTCATGTCCCCGAGTGAGGTCATATGCACTGTCTGCAGTTCTGCTGGTCCATTGCTGAGGAAGCCAAGGAAGGCAGAGTGAGGAGGGGGGGGGGGCATCAGGACAAGTTCAAGGACAGTCTAAAGCAGACAGTGTGGAGGAAGTTGAGGTCTCTGTGACCAGGATCCATGATGGTGAGAAGGAGTGACTGAAAAGGTGAGGGGTTGTATCCTGGTTGAGGGCATGCGCTGCGTGTATGGCAAGAAGATAATTTCTAACACACACACACACACACACACACACACACACACACACACACACACACACGATTCTAATCACAGATCTCCCAGGCACCTTTCTTTAACCCACAGGCCCCAGTCTATCTGTAAATGCCCACACATGCATTCACTTGCTGGGTCTGAGACCTATCCATCAGGGATGCTGCGGTTACCCTAGCTTGGTTCCCATAGCAATGCCTAGAGGGTGGGGGAGGGGCAGAGGTGGAAACAGAGAAGGTAAATAAAGAGCAACAGCTTTAAAACTGAGCAGCTGGGAGCAGCCAAGAGATCAGCTCCCCTCACTAAGGCTGCAGTCCAATGAGCAGCTCCGTCCTCACTGTTTTCATCCTATCACAGGCTCACATGCTGTTCTTGCAGACCCAGGCTCAGGTCCAGGGCAGGCAACCAGTCTGACATCCCAGCTGTGCCCTGGGGCTCACTCTAAACGTTGATGGCCTTGCCGTTCAGTATGTGAGGAGCAGCCACAGCCAACACTTGCTAACACCTCCCCCGTGGCAGCCCACAGAGCGCTGTCCACGTGCATGGTGCCTCCACTGACCTGTATGTCAGCCCAGCAGCAGCCACAGGAGCTGACACCATCATGGCCGTATTGACAGGTAAGGGGACACAGAGGGACATTGTGGCCACAGTGAGGAGGAGGAAGGGCCTGCTTTCCTGAGGCTGAGGCAGAAATAATACTGGTCTCACAGTTCTATGGACCATAGCTCATCCATGGGGTGTCACAGCTGTTCTTTAGAATGTGCTGTGGAGAGCCTGGGGCAGGCTCTGGGGCAACATCTCAGGGCTCTTGACATATCCCTGGTCTTTGAAGCCAGCCACAGCAGTGAGTCCTTGCTGGGATCTCGTGGACATTGCTCTGCCACCCTCACAGTTTTCCCTCTGGCTTTCTCTGGCACTCTCTGACACCTTGTGGTGACACTAGCCCCACCTTCATCTCAAGATCAAGATCAAGGCTGCTGTCTCCTGGACCATGCTGAGTAATCTAACATGAAGGGTCCAGTCTGCCCACCACAAGGGTGATTGGTGGACCAGGGGGCCTCGCCAAGTGGAGGAAGTGTGTGTAGGTCACAGTGGCAAGGTCATGTATAGTAGGTAACCACGGCCACAGGCTTGGTTGGTTGATCTGGCCCTCGATGGGGAGATAAGCTGAGGTCAGAGCCCCGCTGCCTCATCGCTGTGACTCTGAGAGCTTACCTGGGCCTGCTGAAGGAAGGAGCCACGCTGGAACACCTGCGGAGGACAGAGGCTTAGACAGCGGACTGGGGAGAGGTTGGTAAAGCAAGGCATTAATGAGAAAAGCTTCTGGGGTCCCAACCCAAGACCTCAAGTACCAGAGGAAGAACCATTAGGGCTGCCTCCCAGACAGGAGCAATCAGCAAGAGGTTCTAGAGCAGGAAGTCTGTGGCCCAACAACCTCACAAGACAGACATGAGGGGTGGTCTTGTGACCCAGGGCAGGAACTAGAGCCACAAGTGGGACCTGGGCTTAGGGGGAATCACTTCCCTTCTCTGGCTGAGACACTTGCTTCATCCCAGGTCCTCTTCCTGCACATGCCTGCTGGTAGCCCAAGGGAGACACAATTCCCAGCCCACACCCCATCTGCTCTTATAGGGAAGCCCGGTGCAGCAAGGGGTTCACCTGAGGGGTCTGGAGAGAGCAAATCCCAATGAGGCTGCTTCTCAGGTTCTGGGTACCATGGGAACCACAAGCCTCCTTACCATGGGTGGGACTGCAAGACATGCAAAGGTCTGGATGAACCACCAGCCTCTTGTTTCATCCCAGAATCAGTGTTTGGCTCCCAGAGGCCAAGTCTATTTCCAGGGCTCTGGAGAGAAAAGGGGACCACCTTCCAAAGCCTCCAACCTCCCTTGCCAGGAAGTGCCAGGGCCTCTTGAGAGGCCCTGCTGGCCTATGTCAAGTGCGGGCAATGTGGAGTGGACAGAACAGAGCCTCTGGGAGGAGGGAGAAGATAAAAATGGAAGAGACTCTTGACCACTGTCACTGTCCCTGACTCTGGCTCACAAGGGCACCATCCCCTCGTCCCCAGTCGCCCTGAGCATTAAGAGACAAGTGGCATTTTCCAGAGGGAATGGACCAGGTGCCAAGGCCAAGCAGACAAGATAATTACGGGGGCTAACAGAGACTAAAAATAGCCTCCTTCACAGCCGTGCTCCTGGCAGGGAAGACGCCAGACTGCCAGCAGCCTGAGCCTGGGCTCTTCTGGAGGAAGGGTCACCTGTATACAGGGCCCAATCCACTTCTGGGGGCTATCTTGGGGCTGGTGCACAGGGGGTCTGTCCTCATGGAACAGTAGACAAGTACCAAGACAGAAGGGATGCCCACAGCCCAGCCCAGAGACCTTGTGGGGTAGCAGGTGCCCATGGAGAGGTGTAAGGGCAGGGCTCCAGAAGGTGTGCAGCAGTCCACATACAGAGATCTCACAGGATCCCTGCCTGGCCCTACCTCCATGCTAAAGAAGTCTGAGTCATCCTAGCAGGGACACACACAGCTGGGAAAGGGAGGGTCACGTCTTCCTCAGGTGGTTGCTATCCTTGGGCGATGGCTGCCAGGCAAGACTTTGCCTCCCTTAGTACCCTCTCAGCCCACTAGCGTCCTACCATATTTCGCCCAGGACTAGGACCCAGCATGAGCTTGGGAAAGGATACAGAACCAGCTTCTGGGTAGATACATTCACCTGCCATCTGCTCCACCCTTCCCAGGGCTGTGCCTCTGGAAAGGGAACAGGTCAAGGAAAAGGCACACTGTTGTTGGTGAGAACACTGGGCGGGACAGAGATGGCCAGCATGAAGCCACTGGTGAGAGCCAGGCAGGATCGGGAGTGGGATGGCCCCCTTGTGGAATGAGGGTTGAAGGGCCTCTAGCCAGCCCAAGCATGGCAAACATGGCTCTGGCAGGCCTTACCCTTCTCCCCTTTCCCTCTGCCTTACTAAAAACTGTTAGATTATGTTCCTAAACCTGGCCCCAGGGTCTATTCCCTTATTTGGCCACTTCCTCCTCCTGAGGCTGACTACTGAGGTCCAGCTATCAAAGTATTGAAGTCCAGCAATCAAAAGCCCCCTTTGACTCACCTAATTAACATGCCCAATTAAAATTAAACACCTCATCCTGACACGGAGCTTCCCCTTTTACCTTTATAAACCGTCATTGGCCTATTTTCCACGTACGTCTCCTCTCTATCCAGAGATAGTCCTTTGTCACCCCACCCCACTCCCAGGAGAAATATCCCTTCACCTCTCCCTTGTTCCCTTCCCCTTCTCCCTCATCTTCTGTCTCCTGTCTTGGTCTCTTATTCCCGGCCTTCTGTCCCTCTGGAGCAAGTAAATCTCCCTTGTGCTGAGAACTTGGTCTTGGGGGTCCTGAGCCAATACTGTTCTTTACAGGGGTGACATTTACTCAACCTATGTGAGGGCAGAGGACCTGGGAGGATGGGGAGGGGTTAAGGAAAGAAGGTGGGGAGGTGGAGAGAAAGGGAGAGAAATAGGGAGTGATAGAGCCAGGGAAAGAAACACAAAGAGAAGGAGAAAGGCAAGATGAGAGGCAGAGACAGAGACACAGAGACTAGAGAGACAGAGCGAGATAAGGAGAGACAGAGGGAGACAGAGACAAAGACAGAAATGGGAGGCAGACAAGGAATCAGAAATGGAGGCTGATGCAGGCAGAGAGAGATGGGAGATAAGAGATGGAGATACACAGAGAGACAAAGGAGACAGGGGAGGAACAGAGGGGACACTGGAGGTCTGTGATGGTGGGAACCAGACTGGTCCCCAGTCCTCTATCCAGGTCTCTCTGCTGGCTGGACCCTGGAGTAGGAGGAACCATCTAGAGGCATGGTGGACAGGATGAGGAAAGACAGACATGAGGAGGCTGTGTGGTTCACCTGATGACTCCTCGTCTCTCTTGGGCCTCAGAGGCTGATTAACCGACATTCATGTTGAAAGGTTTTTTTATGCCTAGAGGACAGTGTTATGTCTGAGTGTCCCGTAGAGCTCTGCATCTGGTGCAATTCAGCACAGACGGGAGTGTGGGCATGGAGGAACCCAGAAAGAGACTCCTGTAAGTGCCTCATGAGAGGCCAGGGTGGCTGCCAGCTCTCGGTCTTGGGGTCCTTCATAGCCCAAGGTGAGGGGGTTTCATCTTCTCTGGTTGCTGAGCTCATGTATTCTGTTTCAGATCCCGCACCACCTGCACAGGTGCAATTCTTTTGGGGGCATAAATAGGCAATTAGTTTGTGTTTCCTAACATGCTAGCAGATGGAGGCTGTTTACTGTGTCAGCGAGATGTGGTACCAACCCTTAAAATGGAGGAACTCCAGTCTAAGCCTTTTTTCATGAACAGAGTATCCTGAGCAAGGCACCGTCTGAAGCCACTGCTCTTACCCGAATGAGTAACCCAAGCAGGTGGCAGAGACACAAGTACCCAGGGCATCTGTGGCGACGGATCATCAGGCAGAGTGGGGGGGAGGCATAGGAAACCCACTGTGGAGCTCTCAAGAGCTGGCATTTGGTGAAGGCAAGCCTCACTATGTAGACTGGGTGTCCATGACAGTGTAGTCCAGCCAGCTTCTAGGACGGCCATGACACCTCTGCCAATACTCAGGCCAGACTCTCCCATTAAGGTCTCAGGGGGTAGCTTGGGTGAGCACTAGGGTTTCCTGTGTTGGTCTAGGCAGGGGTCATTCTGCCTAGCAACCCAGAAGGGCTGCTGGCTTGGACTCTATGGGACAGGAAGGACAAGAGCTTTGAGGAAGGACCTGAGAAAGGACAGACAGGAGGATGCCCTGTTGACTCCTTACCTCTCTTTGGCCTCAGTTTCCCCACCCAATATAAGGAGTGGACATTTCAGCTCTCGGGGTCACTCCAGACAGAAGTGGGGGCTTGTGGACAGAGGATCCTGTCCTATGCCCGCTTTCCCCATATCCTATACCCCTATCCCCAAGTGGGTGCCTGGCTTCCTTCCCAGAGGAAACAGGCTAATGTATGCCACCCCGTGCCTTCGAAACTAGGGCACAAGCTGGGAGCTCTGGCAGGCGTGGGAGAGCCCCTCTGGGGGAGACAGAGACAAACCGGAAGAGAGGAGGCACCTAAAAGTCCTCATGTCCTCCCGTGGGAATGAGAGGTCAGAGAGTTACCTGTCAGAGGTAGAAGGCAGCTGACTGGAAGCGGGAGTGGTGAGTGGCCTGTGGATGGGCTCCATGGGTGGCTGGAGTCAAGGGTCAGTGAGAACAGGAGGCAAGTTATCTCGGGTAGAGCCCCGTCTTTGGTCCATCTGAACAGTTCTCTGACTCAGCAGAACCATTGCAAACTCAGCCCCGCCTCTTGTCCTGCCCCACACAGCAAGGAAGTCAAGTTTACAAGGACGCAACCCAGGAAAGATGTTGAGCTTGGCCCCTGGGGCCAGACAATGAGGGTTCAGTAGCAGGGACCCAACCAGCTTGTCATTCTGGATGTGTCTTAGACCGGACATCAGAAGCGGGACTGCCCTGGCTACACCGCAATGTGAGCAAGACCTGCCCCACCCCACCCCCGGCCTCATGTGGACATGTGGGTCAGTGGGAGGAGCCCCTGCTGGGGTGAACTGCAGCAGCTCATACTCATGTCCTCGCTAAAAGGACAAGTGAGTGCCACATCACTATGTGGGCAGTGGCAAGAAGTGTCTTGCTCTTGAGAAAGGTATGTCTCCCAGGTGGAAAGGACACGAGGTATTCTGTGTGGGAAGACGGTTCTGGAAGAGGGATGGTACCAGTCCAGGTCCACTGCTTCCTGCCTCGGGCTCTCAGAGTTTTAGGAAAGCAGAATTCAGGACAGGGTTACCACAGTAGATAGCTCATTGAGCCAGAGGTCCCAGGCCTCTGAGAGGGAAGAATCAATGTAGCAAGAAGGCAAGGCCTTGGCCCCTCTGGGGCAGGCTCCTCACACAGAGGGCACCTTGGAATTGACCCCTTGAGGCAAGATGAAGGCTTTGGCCACTGGCTGTGACACCTCTCAAGATACCAAGTGTCTGCCACACCCCTTATGGTGGCAGGCAGAAGCAATTGATTTTTAACAGGTCCTCCCAGACAGGCCCTAAAAGTCTGGGGCCTGTAGTCCTGCTGTGGGTCCCAGTCACAGGCCAGGGCAGGGACATAGGACAACAGGCAGATATCTCCTCCTCTTCTTGGCTCGGCCGTTCTCATCCCGTGCAGCAAATCCAGCTTTAGTCTCCCAGGGAAGCGGGAAGGAGGAAAGACATGTGGACAGACAAGCCCAGGTTTCTCAGCAAATCTTTTTCATTCACCTTCCAAGCCCAACCCAGGAAATGAGTATGGCTGTCAAAACTCAGAGGAAGAAATATGTGTTTGTGTGTGTGTGTGTGTGTGTGTGTGTGTGTGTGTGTGTGTTTGGGGTGACATAGGAACCTACTGTCTGTTGACTATGGAAACAGATGTGGGGTCACCCTGGGTGCCCAGGTGGCTGGTGATGGAGTCTCTTCCTCCACGGTCAACAGTGGTGTCTTGAAGCCTGTGGGGGGCTGGTCACAGTAGCACAGCTGCTAATCCTCCTGCACTGGCTGGTGGCAGTCCATCATGACCAGCCCCAGGGGTGGTCTCCCAGTATCCCCTGGCTCTGCTTGAAGGCCACATAGATGGTCTTTGTAGCCACCTTGAGTTGCCTGGGTTCCCTGAGCCTTGTTGAATGAAGCACACTTACTGTTCCTTCCCCTTGGCCCCTCACTGTGTTTCCCGCCCTGGGGAAAGGAACACACGCTATGCCCTGGCAGGGTAGGCTGAGAGGCTCCAGCAGAGTAGGGACCAGAGACCAAAGGAAAGCAGGCCTGCCGTTGGCCCCAGACAAATCCCTCAGCCCCTCCCCACTTTTCCCTCTCCCTCTCCCATTCTCAGGCTCTTGGCCTTCCCTTCTTTCCTACCCTCTCACCTCAATCCCCAGGGTACCCACTCACATACCTACAGCCACCCATCTTGTGCTAATCCCCCAAGTCCCTCATACCCACTGAGAGAGAGGCACCCCAAGACTCAGTGTGCCCTTGAAAGGGGAGTGGGGATTGGGCCAAGCCCCTGGAACTGATCCGCAAATGCAGTCTGTACCTCAAGGACAGGGTGTAGGTCGTCTGGACTCCAGGCTCCTTGCTTCATGGAAAGAAACACGGCAGGGCAGGGAGCCAAGACTAGGTTGGAAGGGGTCTGATGTGTCTTGCCCCTCTTGGAATGGCCTTCTGACTCCTCCCTACCTGGGACTCAGCTGAGTCCAGGGAGTCTGGACTCATTCTCCCCATGCCCAGAGCAGAGCTCCTTTACCTTCCTTGTCCATTTGAAAAGGTGTCCTTCATCTCTCCCACACTCCTCAACATCTACAGAAGGCAGAGGCCCATACCTGCACCTCCACTCTGCTGTGAGTCCATCCTGCCCGTCACAGCCCTGCCTGACTCACTAAAGCCACCTTGTCCCAGCACAGGGTGAGGCAGACTGGACATCAGAGAAAGACACGACCTTGGGATACGACTAGAGTCCTGCCAAACTGGATGTACAGGATGGGCCCAAGGGGCATCCTGGAGCCCCCGTGATGGGCCCAGCTCAGTTCCAAATCTGAGGCAAGATCAGCTGTCTCTGCCTCAGTTTTCCTGCCCTACTGTGAGAAGACTGAGCAATCCACGATCCCCAATGGGTAGGTATAGTCAGGGCTGGTGAAGCATACAGGGAGAACAGGAAAGGAGGATGGGCCGGGGCGCTCTATCCCTTGCCACACCCCATGGGGGGGTCTTTTGCCTGTTTCCTTGGGTACAGAAACATAGAACCATGCCCCAAATTGCTTGTGTTTGGAAAGCCTGTCTGTCAATCACAGCGGCAACTTATTAAAAGGAAAACCACGTCTGGTCCCAGGTTCTCGAGAGCAATAATAGTGTGGGAGCAAGAGAAAGCGGCCTTTCTCTGTGGTGGCGCCCGCCTCCGCCTCTGCCACTTCCCTCCCTCTTGTCAGCACTTTCAGAATTTAAAAGAAACCGAGGGGAGAAAGGGCAGAGGCGGCTTTTCATCTCCCTGGCATTTGTGGCTCCTGCTGGCCCTGCAGAGGGTGACGACACTTCCTGGCAGCAGGTGCCTTCCTCCTTCCCATCTGTAACCTGCCTCCCAGGCCTCTGCTCTGAGTCTGGCAGGCTCTATCCTCCCCTGGGCAGGTGCCGCACTTCTTCCAGGCACCAGCAGGGGCAGCTCTTCCCAGGCTGGGCTGGGCTCATGCCATTCCTGGCTAGCCCCGGTTGCCCTGCCTGGGACTCTAGGAAGCAGAACCCAGGCAGAGGGGACAGTGGGCATCTGGAGATGACCATGGCAGTTGTGACTATCTATTGCTCCACTGGATCATTCAAACACACCCTAATTCTGCGGTGCTCCAAAGGTGTCTCAGAGGTATAGTGGAAGTTCACAATTGGGCTCAAGGTGATCGTGTGTGTGTGTGTGTGTGTGTGTGTGTGTGTGTGTGTGTGTGTGTGTGTGTGTGTGTGGTGTGTGTGTGTGTGTGTGTGTGTGTGTGTGTGTGTGTGTGTGTGTGAGAGAGAGAGAGAGAGAGAGAGAGAGAGAGAGAGGTCATCAAAAGCCAATGGGCAAAGTTAAGGCCTCCAGCTAGTGAGTGTTCTTCCACAGATATTAGCTTGAATTACACCTGCCCATGGACTTAATTAGGCTGGGGTGGTATAGCCTAGCAATCAGACAGTTCCTCGCCACCATTCTCTCCCTGTCTCCTGCTGGCCCTACTCCCTGAGGCCTGGCTGGCATGGGGTTTGAGCCCCTTACAGTCCACCTCCTCTCTCTCTCAGTAACCTGGCAGCAGGTGCCTTCCTCCTTTCCGTCTGTAACCTGCCTCCCAGGCCTCTGCTCTGAGTCTGGCAGGCTCAGCTGAAGCTTCACAGAGGTGAAGCCATCGCGGACCTTGAACAGGTTATTCCCAAGGTCTTGAGCCCAAGCCTGGACAGAGTTAAAGATGGTTTCCCATTTTGCAGATAAGAAAACTAAAGGCTAGAGAGATGGCGCTTACCATCCTGGAGACAGGTCACTGACCCTGTCCCTATATTCCAGGCTGAGTCAGAGTGAGCCCAACTGTGCGGAAAAGAACCCTTGCAACACATTTTGCTACCCCAGCAGGGATTAACAAACCCTACTGGTCGGGGGCCAGGAATGAGCCAGGCCTAGAGGCCATGGGGCTGGCCTCTGGGGGCCCTGAGGGCCTTCCAGGCCAGGGACTCCAGAAGTTTCCCTGGGGTCCATAAGCATTGCTCCTGGACCCTGTGCCCTTCCTTACACCTCCTTAAGCAGTCACCTCCAGGAGAGCAGCCTCCTCTGAGATCCTGCTTTAGCCCAGCCCACATCCCAGAGAAACAGCACAGAATCCAGGAAATTTCATGGTTTTATTAAGAAAATCTTATATGTGTGCATATATATCTATATATCTATATAAAAGTCTGTCTTCGAGGTAAGATGGTATGGACAGATGGCCTGGCTGGATTTTCAAGGCTTGGCGGAAATAGGGGATAGCCACACTCTCTTGAGATTTCTGGGGTCTCCCGAGTCCTCAGGGCCTCCCTCCTGTGTAAGCCAAATGAATATGGGCTGTGGCTTATGTGAAAAAATAAAGCTGTGGGGCCCGGCGGGGCACAGGGCAGAGGATCTGTCAGAACTTCAGTGGAACTGGTCCCAGAACACCAGCGGACCAGGCAGATGGAGGAACCTCGACAAGGCCTACTCGGACTGCAGACACAAGCAGCTACCAGCACCAGGCAGCGGTGCTGGGGCATGAATGGGGCTCAGCTGGGCAAAATAGCAGGGCAGGGCAGGGAAGTGCCTGTAACATCCCAGGAACCAAGGCCTGGGGTCTCCTGAGACTGGGCTTGGACTAGCAGGGCAGGGCACAGCAGGAAAGGATGGGCTGGGCTGGGGCCCAAGCCTTAAGGCTCCTGCAAGGTTCTGGCGAGGGCCAACGGCCACTCAGCGAGCTGGGTTCTGTGCTGAGAGGGCTAAGAGCACAGACCCTGCTCAAGCTGCAGTGGCTCTTGGCGGGCAGCGAGTGGCCAGCGGGGTGGGCATCACGGCAGACCCTGGCTTCACGCTGGCCTGTCTTCACCTCCAGCTCTCAGGCTGAGTTGGAGTGCTGCCCTCTGCCAGGCACCTCCTCTCTGTAATCATGTTTTCTTGGCCCTGAAAGTATCTTGGAACTTCTGTGCAGACAGCTTCGAGAGAGAGGAGGAGACGGTGCCCGTGTGGTGGTGGTGCCCATTCCAGGCATGGCAAGGAAGACTTCTCCGCAGCCTTGAGACCTGAGGGAGACAGGAAACAGCAAGGTGGTTAGAGAACTTCTCATCCTGACATCTGCGAGGGACAGTAGGGGCACCCTGTCCCCAGCAGATGCCCCTTGCGCCCGTCAGGACTTCTCAGAACACCCAGAGATCCAGAATGGCTGGGATCTGGGGCCTGGTCAGGGCAGGAGGCAAGACTCCCTTACCTGATATCATTCTCCTGGCTCTGAAGGTGCCAGCTGCTGCCTCAGCTGGGTGTGAGGACTCAGCCCCTCTGGGACCCTCCGCCTGCCACGGCTGAGTCATGGAGCTGAGCTCTGCTTTTCTTCGCTGGTATGAATCACTGCTGGGGTGAGAAAGCATAGGGTCCCTGTGAGCTGGCTCAGCAAACTCCCCCAGTACCGCCCCCTCCTCTATCCCTGGAGTACCAGTGTCCACTACGATGGCACCCACCCTGAGGGCCACTCCATCCCATCCCTGCAGCTACTTTGCTAGAGAAGCCCTGAGGGCTTCCTGAAAAAAGGACTTAGCTCTGCCCCCTCCCAACCCCAACTCTAGATCCATGGGGCAGGGCTCACCTGGGGGCCAGGAGGTGCCATGATGTCAGGTCTGCTGCTTCAGCTGCATTTGTGGGTTTAGCTCACCCCTGGGAGGGGAGCTATGCTGCCCAAGGCTGGCCAGCTGCCCTGGGAGGCAGCTAGGGTACCAGCTGGATCTGCGGTGTCTGTAGGAGCGGGCTGCTTTCCCTGAAGTCGAGGTTCTCTCGGCAATGGTTCTGCTTTAGCTTCTGCCCTGGGATATCCCTGGGGTGTGGTGCCTGCTGCTCTTTGCCTTCCAGACACTTGTTTCCCGATTACCCAGAGGACTCGGGCACTGGAGCAGAACGAGTGATGGTCTGAGAGTGTAGAGGGTAAGGCCAGTGGGACTGGGGCCAGGGCAAACAGGTGAGGGGTGGGTGGCAGGTGGGAGCCCTGCGGGAGAGGGACTTCTTGATGTCGTCCACGTAGCATGGTTGTGTGGCAGTTGTCTGTGAGTCAGGCCAGGCCAGGGGGTGAGTAGATGTCTGGCTGGAGAGGGCACCCCTTTGGGAGTCAGCCCCAGCTCAAGTCCTAGTTGGCAAAGCCACAGGCTGGGTGTGGCAGGCAGGCTGGGGACCCTGGGCTGGCCCCTCTATTCAGGTTGGGTCCTGTCACTGGCTACTGACTCGCTGGTAAGGGCAGGTGTGAGGGCCTCGGTCTCATCTTCTGTGGGCAGTGGGGTGCCAGAAGGCTCAGCCGCCTGCTCCAGGCCGTCCTGCACTTCCATGCCCCTCTGGATGAGCTGCTCCAGAGTCTTGGGCAGTGGGTGGCGTAGAAAGCGCTTGAGCTTGGGCTGCAGGGTGCCCACCACATACTGGATGATCTCCTCCTCTTCAGCGTCCACGTACAGCGTCTGGTACAGGTCCCGCTTGCGCCAGAGGAACTGGTCCAGCGGCTCCCCCTGCTTCTGCGGCAGGTCCAGCTCCCGCTGGATGGCTTCACGGGAGAGCGTGCCCTCGCTGTACTGCAGAAACTCCTTCTTGAACTCCACCCAGTTCTTCACGGAGCCCTGCTTGAACTCCCACCACTTCTTGGCCGGCCCGTTCATGTGGTTCTGGATCTGGGACAGCCAATACTCTTCGGAGCCACCCACCTGCCGCAGGTACTCTTCCAGGTGGCTCAGGAACTCCCGTGGGTCCTCGAAGATCTGTGTATCCACACCAGGGCTTGGTTGCCCATCCTCACCTGACCCCCAAGACTGGTATTGCTGGGCCTCAACAGACTCCTGATCAGGCAGCTCTCCGGCAGCAGGTGGTGGGGTGATGGCATAGGGGCTGACGGTGTAGTCATAGCCATCAGCTTCCTGGCAGTAGGGCTCTGGACCCCCCACACCTACAGAGACAGTGTGGCGAGCCGGCTCGTTGCCCACTGGGTACTTGCCGCCCATGGACTCCAGGCGGTCAGCCCACCTCTCCAGGCGGTAGAAGACCTCCCTCCACACGTGCATCTCACGCTTGACCCAGCGCTCCAGGTTGGCGATGGTCTCCTGGCAGCGGCACAGACAGGCCTTGATGGACTTCTTCCAGCGCTGTGAGTCACTGGTGGGCACATAGCCGTCCAAGTTGTTCTCCAGCTTGCCCACCGACCTGTGCAACCCTTTCAGCTCTCGCTCCACCTGCTTGGACACTTCGGTCAGCAGGTGCCGGTGGGTCCTCCGCACATGCTCCAGCATCTCGGCTCGGCACTTACCGATCTGCAGGATCACATTGGGCTTGGCTGCCGGCCCGCCCCGCTGGGCAGGGTAGGCATGGAGGCCACCGGTCGTCATATGGTCCAGCTCCATCTGATCGCAGGTGCTGAGGCTCCGGACAGGCTGCGAACTCCTCTGGGGCAGAAGCGGGAAGGCAGCAGAGCCGGCGGCGTCGGTGGGCGCGGAGCGGCAGTGGCAGGTGCGCGGTGATGCGCGGAACTCGGCGAGAGCGGCAGGCGCGCCGGTGCTGAAGCTGGTGAGGCCCAGAGACTGCAGTTGCTGGAGGACTAGTCGCCCGAGCACTGCACTGGAGCCGCCGCCGGCGGCTCTTTATGCTGCGCGGGGCCCGTGGGCGGCAGCTCTCCGAGCCCCGGCTCCCATTGGCGGTGGCCAGGCTGCGCGCCAGCACCCGCCCGCGCCTTCTCCTGCCGCAGGCCCCGCCTTCCCCGCGCCTACTCGCTCCTCTCCCGCGGGTGCCAGCAAGGACCCGCCCCTTCACAGCCGGCTCGCCTGGAGTGACTAATCTGCTCTGCTGCGCGCCTCCCACAGGGAGCTCTGGGACAGGAGGGCCCATGGAAGACCAGAGACACCCTCCTCTACCTAGTCCTGGGCAGCAAGGGTGGGGGTGAGGCAAGTTATTATCTACTGTTTGCCTTCAGGGTCTCATGATCTCTTTTCTTAGGGGTCAGCTGGACACTAGCCCTCTGTATCATTGATGTCCCCATCCTGACCCTTGCCCAACCTGACCACATAGTATGCAACCTCAGAAGAGCCTGGTAGGACCCCCTCACTCCAGACCCATCCATCCTCGGCTGCCTGTGGTTAATGGTGCACACGCCAAATACAGAGAGAGACAGAGACAGAGACAGACAGACAGAGACAGAGACAGACAGAGAGAGACAGAGACAGAGAGAGACAGAGACAGAGAGAGACAGAGACAGAGAGAGAGACAGAGACAGAGAGAGACAGAGACAGAGACAGAGAGAGAGAGAGAGAGAGAGAGAGAGAGAGAGAGAGAGAGAGAGAGAGAGAGAGAGGGAGAAAGAGCCCAACCACATCCCAAAGGTCATAAGTCCTAGCCTGGTCCAACTCTGTGAGGGACTCCACGCAGGCAAGGCTCTTTCTGGGCCCCTGCATTGGTGTGTTTACGGGGACTGAGTGACTCCTGTCTGTATGTCGGTGGCTGAACAGGACTGCAGTGCCCTGAAGCTGATGCATCACTTGAACCTGCACAGACACTGGACTAAGGTATAGGGGTAGTGGGAGGCACAGGCAACATCGCTGAGCCCGGAAGCCCCAGGACACAGGCAGAGCTGGACCAGAAGCTTCAAGACTTCTAAGAGGTTAGACTGGAGGAAGGAGGGAGGGAGGAGGAGGAGGAAGGGGAGAGGAGAAGGAGCTGGCAGAGGAAAGCGAGATACCATATAAGGAATGGGGCTCCGGAAGCTGAGATTCCCTCTAGAGGGAGGCCCCTTCCGATTCCCTGGCAACAGCGCTGTGGTGCAGTGGGGGAGGGCATCCTTCTCGGCTTACTCCAAGCTAGATACATGGGTCTGGGTCTCCCATCCTCTGATGTTACTTGGGGACATATCACTGCCCACAATAGAAGCCTGAAGGGGCCCACAGACACACGGTGCCTGCGAGAACGCCGTTCCCTCTCTGCCAGCTCCCCCTCTCACACTCATGCATACACACTGAACACTCACAGCCCCCCAACACTTAGCCTACTCACAACACTCATGCCCCCCCACTCACAGCCCTCTATGTAGACGACTCATGCCCCCCACTCACAGCCCTCTGTGTAGACGACTCATGTCCCCACTCACAGCTCTCCATGAACACTGGTGCCCCCACTCACACACCTTCATGCGGACTCATGACCCCTACTCACAGCCTTCCACACTAATGCCCCCCACTCACAGCCCTCCATACACACTAATGCCCCCCACTCACAGCCTTCCACACTAATGCCCCCCACTCACAGCCCTCCATACACACTAATGCCCCCCCACTCACAGCCCTCCATACACACTAATGCCCCCCCACTCACAGCCCTCCATACACACTAATGCCCCCTACTCACAGACTTCCATGCACACTAATGCCCCCCACTCACAGACTTCCATGCACACTAATGCCCCCCACTCACAGACTTCCATGCACACTAATGCCCCCCACTCACAGCCTTCCATGCACACTAATGCCCCCCACTCCACAGCCTTCCATGCACACTAATGCCCCCCACTCACAGCCTTCCACGCACACTAATGGTGGCCCCCACTTGCAATCCACACATACTCATACCTCAGCCTCCCCTATCCCACTCTTGTTCACACACCTACAGAAATCCCCTCACCATGTACCCCTCAGAGCCCCTCCCCTGCTCTCTGAAAGTCTTGAGGAGCCCTGCCTCACTTAGAGCCAACCTGTCTCCTCCTTCCCCCACGGAGCTTCCATCCCTAAGTGGAATGTCTTTTGTGGGGGGGACCTCCCCCAAAATGGCTCTCCTGGCATTTCTAATTAGAGGTGAGTGGGCGGACACAGAAGGCAGGCAGAGGGGTACCACGACAGAGAGGAGAACCAGGCAGAGAAATTACTAGAACAGGAACCAGCTAGATTCTTCCTATGGAGGAATCCTGGGAGCTGGAGGCTGCAGGCCTGAGTCTGGAGCTGAAGGTTGACCAAGGTCCTACGCCATGGGTTCCGGCTGATGAACCAGCTGGACTCTGTTCTGTCCGTATCAGCAGCAGTCCTTCAGTGAACAGAGTCAGCCCCTATGTGCCCACAGCAGAAGCCAGTGGACAGCCCCCTGGAGTGGGGAAGCTGGGGATGAGCAGGGATGAGCAGGGATGAGCAAGCAGGCCGGAGGTGACCACATGAGGCACTGTAGCCTAGGGGACAGTATCGTCCACACCCCCATTTGTAGGGGAATTGTGCCCAGATGGTGAAGGTCCCAGTGCTGAGGCGCTTTGACCCTCTGGCCACCTCACCTGTCCCCACAGAGAAGAGTCCCTTCAGGCCACTGTTCTTGAGACACTCTGTTCTGAGCCCCACGGGGGGTGGGGGTGGGGTGGTGACTGGTCACATGGAAAACTGCCTCCTCCTTCAGGGTCTTCAGAAGCTGTGAACACAGGAGCCCAGTGACAGGTGACGGGCGCAGGCAACAGCCACTGCTGCTGTGGGAACACTTAATCGCTGCCCAATTATCGCCCCAGAAGTCCTCAGCAAACCCCCGCACTGCAGCCTGGGGCTACATTCTGCCACTGGAAAAGAGGCCAGGCTGGTTCCCTGCCTCCAGGGAGGGGGACTTCTAACCCACACTCCTCCAGTACCCGACCCCCCCACCCCCATCAATCCTACCCCATGAGAGAGCTAATAATTCCACTCTCCTCAGCCCCCTTGAAGGTTGGGGAAGGATCTAGGGAGGTTGGGGGCTGGGACTATGCAGGGAAAGAAGGGGGGGAGGGGGGAGGTAATCAAAGCCAACCTACCCCAGAGATTCTAGATGTCTGGCCCAATGAAAAACAGGAGTCCTCAGGGATGGGGCAGGCCTGGGTGACCTCCGTGAGTCCTTAGAGTGCTAAAATCATCCAAGTGACCAGGTAACCCTGTCAGTCCTGCCCTTTGCTCCCAGGACTCCAAACACCCTGGGCTCTGACCTCACAGCCTTTACCTTGGGATGCTGTGATGCTGAGCTGTCTTTTTCAAGATGGGGCCCCCTCCCAATATGTCAGTCAGAGAGCTCTGAGGCCAGGGAGTGTCCCTCAGCCCCCTGTCCTGCCCCTGTCCCTGGAACCTCTAGCTCTCTTCTCCTGCTTCTCTCCCCCACCCCAAGATCTCCTGTGAGTACAAGCTTCCTGGCAGGAATCACATGTGTCGGGGTCCCCACCACCTAGGCTCCCAGAGGCATGTGGGCTTTAGGACCCCTTAAGTTGCCTCTCTGTTCCTATAGGATAGCTTCAAAGTCCCTTCATGGCCACTGTGGGACACAGCTGTCCCGGCCTGGCTAGAGGGTCTTCCCAGCAGATGTTTTTTCCAAAGCTGGACAGTTAACACCCAGTAGTAACGAGGGTAAGAGGACAGCTCCTTCAAGGAAGGATCTCATGGCCATCCCTCTACCTGCACACAAAGGTATACCGTGAACACACAGGTGTGTGCCTGTACCCATGAACAAGCATACACACACACACACACACACACAAACACAAACACTTTGATCATCCCTCTACACACCCCCCTACATGATATGGGCTGTGGGACTCCATTCCTCATGGAGCCAGAAGCCAGGGCAGCAGAGGTGGGCATGACAGGGATCTGGTCAGCTTCCTGCTCTCATCTGCCCACAGTTCTGCCATCTGTGTGGGCACAGGAGAAGGGGTATAGGCTTTTGTCCCCTGATTGGCTGAGCTGCAGGACCTCCTGCCCAGCTCATGGCCCAGTTGTCTTTATCAAATCTCTAGACAGCCTCCTGCCACCACCCACTTTGCACAGATGTCCTTTGCTGTCTGGACAGCCCCAGCTCCTGGTCCTACTTCTCAGCTCCAGGGATGATGCCCTGTTACCCTGGCCAACTCCAGGTCTGTACTTTGAGTTGAAATCGGGGGCCCAGAGCAGTCATTTGGCATGGATCTGAAGAGAAAGGGATGAGCCCCTCCACAGCCCTCTTCTAATCACCTGACCTCACTTTTCCCTCTGTGGCAGTGGGGGAGCAAAGCCCCACCAAGCTAGAGGCTGCTGGAGTCCTTCCTTGGTGTCAGTATGGGGCAGGAGAAGGGAGGAGGCCCCACCTCCAGTCCTCAGGACTAGGCTCTGTGGGCTTCATAGAGCCCCTGTATACCGACTCTGAAGGCCTCCTAAGCTCAGGCTGAGCTAACATGTGAATGAGCCACCGGCAGGAGGGAGGCCACCTGGCCCTCCCACCAGCCTTCTGCTGTCTGAATGACTTCCGGTCACCCCCACTGCCAGTCTCGGGACACAGTGGGGCTGGGCGATAATGGTCTCAGGAGCTGAGGGTTGAGGGTTCTAATCTTCCCCAGGGCACATGAATACACAGCGGTGTGGAGGCTGAGACCGAAGGAGGACATCAAGGTCGGGGAAAGACTGAGGGGGATGATAGGGAAGCAGAAAAAGATGGAGAACCCAAGACAGGGCTGCTGTTCAATTTCTCACAGAGGAGTTCTCACTTGGTTTCCATAGGGGCCCTGTGAGGTGGGAGACCCGCCTCAGACCACTGAGCTAACCAGCAACAGAGGCAGACTAGGGCACCGTGAGGGGTGGGGGTGGCGCGAGGAAGCAGGACTGGAGCCCTGAGAGTCTGAGGTGCTCTCCCCCCAGGGCTCAGAGTTCCCCTCCCTTTCCAGCAGCCTTCCTTCCTGAGCCACGGGAACATGTTCTCTCTGCACCCGCCCCTCCCCTTCCTTCCTTCCTCTTCCGTCTGGCAAGCTGTGTGCTACATCCTTGTCCCTGGAACAGGCAAGGCAGCCTGTTCGTTCAGGGCCCCCACACACCAGACCCTCCTCCCTCCTCCTTCCTGCCTCCTGCCTCAGCACCTCCAGTCCAGCCTCTAAGGAAGCCTGGTATTTTTCCATGGATCCTGTACAGCCTCCATGCTCCATGTGCCCCAGGCATTTCCCACTGCCCGCCTGGCAGTGGACAAGGACACAGGTTTGTGGGAGTCTGTCCTCAAGAGACCTATGTTCCTCACTGAACCCAGTCATTATTCATAAGGGAGACTGAGGTCCAGAGAGAGCCAGACACCTGCAGCACTGAGCAAGCCACACAACAGTGGAGGCCAGAAGAAGGGTAGGAATTGGGGTAGCGGTCTGAGGGAGACCTCTAGTTTCCTAGAGCCATTATGTAGGACACTTCCTTGTGCTATGTGAACATGGGTAAGTCTCCCTAAGCCCCTACCCCTTCCCTTGCCTCAGTTTCCTCACTGGTGGTCCTCTGCTGTGCTTCTAGCTTGGCCACTGCCCTCTGCAACTTGTCAGCAAGGTGGCCTTGCTCAGAGCCTCAGAACTTGGCAGAGAGCTCCCAGTACTTCCTTCCTGGGGATTCTTAGTGCAGGGAGGAGGTCGGCCCCTCTAATGGTCATCGCTCAAGCTAGGACAGTCTAGAACAAGGTAGGAGAGGCCACATGGGCATTGTGGGCACAGATCTTGGGACTCACATACTAGGAGGCAAGTTTAAGGGTAGAAACAAGGGACAGAGCATAGACCTGGGAAAGCCCTTTGGGTCCTTTGTTGGGCAGCCCGCCTGAGCCTGGCCTGAGAGCTGTGGACAGGAACTCTCCTCTTGCGACTCTCTGAGACCATGTGTGACTTCATGCCACTCATTCAGGCCCTCAGTCTCAACCATACAACAGGCAGACTGCACCAAGTGGCCACTAGGGTTCCTCTTCAAGGTGAAGAGAGAGAGAGCGAGCCCAGTGGCCCTGTGGCTATGAGGCTCCTGTGTCCACCCAACTGCCCGCTCCTTTGTTCAGTTGACAAATGCCAACCCCAGTGTTAAAATGAGAAAGACGTGGCTCCCTGTGCCTCTAGGAAAGGGTCCCCAGGCCCAGTAGATGCCGAATCCTGTGCCTTGGCCTGTCCTGTGTGTATCCCCACAGAGCCCCTGAGCATGAGTGGCCAATCTTGATGTTCATGCAGGTTCGGCAGTGTGTTTTGCTCGAAACCAAATGTGTCCCAGTCACAGCACCGTTTTGGTTTTCCTGGCATACCTGCTGCCGGCCAGCACTGGGTGACTCTGGGTTCTGCCTGGGCATTGGTGCTCAGAGGCCCCCAAGTAGGCAGGGGCCAAGAGCCAGAAACAAAGAGGGCCTGCCAGGTGAATGGGGCGGTACTCTGGGCCAAGGGCAGCAATGTAGCCAAGTGGTTCCGTCCCCTGGAGGCCGAATGTGAAGGGTAGCCAAGACCAGGTATCAGGGCGAGTCAGGTCTCCCTGATGCTGGCCAAGATATCAACCTTGGGCCAAGGGTTAATGTGGCCAGGACCTCTTCAACCTAGGGAGGACAAGAGGGTAGAGGGTGGAAAGGGGCCAGATGTGGGGAAATGACTTGGGGTTGGTGTCCCCATTGTGTGAACAGCTGTCCCTGCTGTGGAGAGAAGGTCCAGGAACTATGGCTACTGAGAGAGGTAGGAATAAAGACTACCAGGGTTCCTTATATCCGGGAGCTGGGGAGCAGGGGCAGAGTTATGGTCCAGGAATCAGCCGGAGGCATGGGAGGCTGGGCTGAAGTGGGAGTTTGGCAGCCACCCTCAATCTCTGCTCCACTGGGGCCCTAGCCAGGCTGAGTGCCCACCCACTGCCTCCTTGTGTGCCCACTGGGCTGGATCATGCAGGAGCAGCTCTCCATCAGGTTGGGGGGGGGATGCTGCCAGCTGGCCCATGCAGACACCCCCAGAGCTGGGAGTTCAGATGCCCATGCCAGTTAGAGGGTGGCGTCCAAGGCTGCCACCCCCACCCTGGCGGCTGTGTTTTCCTGCTGTTCTCTGCAATTTCATTTAAATACCTCCCCAGAGCCAGCCCAGCAGCATCCGCCTGCTTCTCTTCCGGCACCATAAAAGGAGAGAGACTGAGAATAGCTGAGCCATGACGCAGCAGCGAGGAGCTTCCCCACGCAGGAAGGCTCTGCGCATTGAGGCTGCTGCCACCCAGGGCCCGCCCTGCCCTGCGCCTGCTCTGCTCCTGCCCTGAGGGAGAGGCGGGGACCAGAGTCCCTGGCAGAGAGCTGGGGACTGGTCGCACTGCCCCTGTCACTGGTGGCTTGGTGACTCTCACAAACCTAGACCTGCACAACTTAGACCCTGTATCAGATATCTGTTTACCTGTACCCTAGAGTTCTGGGCCCCAGGAAAAGCAGGTGGCCCTGGCCCTGGGCAGTAGCTCCTCAGCCCTGTAAATACTTAGGGACTGTGTACAGGTTGAAGGGTCCAAGGTCTGGGTTGAGCATGGCATAGTGCCAAGATGAGGACATCTAAGGATGTCTGGAGTACGTATGACACCTCACTCTGCCACACAGGGGAGAGAGGTACCAACAGGGACAGAGCACAGTGCTCTGGAAGAGTCCAAATCAATACAGAGAATTTCAAGAACCAGAAGGGCTTCCTGGAGGAGGAGTTTGGGGGTGGCCTGAAGAAAAGGGCACAGGGCAGACAGGGGAAGCCAGTGCTGCGTCCCCTCCTGGCTCCCTCATGGCCTTCGATCGTGGTTACCCTCTACTGGCTGGCGACCCCTCCATTTCCCTTCTCTGGAGTGTGGGACCTGGACCCCTATCCTCTGCTGCCTCCTCCTACCTGAGACAGCTCATCTGCTGCCACAGGTCACCTGGGCTGAGTTCTTAAGCCTCTGTCCCGGGCTTTGAAACTGGTGGACCACAGCCAGCCAGCCCCCAGTGTAGCTGCAGACACCTGGATGCCCAGGCTCTCCACTTCCTGTAGTTTCCTAGCTAGGCAAGCATGTCTCTACCACTAGTGGGTCTCAAGGGCACCAGGCATAATCCTTGATCCCTGGACTCACTGGAAAAGTGGGCCTTGGGTTCAGGGTCTGCCCCAAACTGCCCAGTTGAGCAGCAGCCCACCCTGCTTAGCCCTTTCCCTGCCCAAGGGCAGGGGAGAAGCCCACTATTGTATGGACTTTCTAGAAAGTGACCCCTGACACTGCAGCGGTCAGCTGACCGTCACAGCTGTGACCTTCACTGACAGTGTGACCACCACAATTGCCACCACATCCCAGTCGCCACCTCACCATCATTGTCCCCACCAGTACCACATCTCCAAGCATTACCCCCATCAGCCCGTGACCATCAGCAGGACTCCACTTTACCTGCCCCCTGTGACCCCCACACTGGCACCCCCAGTTTCACCCCCACCCTGACCTCCATACTGCCAACCCTAACAACACCATCCCTGTCACCTACCATTGCTCCCACGGTCAACATCTGCATTGCCATCGCCACCTGCCACCACCCTTACACTCATGACCCTTAGCTCCAGGAGGCTTCCCCACAGCCAGCATTTCAGAGTCGAAGAGGGAAGGCTTTGAGAGAGCTGGTCCCGTGTGTGTTCTCGCTTGTGTCCCTGGGAAGATTTTATTCCAACTCCCTGGCTGGTGAGAAAGACGGAATCCCAATCCAGACCGTTGGTTCCTGGGACAGGACACCTTTGAAAGCAAGGCAGGTTGGGTTGTCGGTCCGGAAGGTCCCATCTCCTTCCTCCCTTCAAACACAGGGAGGGCATCAGTGGAGCGCAAGATCTCAGATGATCTTGGCTAGCCCAGTAGTCAGAAGGGAACCCTGTCCCCGTCTCTGGAGGACCTCATTTGGCATCAAGTTAGATAAGGCCCTGGTCCATCCCCAGAGCTGGGCAGAGAACAGCCAGTAGTTCTGAAAGGCTCACAAGCTGGCCCTTAAAGGAGCATGACTACTGGTGTGTTTTTGTCGATGACCTGGGAAGGCACTTCCGCCACTAAGGAAGACACGCCCTTGCTGAGAGCACCTGAGCTTGGGGCCTGATGCATGTTAAGGCTTTTGTTCAAGTACCATGCTGTGTTCTTCTGTCCAGCTTCCATCCTCACCTGGGAAGCACCACAGTGGCAGATGAAAGGCGATTGGCTACCACAGCAGTGGGCAGAGGGCGGGGGGAATGGACACATGAAGCACCCTCCTCCATGTATCACCTCAGCTGTTACCGAACTTAGGATCTCAGGCAGCTTTGTGCTGGCCCAGGTTTGATTTCTGTTGAGAAAGTTCCAGGCCACCCAGTCTCCCCAGCCCCAGGCAGGCATGTAGCACTGGCAAGCTAATGGGAAGATGAGGTGGTTTTGGAAGTCTGTGGACCATGTTCCTTCCTGGGGTCCCTTCATCGTTTCCCATGTTCAGGACCCCTGGTTCTCCACCCTGGTCTCTGACTAATGCTGGTATCTCCCAGATAATTATCATGCCATGAGGTTTTTGTCTATCCTGCCTGTATGACTCGTGCCAGGGACATGGTGAGCAAGTGTGGTGGGTAGCCCCATGGCCCCCCTGACCACTTCCAGAGGTGGACGTGGGTGTCACGGTAGCTGCCTGCACCCCTCGGGGACTGTAGCAGCAGTAACCTCTGTGGCCAACAGGGAGTGCAAGGTCACCTGACCTGACCTGGTGTTGCCCTAGCTCCTTAGCTGGGCCCAGCTTCCAGGATGGTGAGGGAGCAGGGATGCAAGGACAGTGGGTGGGCACAGCAGCTCAGCCTTATGAAACCCATGTTGTCAAGCTGCCAAGGATGAAGCCTTTTTGTCTTCTTGTTTCTAATTAAAAAGAATTAGTCAGTGGAGTGACACGTTTACGAGGAGAGCCAAGTGACACTGCCACCCCGCTTTATTAATAAAACCAGAGGGGGAGCAGATTCCCACGCTGCCGGAGCCCGGCGTGGAGTCCCAGTCTCACAGCACAATGGCTTGGAAGCCCAAGCTGCTTCCCAAGTTAACCAATCGCTTCTTCGGCTTTTCTCCTCCCTCCCTCCTCTTTCTCCTTCCTTCCCAGCCTCCTTGTCTACCTTTCATGGACCGGGAGGAAAAAAAAGAAATGTGTGGGGGCTCCCCACAGGGCCCTCCACATCTCTGCCATGCCAGGGAGGCTGAGGGGAAGAGGACCACAGGGGGTGGGGTGTGTGGCCAGAACTGGACCTGGGCCCCAGGAATTGACACTCAGCCAGGGGGTGTCCATCACACAGGAGGGCTTAGCACCATCCCTAGATAGGGACTCAGCTTTGGGCTTGGCCTGGTCACATCTTCTCTTCTGGTCTCAAGTTTCTTCACTGGCAGTGGGGGTGCTAAGTCTCTGGCCCTCACCCACCCCACTGTGAACCCCAGGATGGTTAGGGCAACGCTCAGACCCCACTAGGGCTAGTAAGTGCAGATCTCTGGGGTACAGCTCTGCAGTGGCTCCCAGAGTATGCCCCGAGCTTAGCCCATAAGGTGGGGCTATACGCTCTTTGGGTTTTAGGGACTGGGCCTGTACAGCTCATGAGACCGGGCAAGCAGTGAGTGTCACCAAATGAGGACACACAAATGATCTTGGGCAACCTGACCATGGCACTCCCCCTGAGTAGGTGGGGAGGCCAGAAAAGACACAGCCCTGGGAGCAAGACGGGGGACCTCAGAGGCCACACACTCCACCCAGGCCCCACTCCAGCTGTACCGTTTACCTGTCCTCCCTCTGAGTTACAGTTTTTATCCAGCTGATGTTTATCAACGGCTTCCCTCTGTGACAGTATACTGGGGAAGCCCAGAAGTGACGCATCACATCTTTGTCCACAGGTGAATCTTCCCCTAGTCAGGAAGTGCTGAGAACTGCAGAGCCTAGGGGATGGGAGTGGTGGGTGCCCCGAGATGGGCACCAGAGAAAGCTAGCTGCCATGAACCAGCTGAATGCATCAGGGTAAGGAGGTTAGAGGATGACTAGGCACCCTGAGGGTGCAGTGGGCCCCACAGACTGGGCCTCCTCCTGCCTAGCCAGGGCTGCCTCAGTGCTTCCCTCTTACCCACTGGCACCCAGAACCACGGGGAGCTCAGGCTGGACCACTACATGGACTCACTATGCCCTCGTTCCTGCTGCAATCCAGATAGAGGGGGTCATACCCCTCTCCCCAGCCCCCTGAACCACTCTCGGTGCCCCTCCTGGGTGAGGCTCACTTTTAGGCCCAGTTGAAAGAGCTAGTGGGCCGAGGTCCTGAATTACGTAAGCCAAGTGCTCAGAGCTGGCTGGGGCCTCAGTCTGTGCTGTTTGTTGGCTGGGCTGCTCTGCTCTCGTGGTGGGGGGAGGGGGTAAGGAAGGAGGAGAGAGATGGAGTCAGAGGGCGAATAAGAAGTTGCAGAGTCTTTTGGGATTTGTCCTCAAAGGACACTTTCCATCAGTCTATTCATCAGCCAGGCTGCGCTCCTCGTGCAGCAGGTGGGGAGATGGGCTTCTTCTCTCCAGTGGGAGAGTGTCTAAGAATCCGGATGCTCTGAGATCAGCACAAGCAGCATCTACGGAAGGTGTGAAGAGTGCCCTGCCCCCAATCTCTTCTCAGCAGGGTGTGTGTGTGTGTGTGTGAACTGGGGAATCAAACCGAGCTTCCTAAATGTGGGGCAAATGCTGCCCCACTGACCCACACTCCATTCTTCACAGGGAAAAGGGAAAGAAGAACTGGGGAGTGTCATGGCTGTGGATCTGGCGGCTGCTGGCCTGAGCGTGGCTAGTGGTGCTACTGTGCTAACAGTAGTGTGGTGGCAGGGCACTGACCCCTCCTGCACGCGTCTGGTCACAAGCAAAAGGGCTCCTGCAAATTGAGATACACGCTGGAGGCAAATAAATCCTCGAGGCTAAGGGGAGAGGAGCCGAGGGAGGAGGCAGATTGCCCTGTGCAGCCACTTTCAAAGGCATAGACTAGCACACTGCCACCAAGCTGCAGCCAGAGAGACAGCCAGAGAAAAGTCAGGAAGCCACGGAACCTGCTGTTCCAGCGTGGGGTGGGTGTTCAAGCCACAGGGTCTTCTATGTGCTGGTTCCAGCAGGTTCCATGAAATTAGCCTTTAACCACCGCCCCCCCACACACTATGCACCCCTGCTCTCCCAGCTGGGACAGGACAGGCTGGGCTGACACCAGACTGTCACCCTTCCTACTGTCCCAGGTCAGCTGAGTGCACGTGGCCAGGCTCAGCAAGGTGTATGGGGAAGACTCCAGAGTGAAGTCTCTGGAGGGAGGGGTGGTCAGTGCCTGTCTGTAGCTCACAGAACCAGGGAAGGGCTGCACAGCAGGCAGGGAGGACTTGGTTTTTGCCTCTGCCACATGTATATGCGTGTCTCTAGTGCAACAGGCATTTGTGTGTGCTCACATGTCATAAGAAACATCAGCCTCACAGCTGGACATAGACACCCCCTCAGCTCCACCTCCCACCAGTAAACACACACACACTCCTTACCTGTGGGCCTGACACCTGGCAGAACTCAACCAAGAGCCAGGGCCCCTTCTTCAGCACCTTGGACAGAGCAGCAGCTCTGGGCCTCCTAGTTCCTCCTAGGCCCTGTCTGCCCCTCACTATATTCTGTATCGGGAGAAGTCGGGGTACTGGTTGCTTTCTGATCAGTGAACAAGGACCAGGTGGCAGAAACTATGGCATCAGTCATTTCTGGGCTGTCTGAAGACAAGTCCTCTTGCTCCTGGGAGCCCTAGAGATAATGCCTCACAGAAGCCTGAATAAAAGGGAGAGCAATGGGGAGGCAAGAACAGCCACCTAAATCCGGAACAGGCTCTGGAAGACCCAGGGTCACCTTCACTCCCTGATACCATGGAGTCCTCATCTGAAAGCATGGAACACAGTGGAACCCTTGGGAGCTTGCTAGGAAATCCGTGGGTGGATCTGACAGAGTGCAGCCTTCCTCCCACAACTGTGGCCCCACTGCCTGGTTCCACTCTGCATAGCCCAGGGCCCATTTCTTCACAATGTGAGGAGACCCCATCACACTGACTAGGGACAACAGAAGTATGAGAAAGCTGGAGCTCACTGGCCATAACAGCAATAGTGCTGGATAAATGTGGGGTCTTCCTCCTCATCTGCCCTGTCCCCAGAAACTACCCAGGATCAAGACTGCCGAGTACCAATTCTACAAGCCTGGCCATGCAGAGAAGGCCTCAGAGTCCCCAGCTCTCCTAGATTTTGTCCCTGTCTCGTCTGACCATGGCACTAACCCTTTCAGAAAGCTTGCCCTTTCTCCCTGCCAGCTCCATGGTCTCCAAGGTCTCCTGCCCTTTTCTCCCTGCCAGCTCCCATGTCCCTCTCTGAAGGTCTCCACCTTGCCTCTATAGCCCACCTCTCAGCTTCAGGGCTCAGGTGGGTAGGGACTGTGTCCAGTGAGCACAGAGCCCCTGAAGGGTCACCTCAAGCAAGGCTCTCTGAAGTTAACTCCCAGTACCACCATGAGTCCGGTCCCTCTTCACCATGCCTCGGGACTACCCCCTGATCCCTGAAGCAGGTCACTTCCTTGTGGTTGCTGACAATAGAGCCCAGAGTGGAGAAAACCTTGGCTCAGGTCTCTGGATGCCCTGTAGACTCAGAGGAAGGCTGGAGCCCAAGGTCTGAGTGTGGGGGAGCCCCGTTATGGCATTCAAACTCTCCACCTCAGCAGTGAATCAGCCACACAGTCACCGACCACCCCCAGGACACTGTCACCAGGAGGACCTGGCATCTTAGTGTGAAGTTGTGGTGGGTGGGAGCAGAGGAGTGTGGCCAAGGACAGGAATGAGTCACCTGTGGGGGAGAGGCACAGGAACAGCTTTGGGCTTCTCTAGGGGGCTCCCAGATCCCTGGTCTCATGTCTTGTATGATTTGCAGAAGATAAGGATCCAAGTTCAGCATATACCAAACCAGGGCATGGCCATAGACCAGGATGAGGCCCTAATATGTGAGCAAAATGAGGCTTCAGCCTATGACCAGGGCCAGGGCTCAGTGTGGCCAGAAAGAGGGCTCAGTGTGTATCTTAGTTTCTTTTCCTGATGCTGTGATAAAATACCCTGGGCAAGGGATTGTTTTTTGCTCACAGTTCAAGGCACACAGTCCATCATGGTAGGGAAGTCAAGTGGTCAGGAGTCTGAAGCAGCTGGTGACATTATGTCCACAGTCAGAAGAGAGTGATGCGTACACCCTGCTACTCAGCTCCCAGTCTCCACTTACAGTCTGAGATCCCTGCCATGGAATGCTGACACTCACTGTGAGTGGGTCTTCTCCCCTCACTGACGATAACGAAGATAACTTCCCCACAGGCCCATGTCCCAGGTGGTTGTAGATTCTGTGGCCAGAATCAGGGTTCATTATGTGACTGAAATCAGGGCTCAGTGTGTGAGCAGGGCTCAGTGCTTCTAAAGTTGGAGTACTGTCTGTGGCCAGTCTTGTTCTGACCCTTCATTATCGGGTTTCCTCACTAAGTCCTGTCTCTCACCCCACTTTTATTGGCATCAGGACCTCAGGGCAGAGGGCGCTGTGAAAGATCCATCCAGGACAGCAAAGTGCTCTCATCTGTGAGGAGTGAGGGTGTCGAGGCCCTCATAGTGTCTATACATTGTGTTGGCTCCCAGGCTGGGGGACTGGCCCAGGGTGCTGCTGAAGGAGTGATAACCTCTGGCCTCTACCCTGGTGCAGCCAATTAATCCAGACTCTAAGATCCCTGCCTCCCATAGTGACTCTGCCACTCCCTGGTCCACTATCCACCAGGGCTGGCCTACATGCACTCCGCTCCACCCAGTACCACCTATAACACACTGCATGGCAGTGTGGATGCATCTTAGCAATCTGGGGCCTGGCAGAAGGCCCTGGAGCCCAGGCTCTGCTGCTGAGTGGGGAAAGAGATTAAGGCTGAAGCAAGTCTCAAGGGGAGACAGACCAGGCTTCAAAAGAATGGGCCAGGGAGGGGATGAGAGAAGAATGAATGAGTGGAGGACGGCTCTAATCTCATCTCTTTTCTTGTTCACTCTCTTCATTCCTCCCTCCTTCTCCCCTCTTCCTTTCTTCTCATCCCTTTCTACTCTAAAGTCCTCCATCTCTCTCCTCTCCATCCTCCTATCTCTCTCTTCGAATCCCTTCATCTCTCTCTTATCTAGCCCTCCATCTCTCTATCTCACATCTCTCTCCTCTCCATCCCTCCATCTCTCTCTTCTCCATCCCACATCTCTCTCTTCTCCATCCCACATCTCTCTCCTCTCCATCCCTCCATCTCTCCCCTCTCCATCCCTCCATCTCTCCCCTCTCCATCCCTCCATCTCTCCCCTCTCCATCCCTCCATCTCCCTATTTCTTCCCTGGCCCTCTTCTTCCCTGCCACCCTTCCTGCTCTGGTTCCTCTCCCAGGTACGCTGGCTGGTGCTGTACTGTGCTGTGCTGTGATATGCTGTGCTGTGGTGGTGCTGACGCAGGCACTTATTCAGCATCACTGGGTGACTCACCTCTCAGGTACCCAAGCATCCTCTGCAGCAGAAAGAGGCCTTTGTGTCTAGAACCTTGGCGTCACAGAGCACAGAGATCCAGAGAGTGCGCGGCACTGGGATAGAGCTAGGACAAATTGTCCACAGCTTTGTTCACTCATCAGAGCTTTAGGGGACCCCTGAGCTTCCTCGGGGTCTCTCAGCAAGAGCAGCCCCTTCCCCAGAGCCTGTGGGGGAAATGTTTACTGCCGTGACCTTGGTCCACCCAGGAATACAGCAGGAACAAGGCTCTCAGTTATCAACACTCCCAGCACCCTTCCTGCCACACTCCCCACTTCCTCTGGAACACTCACAGGAAATCCATCCACAACATCACTTGTGAACATTTGCTGTCTCCTGTGGAACAAAGGTTTCTGAAAAAACCTGGAGGGACTCTGGCCAGCCCTAGCATGGCACGGCAGGCCTTGCCCTTCTCTTCATCCCTTCTGCCTTGCTAAAAACCATTTCATTCCATTCCTAAAGCTAGCCACCAAGGTTTAGTCCCTTATTTGGCCACTTGCTCCTCCTGAGGCTGTCCGTCAGCTTTCTGCACCCTCACCTCCAGCCACTCACCTGCTACCCTGGAGGAAGCTGTTCCTGGACTCCAGCCAGCCTCCTCTTTCTTGTCCTGGGCCACTGGCCTGTTGTGGAGATTGCAATCCAGTCCTAGATTGTCAGTCCTAGATTGTTACCTAAATGTTATAGGGCCTCATGGGAAACAGGTAGGTGAGAGAGACCCAGTTTCCCTCTCCTGGGAACCTTGGCTCCCCTACTCCTCCTAGGGAACAGCAGGAGTCTGGGTAGACAGGGGCCAGCCTCAGAGGCACTCCTTGCCTTGTCTCCATGTGTCCATCAGCTGTCTGAAGTGATGGCTCAGCAGGACCCCTTTAGCCTGGCCATGGTCCCTCCAGCCCACAGATGAGAGGTGGCCCGTCTTGTCTGTCCCCCAAAGGTCCAGCTTGTGATTCTGCAGCCCAGTCCACTCACTCCTGCCTTAGAGAGTTTGAACTTTTGCATATCTTTTGCTCAGTTGTAGAAACCTTTAGACAGTACACTTTTACCCGCTTTGGTTCAGCCAGGGTCCTCCTGAGAGGTTTTCTCAAACATCTCCCTGCAGCCAGGCAGTGGTGGTACCTTTAATCCTGGTACTTGGGAGGCAGAGCCAGGTGGATCTCTGTGAGTTCAAGGCCAGCCTGGCCTACAGAGCGAGATCCAGGACAGGCACCAAAAACCTACACGGAGAAACCCTGTCTCAAAAAATCCAAAAAAAAAAAAAAAAGAAAAGAAAAGAAAAAAGAAAAAGAAAGAAAGAAAGAAAATAAAACATCTCCCTGCAGTGGGACCCAGCTATCGACATCCTGACCAGGTTGGCTGCTTATTACTTATTACCCCTGCTTTGAGGACCTGCTGGTGATTGCACAGGAAGAAGTATTTGTCCTGGGGGGAGGGGATGGCAAAGGACTGCCTCTGGATAGAGAGGAGACGGACATGACCCATAGTAAAATGGAGGTTTATAAAGGTACAAGGGGAAACCCCATGTTAGGATGAGGTGTTTGATTTTTAATTGGGCATGTTAATTAGGTGAGCCAAAAGGGGGCTTCTGCTTGCTGCACTTCAATACTTTGATAATTGGACCTCGGTAGTCAGCCAGAAGTAACTGCATCTCCTCTGCCTATGACCCATAGTGTGCTGGGAGCTGCTTCCAACCCCTGAGGGAAAGCAGTAAAAACCAAAATGCTTCTTCGGTGAACTTTTGCTCAATGTGTTCCCATCCCTTGGGCTTGTTCTTCTGGGGACATTCAGCAAGTCCCTTCCTTTGGGCCAAATCCTGTCCACCCCAAAAAGATCCTTTCTTCTCCCTGTGTGGGCCCAGGGGAGAACAGAGCAAGAGCGCCATGTGAAAGTCATGCTGGTCTGCACCCCCGGGGCTTGGAGCTCCTGCTTTCCACTGGCCTGGTCTCTCGGTCTCTCCCAAGTGGGAGAAACTCTTTGACCTGCACTTTAAGTAAAGCCAAGAGGACTGTGATTGGTGGCCTGTGGTCTAGTACCCACTGTGGCATCACTGGCAGAGCTGGCCCCATCCTAGGCACATCTAGCCTCTAGGTGGCTGACAGGCCTGCCCCTAGGCAAAGGGTGGAAGGAGACAGACAGTCTGAGCCAAGTTGAGACCTCCCTACTTCATCATCTACTCAGAGAGAGACATCCTCACCTTGCCCAAACTTAATGGGATACAGAGCCAGGATGGAGACCTGGACCTTGAAGTCACTCGGGCAAAGGCCTCATTACCATCAGTCCCTAAGACAACGGCTGCCCTGGGATCCACAGTTCTCACATCACAGGACCTTTGAGGATCTCCAGTACCCATGCTGGGACCTAACACACAGAAAGTGCTCAATAAAAACTGAGGAAGAAAATGGAGAATCACCAAGTCTCCAAGAGAGGCTGCAGCCCTACCTTGTGCTCAGCAGACAGGTGATGGGAGAACCAGACCAGGGAGGTAGACTCATGGTGACCCCTCCACCATGTGGTGACTCTGGAGTGGTTGGATGGCAGGAACCTCCTCAGAGGAGCCACTGACGCCTGCCCTGGGTAACACCTCTGTGTGTGTGTTGGGGGGGGGGGGATGCCAGGGCAGAGTCAATTCTGGAAGTTTCTGAAATGTAGTCCAGGGAGATGAGCTGCTTGACACCAACCCCAGATGACTAAGCCTAGTCTTGTCCTCACTAAAGGGCCCTAGACCCATCCTGAGGCCCACTGCCTATCTCCATCCCTCAGACGGGCTGTGACTCTATCTATGGGGACACTGGTCTGGAGACTGTCAAGGGACAATGAGCAGACTACAAAATGACTTAGGAGGCTTAGAGGCTGCCTGCCTCCACAGTGGGAGCCTAGGTAAAATGACATGGGGGACCCCGCTCCTCCAGGCCTCAGGCTTTCCATCTGCAAAGTGAGGTAAGGAAACTTGTGTTTGTAGTATGCAGTAAGTCTAGCACAGCCTATGCCCAGGAACAGGAACAGTCAAGATCCAAACAGAAGAAGAAAGAAGAAAGAAGAAAGAAAGAAGAAAGAAGAAGAAGAAGAAGAAGAAGAAGAAGAAGAAGAAGAAGAAGAAGAAGAAGAAGAAGAGGAGGAGGAGGAGGAGGAGGAGGAGGAGGAGGAGGAGGAGGAGGAGGAGGAGGAGGAGGAGGAGGAGGAGGAGGAGGAGGAGGAGGAGGAGGAGGCAGCAAATACAACAGCTCAGCTCAGCTGGTCTGAACTGGTCACTCAAGGCTGCAGCCTCCATCTCTGGCCTCTGTTCACCATCCGTAAGGTAGGAAGGCCTGGCAGATTATGACCCCAGGAGGCAAACTGGCAAGGAACACACCATGGACTCTGCTTATAAGTATAGATGAGGCATTGGCCTCAGATGTTCACAGGAGGAAGGATTTCTAATCTAGTAAGCCCTGGAAGGAGTATGACAGGTACAGACCAAGGTGTTCCGTGAGGGCGACAGTGTCAGATGCACAGATTGATAGGTGGTGAATGAGTGGAAGGTGAACTGAGTAGCTGAGTGGACAGATGGGCAAGGAGGTAGAAGTAGTGTAGACAGTTGGGTAGATAGAGAGACGGTGGATGAGCAGACAGGTGGATAGGTGGGTAGATGGCTGGATGATACATGGATATTAGGTGAGTGATGGATGAATGAACTGATGGTGAATAAGCACACATGGGTAAATGGATAGATACTGAGGATGGTTGAGGAATAGGTGAGTAGAAGGATGGATGAATGAATGAATGATGGATGTGCAGACAGATGAATGAATGGACAGATAGATGATGGAATGGAAGATGTTTGGATGATACATGGATGGATAGATATAAATGATGGATGGATGATAGATAATAAATGGGAGGGTGATGGATGGATGATGCTTGGATGATGAAAGATAAGCAAGCAGATAGATGAATGGATGAGTGTGTTATGTAGTTGGATGGATAGACAGAACTGTAGCTAGATAGAAGAGTGGGTATTAGGTTGAGTGGATGTATAGGTGATGAATCAGTGAACAGATGGATGGGCAGATGATTAGGCTAGTGAAGGCCTGACACTGTATCTGTGAACATCTGGTTCTTATTTGCAACTGATGCCTGCCTTTCCCTGAGCCTATGGCAAACCCTCAAGGGGTCAAGGCCTCTCTTGAGTTGCCTCTCTGACTTGGTACCCAAGCCATTGTGGATGTTCTTATGTACACAATGATATCTCCAGGGCCTTAGCTTTAGTAGGTACTCCACAAATTCAAGGAAAGAGACAAAGCCAGCCACCTTTGATGGTGTAACCATTGGCACCCACACGTGTGACCAACCTTTGCTCATGGTGTGACTTTTGCTCAGTGTTCCCTCCCCTTGGCTCTTCATGTTCCCTTCCAACCTTCTTTGATGGCTTCTCACAAGCCTTGCCAAGGAGCACAGCTATAGGGAGACAGGAAGTGAGGAACAGAAGCACAGGCAGGCATTTCTTCCCTCTCTGCCTTGTGTGATGTCTCAGGCAGTGGCTCCAACTCCCATGAGTGACTCTGTCCCCCTCTTTCACCCCTGTATTCTTCCTGATATTGTAGGACTCCTGGTGGCCCCAGGTGTGCCCTGAAGTTTTCTGTGCCCATCCGAGACTCCAGGGTGAACACTTCCTCTTTCGATCTGGCTGGTTAAGTCACACATACCATGAGGCACCATTTCAGTCATCACTGCATTCACAGATGTGTGGCCCTCACTACACATTTCCAAAACAGAACTTCTGGCCTCATTAAAGACCAGCTTCTCAGCTGCCAGGCTCCATCAGCCTCCCCTTTCCGCCCTGGGGATCATAGACAGGGACCCCACACAATTTCCTGGATTCTTTCACCAAGCAGACCCTTCATGAATTCAGTATGCAAATGACTCACAGCCTTACTGCAGCAACATCAGCACCAACCCTATCCAGGCTTGTAGGGGATGGGGTGAGAAAGCCTCAGAAGAGGTCTGGTAGATGTGGATGTTCTCAGGTCATTGAGAGAGGAGGTAAGAGAAGACACACTGGAGGCTTGCAGAGGTTGGCACAGGGTTAGATACTGGGCATGGTGACAGGCATAGCTTTCCTTTATAAAGCTTTTAAAGGACTCACAATGACATTCTGATCCCATTTATCAAGTAAGAAGCTAGGCCTGTCAGCCCACATGCCACTTAATGTCAGCAAATAAAATCCAATTAGTAGGAAAAGCTCAGAAGCCCTTGACCAGAACAGCAGCTGAGGACCTGGCTTCCCCACCAGGAGAGAAGCTGCTTAACAGTGTGACCTTGTGACTGGGTGGCATAGTGGCCAAGCTACAGTGTGGAGCCTGACACAGAGCTGATGGAGTATATAGGGACCAGGCAGCCATAGTAGAGCCTGCAGGAAACAGACACTGCAGACCCCTTCAGTTAGGAGTGTTTTCTAAATGCTCACCAGGACAGGAGTTCCCAGGAAGGGGGACAGATAGGTGGCTGGCTGCAGAATGCCCAAGGCTTCGGGGAGTCTTTTGCATGCTCAGGTTTGCTTGTATAATTACTACTAAAATGAAGAGATGGAAGCTTTGGGAGTCTGCGCAGTCTTCAGCAAGCATAAACCTGCCTAGCCTTGCAGGACTGTGGGACGATGTGGAGTGTTCCTGTTGGGAGAATGAGCCAGGAGCTGGTTACCAATGGGTCCATCCTAATAGTCTCAGCACAGCTGTATACATGGTCTTGTGGATGGGATGTTACAGAAGTGAGCAAGGGTAAGTCTCTATCTTCACCCCAGAGGGCACAAACCTTCTGTGCAGAGATGGTGGCGTGTAAGGAGAGAGCCCCCTAGTGTCCTTCCACTCCACACTTCTCTGACCATTTTGGGTACCCATGGAAGCTGGTCTGTTTCTTCAGCCTTCCCATGATTCCCAGGAATCCTTATGCAGGAGGCCACAGCCCAGAAGCCCCAAACTTCACTGTGGCCTTCTTCCTTAGGAAGCCCAGACTACAGGGAACATGCCTGTCCCCAGCGGTAGGACAGAGAACCAATTCAGCACTCTGGGCAGCTGCCAGCCCTGACTCAGAGATCACAAGGAACACAGGCATGAAGGGCTGTAAGGGCTGAGTACACAGTGAATTTACTACCATAGAGGTGGCAGGTGGGGACACAATTTTATTGGGCGGTGCTTCTGCTGCATTCCACAGAAGGCCTTTTATTGATGTGTTTAGCCACAGAATGCAACTTTTGTCTTTTCTACCTCCTGTCCTTTGTGAGCTTCGGAAAGCTCTCCCATCTCTCAGGGGCAGGTCCCTTCATCTGGACAAGCTCCTCCACAGGCTGGTGCTGGGCTAGGGGAGCAGAGGCAGGATGATGCTGATGGTTGGGGCTGTGATCTCAGGGATACAAGGGCATGAGGTAACCAGGGTTCTGGACAGGGGGCTAGGCACTTAGTGGGAAAATAACCCTGGCCTAGGAGTCCTACAGAGGGAGCTATATCAACCCCATCCAGAGGGCTAAGCATCCAGAAGAGGCATTAGGACCCCGGCATACTCTCCCCCCATCATACAAGTGCTCCCATGGTTTTCCAGCCTTAGGATGCTCCCCTTAAGGGGCACTACACCCTGGCTTACCTCCCTTCCCTGGAGCTTAAGCCGCTCTGCTATTAAACACATGATAAGGGGTAAGAGCTGGGGGTTACATCCTTGGGACCACAAACAAAACAATCTCAAGTTAGATTCAGCCAGGCTGCAGCTGGTCCTGTCACTCACCAGGGAGCCCTGGATTCCCTACTTAAAAACCTACCGTCCCATGATCAAGGACGGCATGACACTCATTGGGGATGCAAGGAGTGCTCTGGCGGTGGGGCTGAAGGCAGGCAGGGACAAGCTGGCAAAAGGCCACCATGTAAACGAGCAGGAGCCAGGACTAAGGGCAGTCCACTCCACAGCCTCACTATCTCCCCGACACATCACAGCTACCACCCCGCTAAGTTCAGGGTATCCTCTCACTGGGGGCCAGGCTCACAAGAGGATGATCCCAGCTTCAAATTCCAGATTTGGACCCTCCCACAGGGTCCTCTTCTAGCTAACCTCAGACTCAATCTTAACAAAGGAGGTGACAGCAGCCATCACAGCCCCATTCAGGATTCTCTCCCAGTTTCTCTTTCTGAGATCACATGGTACTGAGGTTCAGTGCAGCTGGTCATGAAGTTGCTTCCCAATAGACTCTAGCTTCCACCTAGGTAACTGGGCAAGGCAGCAGCCTCTTCTACCCACTCACCCTGTTAACCCAACTTGCCCACCCATTGCTCACCATCCTCCACCCACAGGACAAAGGCTTCTTGTCTTGCTGTGGATGTACTTTTGTGGAGACAACACACAGGGCTGTAACAGGGTGCTTCTGCTCTTCCACCAAGCAGCAAGTACTGGTTAGGGGGTACAGTCTTACCCAGGCCCTCATAAACAGGAAACAATATTCTCCAACCAAATGCTAACAGAACGATCTTCCCCAGACATCTGCAAAGGTTCAGGTAGGGCTCAAGGTACCCATCCCTTTGAAGAGGAAACTGCACACCCTGGAAATGATATCTATCTCTTGCTGGACCCGGAATGGACTATGGGCATCAGCTCCTTGTGCCTATCTAGAGGAAGGAGCAGTCCTATGCTGGCCCTGTTGAGAAAACAAGGGTTGCCAACATCCCAGGCTCCTGGAAGCACGGGGCTAGAGTTGACAAACTAACCTCTGAGAGGTGATGTGGAGGGTCTCTGACTAATATACAGGGAGAAAAGGCTCTGCTGGTGGGGAGGGAGCAGTTGGGCAACTGCGACACTACAGTGCCCAATGTCTGTCAATGGAACAACAGCCTGGTTCCTGGTAGGAAGCAGGAAGGCGCCAAGCACAGCAGCGCACACCCATGATACTAGCACACAGGAGGCTGAAGCAGGGCTGCAGTTCTAAGCCAGCCTAGGCTACACAGGTATCTGAGAGGCAAAGGAGGAAGCAGACAGTATAGAGAGGGACCAGAGCACATTCTGCCCTGGAGAACTCAGGGCTTTCTGAGGGCCTCAGTGACCAATGAGCAAAGGGAAAGGGAATGAGGTCCTGCCAGGTCTGTCTCTACATCTGACACACTGGCTCTACCACCTCAGAGTGCTTGGGGAAAAGGTTCTGAGGCTAAAACACTAGACTGCTTGGGCTTCTAAGAGGCTGGTCCTAAGGGGAAGTGCCTTGGGCATTCTCCGAGTATACATGGGAGGCAGTACAGAAATGCATGCTCTCAGGGCATTGACACCCCTTCCCCAAGTCTGCACCTAGACACCGCTAGCACAAGCCTCACGGAAGCTAGCTGCTAATGGCTGCAGAATGGGAAGGCAGAACATTTGGTTCTCTGAAGACAAAGAGGCCTGCCCACCTCGGTTGTTCTGGAAGGTGCCTTGGGAAGAGACATCACAAATCTAGTAGGTGGCAACACCAGGAGCAGGTTCTCAACGTCAGCCAGCACTGGTCCTGGAGTGTGGTCTCATGGGCACAAACCTTACGGACCCAGGAGCTCCCCCAGCCCTGCCCCATCCTCCCAGGGTGAGACTTTCCCTCCACATGTCCATCATCTGATCCTGCAGGCATCGTGACTTCCAACCTCTGACTTGCAGCAGCTCAAGTAGCCACAACAGTAACACAACAGTCCCCATAGTAGCCAGAAACCACACAGCACATGAGCATACCAATGTCACTTAGACACACAGAAAAAGAGGTGTGACAGAACAATGACTCCTGTCAACAGGGACCGAAGAATCACAACGAAGACTTCTAAAAACAACCCAGTTATAATGTTCACACATGCAGGTAAAGCAAGACATCCAGCCACAACTAGAGTGGTCTGCAACATCCATCCTCAGTGTTTGGACAGACATAGAAACACAAACCAACATTCCTCAAGGCCCCCTCCCTGGCTCTCAGAGGTTCCACAGGCAAAAGTCTCCTGGTGAAGCAGCTGTCCAACACTGGAGTGAAAACTGTGGCCATTCAGCTACATGAACCCCAAAGGCAGTGGGGGTCAAGGACAAAGCCATGGTGAAAGAACAGAGAGCTAACCGCTGCAGACAAAGGGCACTGGGAGTCACGGGCACAGTAGCCATGGTGCTACTCATCAGCTCCAAGGTCAGGGAAAGTCATGTTCTCTGACAGCCGGCTTCCACAGAACCAACTAGTGCAGAGACATCTTCCACAGGATTACTGCTAACCTGCCTACCCTGCTGAGCCCCAAGTCACCAAGTGCTGTCCACATAAAGGCTGTTACTTCGAAGTTCTGGGGAGCACGGACTTCTGGACACATGTCGGCCTCTGAGCAATGCTAAAACTAACATGCAGTGTCTCCATGGACCCTGACCCCTAGAGGTAGGGCCTGCTGCTGACAGGGACACGAGAGTCTCACCACTGAGTCTGTCCATGGCTGAGGTGGGCTCAGACCAAGAGGACGGCAGGGTGCCTAGTAGGGGGATGTGAGCACTGAGGTCAGGAACTGAAGCCAGTGCCCTCAGGACTGGGCTTGGGGGTTCACCAGTTGGGGAGAGAGAGAGCCTCCTGAGGGTTGGAGGTACACCCCTCAAGGCACTTCAACCTGATAACGTGGCTCAGTCTTCCAACACCAGAGGCAGAGCTGGCCCACTGGACCCAACTGCAGCTAGGAGAGTTCCAGAGCACTGAGGGCGGGCACAGGTCTCCTGCCATTCAAGATACACACCTGTGCTAGGAGATACAGTCAAACAACTAGCCAGAACATAGGGAACCCTCTGTGTAAACCAGGAGCCACCCTGACAGGAGCCCTGCTCCTGGGGCTCGAGTCCCGCTTGCTCTCATCGGAGCACGCGCTCCTGCCTAGCAGGCAGTCTGAGCCCCACGGCGGCACACACTACAGAGCCGAGCTGCAGGGGGTCAGCAGATACAGACATCTTCAGTTATCACCTGCTGCAGAGGAGCAGGGCAAGGTGGAGGGGGTTGTGGCCACACACACACCGGGGTGCTCCTGAAGGGTCTCAAGTTTGATCACAGCCCTGAGAGCCATTCGGGGCTGCCTCAACTGCTGCTGTCTCCTGAACACCGTGTGCAGTACCCGCAGCTGCCCCACCTCCTGCATGGTGAAACATGGCTGCCGCTCTGCAAAGTGCATAAGTGCCTGGAAGGAGGTGGCTGCCTGCTCCCAGGCGGCCTCCTCATCCTCACCAGCATCTTTCTCTGCCTTTTCTGCGTGCCCAGTGGCCTGAGACGGTGTCCCAACAGCAGGGGCCTCATCCATGTCCCTCCCTGCCACAGCCTGCTCTTCAGCCCTGCTGTTCTGAAGCCTGCTGCCAGAACAGGAGGGCCCTTCTTTCACGAGCTCAAGGATGTGTGCAAAAGTCTTATTGTGAGGCTTCATGCTGCAGCACTCTGCTTCCTCCTCAGAGGAGGAAGCTTCGGCGAATGTGACAGTGGGCCACAGCTTCCTCCAGGCCCGCCTGAAGACCTGGCTAGGCAGAGCATTCCAGGCACAGGCCACATTGACTATGGCATCATTCATGCTGTGCCGGGTGGGGAAGCCCTGTAAGGCCACAGGAGGGTTAATAAAGAGCCTCATGAAGGCTCTGCGAATGCCCTGCTCTGTGGGCTGCAATAAGGAGGTCACACTGGCAGGCAGGAAGATAGTGAAGACATTCTCTGACACCAGCTCGGACTCCTGGGGATGGGCTCGGGAATGGTCCAACAAGAGAATTGCCTTGCTGTCCTCAGGCAAGCCTATGGTTCTGAAATGCTCTCGCACGGAGGGGACAAAAATATGATGGAACCAGTCTGAGAAAATCTCCTTGTCTACCCAGGCATTACCCTGGGCCTTGTAAGCAATAGGCAGGTGCTGGATGCCTCGAAAGGCTCTGGGGCCACCACCCTTCCCGATGGCCAAGGGCTTGATTCTGTGGGAGCCGGTGGCATTGGCACACATTAAAACAGTCAGTCTGTCCTTGCTCTGTTTGAAGCGGGGCATAGGCCCATCATCCGGGGTGGAATTTGGCAAGCACCGCCAGACCAGACCTGTCTCATCAGCGCTGTACACCTGCTCAGGAGACAGTCCATGTTCAGCTGCGAGGCTCCTGAAAAAGACACAGAACTGCTCCGCAGCCTGGTGGTCAGCCACCTGCCTCTCGCTAGAGGCATCTAACTTTTTAATGCCATGCCTGGCCTTGAAGCGCCAAAGCCACCCTCCGGAGAACACACAGGGCTCTGTCAGCCGCATCTGCTTGTAGAAGTCCTTGGCCTTCTCGATGAGCATGGGGCCCGACACAGGGATGCCCTCGGCACGCTTTACCAGGAACCACTCATACAGCACTCGGTCCAGGTGCTCCAGCTTGGGCGTGTGCAAGGTACGCCGCTGCTCCAGCGCCTGGTGAGAGTCTGAGCTGGCAAAGAACCTGAGCAGCTGGGCCTTGTGGGCTTTGATGTCGTACAGAGTGGACATGCCCACGTTATACTCCTGCATCAGTGCCTTCCTGCTCTCACCACGCTCGAGCCGAGTGCAGATGTCGATCTTCTCCTTCAGGGTCAGCACCACTCGCTTCCGCTTCTCCCCCTTGCCCTTGGCTGCAGCTTGCTTGGAGGCCATGAGGAGGTGGTCCAGGCTGGGGCTCTGCCTGTCCTTCCCTGACTATGGTTTTCTCTGGCGCCCGGGGCCAGTTTCCCCCTTTCTTGTCTGCCTGCCCACGGGACCGAGCCTAGGCTCAAGCCAGGCTCATTCTTGGTTCTGTTCTCTGCCTACAGCAGTATCTTGCCTCAGTTTCCCTTCAGTATTGGGGCTCCAGCCCACTTAGGCCTCAGATCCTAGTAATGTAGTCGACTGCTGTTCCCTTCAGGGGAGGTGACAGGGTGAGTTACCCTGGACTGCTGGGTGTAGCTGGAGCCTTCACACAGATGGCAAAAGGTGGCAGCTTTCCCCTTCAACAGTGTCCAGGTTTCTGAGCTGGGAATACTTCTCACCAGGGTTCACAACGTTGTCTTACCCATACACTTCAGGAACTGGAAAGCAGAGGAGAAAGAAAGAAATGTTACTAAGAACAATCAAGATGGGCTTAGAGTCACTGGAAAGCGTCACCTCAAACATCAGTGCCACTTGGCCTGGGGTTGGCTCTCCAGTCTGTTAACTAGCCCTTCCTTGCAGACCACAGAGCAAGCAGCACCAGCAACCTTCATAACTGTCCGGAAAAGGTAAGAGTCACAATGCATTTCTAATGGCCTCTGCCTTCGCCTTCCCCCGCCAAACCTTAGCTGGGCAGATCCTTGCAATCAAGCATTTGATGAGACAGAAGGCTACAGGGTTACTTCCATGAGCAGCACAAAAGTGTACCTGAGACCACAACGTAAGAGACAGGAGACATTTATTCAAATGTGCAAGAGTTCCGAATAGACACGGGGAATGCCAGCATGTCACCAGCCAGCTGTGTGACCCGCTTCCCTCCCTCAGGTCTGCAGAACTTGGTGCTGGTCCCCAAGGGTCTCCCATTCTAGCCAGTGAGGGAGGTGTGCATACCGCTGGCATGTACAACATTTGCTGTGTGCACCCCACTGTGGGACAGAAGGAATTCAAGGCCACAGTCTGCTCTCAGGGGGGAACATTTAATAACAAACCCAAGGAGCTGAGGAATTCTGCAGCAATTTGAGGGAGAGACAAGCTTCTGTAAGGAGGCCCAGCTCATGATGGCTCTTTCCTGGAGCCTGCCCTGCAGATGTGTAGAGAGTGATTAAGGGGCTGAACACACACTTCAGAAATGAAATCTTGCCAAGCTGACTGTGGTGGCTCAAACCTGCCATCTTAGCACTTGGGAGACAGAGGCAGAACTGCTTTGAGTACAGGGCCAGGAAGGAAAAAGAGGAAGAGAGGGAAAATTCGAATTTTGTACTACTTAGAACCTCCTAAACGTGGCTGCAGAAATCCGGGAGGCTTCTAACCTCGGAACTTCAAAGGAAGCACTAACCACCCAGGGCCACTTGAACAGGGACTTAATGGACTACTCTTCTGGGGGCGGGAATGTAAGCTCCTAAGGGGAGAGGCAAATTTCTTCGAGTCGGACCTGAGGCATCTGGAGGACGGGTCTAAGAAACGACCTGCCATTGGGCTGCAGCCCGGACGACGGACTGAGAGAAAACTCAAAACACAGGCAAGAGACGATGGATGAAGGGTCCCAGGAGGAGAGGAACAACGGAGCTTGCCCGGTCTGCGTGCTAGTGGAGCGCGTGGGAGCCGAGGGGACCCGATCCCGGGACTCCTGAGAAGGGATCCGCTAGTCCCCAGGCGCTCCGGGCGGGGAAACGACAACGCGCGCCCGACTCCGTGGGCCTGGCCTCCAGCACCGTTCGCGGTGGCCCCGGCCCGGCCCGGCCCCACTCACCTGAGGACCCCCGAGCCGCCACTACTGGCCGGAAATGCCGGCCACGCAGCTCTCCACCGGTCCGCTCCTCGCGGCCTTCCCCCGAGCCACTTCCGGGGACGCTCTAGACCACCGGGAGGCTTCTATTCTCAGTGGTGCCTAGCTCGCTACACCGCGGCTGAACAACAGAGCAGCCCCGGCTCGGCAGCTCCCCCCGCCCGTAGAACGACGAAGGCCAGAGGGAGCCGCGCGTTCATGAGGAGCGGAAGCCCGGGCTGAGCGTCCGGTCCTGGGAACCGTGGCCGGGCGAGCACGGACGGGAGGCTAAGTCCAGCGCCACCTTGTGGTGGGAGGTTCCCAAGACCCTCCAGTTTCCAGGATCCCTTTCCATCCCTATGGATCCTTCCGTTAACTTAGAGTTCAAAATGTGCCCAATTTAGAGGATTTTGATGCTGAGATTTGAAACGGAGTGCAGCGTGGAGGCTTTGGGAGACCTTTAGATGAGATGAACCTTTTTGCATGTGAACCATACCTGAATCAGAATATAAAGAAGACACTTCAATGGAGGCAGTGAAGGGACAACAGAGGCTGGGCCCTAGGTTTTGAAGACGGAGGAAGGCTATACCAACAAGAAGTCCAAGTGGCTTACAGGAGCTCCAAAAGGCCAGGAAACATCCTCTTTTGGAATACAACCCTGGTGGCGTCCCTATCTCAGTACCCTGGCCTGCAGAAGCGTGAGAAAACGGAATTGTGTTGTTTCAGGCCTCCACACTGGGGCAGTTTGTCACGGTGCCATAGAAACGCAGATTATGGAAACTTGCTCCTCCTTAATTCACACCCTTGCCTGAGCACCTAGGACCCTCTGCCCACTCTTCCCCACCCTCTCTGGTCGGATCCTTTGCTCCCTCTATTCACACACCCTAGGGATCTCCAGTCCTGGGGTTTGGGTGGCTCCCAAATCCATGTCTCCTTCCAGAATCTATCCCCCCATGTCCAAATGTCTGTCTTTTGCCAAGCACCTGGACATAGCTGTTCACATGCACCTTGAACACAGTGTTTCTGAAATGAAGATCAGGAGCCTCCTGACCAGCCTGGCAATCCCCCCCCTCACCTCCCCTTACCTCCCTCCACCACACCACCCCCACCCCCAGGACACATAGTGCTTCCTGGCAGTTCCACCTTCCCATTCACTAAGGGTCACTCTGAACACTCCCTCACATCCAGTGAAGTGGTTCTGGTTAGCCCTGCCCCCAGAATCCATCCTTTGGATTTCCCCTCCCGCTCCATCTGCCTGACCTCTGGTCCATGCCCTGGCGGTCTATTGCCTCCTCCTTGGTCCTGTTCTGCCCTTCCCTCATTGTCAACTGTTGCTGCTGCACTGTGAGCTGTCCTGAAACAGTGGCTTGGAACAGCCATTGTCTTGCAGCAGGTGGCTCTGGGTCATGAACTGCATGATAAAGTTAAATGCGTGAGGAATGCAGGAGGAAACTGAGTCACAGAGGATACCAGGCATGTGGTGTGACTGGAACCCAGAGCCCTAAGCATTTCTGACAGTTTTCTGGACTCCCCTGGGATGGCTGGCGCTGCCCCTGCATGTGGCTCTCTGCTGCCATCTTGTGAACCTGGGATCACACACTTCTCTAGTGGGAGGGCTCGGTATGGAAGTGGGTCTTGGCACATGACTCCAGGGCCCTTGTTGTCATCTAAAGGACTGAGTTCACGCTAGCCATGGGGAAGGGTTCAGGAAGAGAGAAAGACTGGTGTCCCCTTGGACCTGGCACCAAGAGGTCCCCTCTGCTCCCTCCCACTAATCCATAGTTAAACCCTTGAGGTGACTCTCGTACCATTGCGGCCTCCTCACCAGCCAGACTTGCCCTCCCGGCTTATCTAAAGTGGCCTTGGAAAGGGTCGGTCTTGGCAGATCACTTATCATGGTCTAGCTTACCTCGGCCATCTTCCAAGTGCCTGGATCATCCCTGCAAGACTGTCCCTCTTCCTGCAAGCCTTTGCCTGAAAAAGGCCTGGACGGCAGGGGTGCCCATTACTCAGGTGGAGAAATCACCAACCTCCCATTCTGCCTTACAAGGTTGCTCAGGCCTCTCTGTCTCACTGACTTGTCTCCAAGGAGGAGTGGGCATGTGAAGACAAACGGACATTTCTCAGAGATTTAAAGCAAAGGCTAGCTGATGACAGTTGGGAGCCTGTGGGAAGTGGGTGTTGCAGACAGAGCCTTGAATAATGCTGAGGGGAAAAAAAAATCACCTCTGGGTAAGCAGAGGCCATGGAGATTAAAACTAGGACATGTCCCAGGATGCAACAGGGCCTGTGGAGTTTCAGACCTCCAGCCCACTGTCCAGGGGGTACTCCAGGACAGTACCCCCAATACTCATATTTGTACATATGCTCACTCTCACAAGTCACACATACTGTACATTTGACCAATACCCACACTCCTTCACGTGGCAAGGTTTCCATACCACTTCATCAGCATATCACACACAGAGCTTGCAAGGAGTGGCTTTGGCTTCCAGGACCCAACATAGGGACCTCAGTGGGAGAGGATACCCAGCTTCCTGGAGGCCTGGCTGCACATGTCATACCTCTGACCTCAGGGACCATGTTTCCGGAGGCCTGCAGTGGCATAAACAGAAGTCAGTTGTGGTTTTTGCATTCCACATGGTGGCTTTGCTTTTAAAAGCTATCTATGTGCAAAATTACAGTTTCACCCAACTATGATTTGTGTCCAAGCAGGGGACCCTGTGATGGCTCCCTAAGAAGAGGTAGGGGTCTGATGGAAAGGCATAGTTTTGAGAATACACACCCAAAGAACAGTGGCTTCTTTGCTATGTGAACGGGCAGGCTCTCCAGGGAACGTGGTGGACAGTGGAGGAAAAGAGAGAACAAGAAAAACTAGAGACTCAGGCAGTGGAGCCAGGCTAAGGGTGAGTCATGTCAAGGTCATACCCAGACCACATTCACTGTAGCACGAATAATAAAAACAAACCTGGAGCCAGGTATTGGGGTGAACGCTGGAAGATCAGAGAAGCAGAACAAGCCACAGCTACCTCACCTCGCCAATTCCTCAGCTGATCCTGTTTCCTCAGACTGGAAGCTTCTGTGTCCTTATCCAAATGGATCTCAGCTGAACTGCTGCTCAAAAGCCTAAACGCTTAACCAGCTCTAGTTCCTGGTCCTCACACCTTATATACCTTTCTGCTTTCTGCCATCACTTCCTGGGATTAAAGGCTCACTTTCTGGGATTAAAGGCATGAGTAACCATGCCTGGCTGTTTCCAGTGTGGCTTTAAACTCACAGAGATCCAGATGGATCTCTGCCTCTGGAATGCTAGGATTAAAGGTGCGTGTGACACCATTTTCTGGCCTCTATATCCAGTGGCTGTTCTGTTCTATTATTGTGAACACAATATCACCACAATTCACTCTTGGAGAGACTTGAAGGGAGTATGCACTTTGTGATAGGCCTTTTCAGGCCTTTTCAGGAAGTGTACCACCAGAGGATTCATGCTTAGTTCAGGCCACAAGGTTGCATTCAGTGCATGCCCTAAGCATAAATGGCAAGGGTCAGGCCAGTAGCTAAGTTCAGAGCTAAGTGTGTAACCAAGATCAAGCCTCATACTATAACCATAATCAGGCTCAGTGTGTGAGTAGAGTCAACTGCTCAATATGTGGTTAGAGTAACAGCACACAGTGTGACCAGGATCAAGACTCAGTGTGTGGGTAGGGTCAAGGATTAGCTTGCAACCAGAGTCAGGATCACTGTGTGAGCAGAAGCAGAACTCACTGTGTGTCCAAGATTAGGAAGAGTGACCAGGATCAGGGCTCAGTGTGTATCAAGGATCAAGACTCAGAGTGTGACCAGGGTCAAGGTTCAGCATGTGGTCATGATCAGGCTCATGTATGGGCATAGCCAGAACTCAGGGTTTGGCTATGATATTGCCCTGTTTGGGGACTAGAGTCACCAGAATGAGTGTTCAGTGTTGGGCTGAGGTCAGAGTTAAGCCTGTGGTGAGAGGTGGGGCTGTAGGAAAAGCATAGTCACAGTCTTCAATATTTGAGATGAGGTAAGGTTACTAGGCTACCCTTTGACCAGAGTTTTCCCTCTGGACATCACTGGTGTTTGGGGTCCAGAGGTTCTGCAAGGTTTCTGGTACTGTGGGTGTTGAGCAGATCTTGGCTTGTGCCCACTATATCCATCCAGTGCCCCCGGGCTGAGCCAACCAGAACTGCCTCTAGGCATTGATCCTGGGGGAGGAGGCTTGTTCCATTCAAGAACTACCGCCTTTAGAATATTCACTTCATATCAAGCATGATCGACAAACATTTACACACCTGTAAATATTTGGGGAATGACTGTTCCAGCTGGTGCTGGGTGCCGGTGCCTCCAGTGCCGAGACAGATAAGCAAGGTCTCTCCAGGGGCAGCCATCATGGTGGGTGGGAGCAGGCAGACAGCCTTCCATGGACACACAGCCAAGCTGTGGGCACTTACAGCACTCCCTGGACTGGCAGGCTTTGTGGTAGGAGGGGATGTTCTAAGAGGAAATTCTAGGTGGGCAGAGAACAGGAAAGCATCCAGGGGAGGGTACCCTCACTCTGTGTGACCTTGAGCAGGATCTTGCCCCCCTCTCTCTGAGCCACAGGCTCTTTCCTGCCAAAGGAGAGAATTTACAGGGAAAAGAGGCCAGCCCAGGAGTGCTAGAGATTACAGGCAGGGGAGATTACAGATTACTGCAAGTAGAGTCCATGGGCCAATATGTTGTTGTTGCACGGTCTGGGCATGGCTGGGATGTGGCATGTTTCCTCAAGGCTAGAGGGGAATACTTAACACTCTCTCATGCCTTAAAGTCCAGGCTGTTCTCGGGGGACTTTTAGGGTGAAGGGGTAATCAGGGATCTATCAGCAGGGGCAAGAGAACACCAGAGACCACTGTCCCTGGTTGTGGGCAAGTGGATGGCAGCCATGGCCAGCATCTCTACCCACTGGCATCTGGCCAGAACAACAGTGTGCCCAGCAAGGTTACCAAGAGAGCCTGGCTGAAGGATGATGGGTGTAGGTGAGCCTCAGGTTGAGACAAACAACAAAGACTACGAATCACCCCAAAGCCAACAGCTGTAGGAAGCACCGAACCCCTGGATCTAAAGGCAACTGTGGTCAGAGCTGGCTGGGGAAGACTGACCCACGAGATCTGTGGCCTCTGCTCAAGAGAGACAGCCACTGCCACTACAGCCCAGCAGGGAGGCTGCCCAGGGAGAGATGGCCTGACCACTCCCTCCCTGCTTTGTAGGCTGGATGCCCCCCAGACCGCAGAGCAGTGTGCCAGGTGGGTCTGGGGACAGCAGCACATATCAAGTGGTGGCCTGGAAGCTGTGTTTCCCAACTCTCTTGTAGCTAAAGTTCCAAGTTGGGGGATAAACAAGGTCCTGAGGCTAGATCCCTTAGTCCAGGGTCTGGCACACTCCAACACTCTAGGACATGCTCTTATGGCTGTCCAAACTCCTCAGTGGCTCTTCGGTCCCTATCCAAGGAAGGCAACCCCAGAAGAGCCCCTATTCAGTGACACCTTTTAGCAGCCAGTCATTGTGGCCTTCAATCCAGGCCGGTTTTTTCAGGGGGCATGGGCCCCCAGGAAGGCAACACAGCCTTGGTGCCATGCACTTGGGTCCCACAGATGCACCTTTGTCTTGGCCAAAATGACTTGGGGAGTAGAGAACCTCAAGAAAGTAATGTTTCAGAACTGGCCTCACTCCCCTGAGAAGGGCAGGCACAGTGTGGGTGTCTTAGGATTTCCAGCCCTTGTTTTGTGGGTGGCTGAGAAAGGGCTTCTAGCAGAGGCAGTGGCCACACCCTGGATAGGCTGTGCCCTCCAGCACCACAAAGAAGGACACAGGCAGTGGGAGGGGTGGTGTGGGAGATCAGATTGGAATGGGCCGGTCCCTGGGCTTTCACTGGCTCCAGGGAACCTGTCACTGTTGACTGTAGGTAACAGACCCTCCTCCACCAGCTGAAGCCATATAAAAAAAAAAGCCTTTGGAGGCACACTCCCAGCTGCGCATTGCGACCATGAAGGCAATCCTCTTCGTCCTGTTGGCCACCTGCTTGGCCCTGCAGCCCGGTAAGCTTCGGACAGCCATGGGGCAGGGCTAGGGAAGAGTGAAGCAGAAATGTTAAAGGGGCTGATGGACTAAGAGGAGGGAATAGGAGAGAGAAGAGTAAGGAGCCTGAGCAGCTTTGCAGAGAGGACTCTATCGTCCTGTGAGAGGCAGGCTGGGAGGAACAGAAGGGCTCCCGGAAAAGCCACTGAGGGACAGATGTACAGGGCTACTGGGCCTTCTTCGTCAGGGAGGCCCAGGGGCCCAAAGTCTCAAGCTGAGAAGTGGCACAGGGGTAAGGAGGGAGGAATGGAGCAGGAAAGGTATTCAGGATGTCTTGAGAGGGGACTCAAGGGTCTATCTCCTTTTGCCTCCAGTGTGAGAGTCCACTGGGTGGTCGGTCTGTGATGATCGAGTGTGCTGGGCCCTCCCGTCAAGTGACTCCAAAAAGGTCACTGTACTCTCAAAGCCTCAGTTTCCTCATTAGACAGGGGTGGGGGAGGGGCTGCCTGTAAGGCACTGGAGACCTACGCAGCACAAAGGTTGTAGCCACTGAAGTTAGGGGTTCAGCATCTGTTCCTACAGGTGTGACTTGAACCCTGGCTTTGTCATTTTTTTGAAGAGAGAAGACAACCAACACATCCTGGCATCTGGGGCCACTTGCCCCAGACACAGAGCAGGATGGACCCAGGGGTCCTACCATTGCCACACAGCATCGTGGAGGTCTAGGAGGGGCTGAGAGGCAAGCTGGGTTTAGGGAACCAAGACAGATGACCTCAGTGACCAGCAGCATGCAGAAGTTAAGGAAGTGTCTCTTTGCACCTCCCTCCAGCCTAGTGCCCAGCAGGGCTTTTTCCAAGTGTGACCAGTCCCTGGGGCCTCTTACCCCTCTCTCAGGGATCACAGGTGTTTAATAAAGCTTTAAATTCCTGAAATAGTAACAGCGCAGACTGTGGGCTTTGGGTGACCGAGGTGAGGTAGGCTGGCGCAGAGCCCTCTCTGAAGGGTGTCAGAGGTTTTTGGACTTCTGCTTCAGGAGTCTGGAGGGGACCGAGATGTGTCTCTCCACTCTGTGTGGGGATGAGAGTGTCTGGGAAGGCTCTCTTGAAGTGCAGCTGGCCAGCCTCTGAGCCCCAAGCCTCCCGCTTCATCCACAGGTGCCGCCCTGCAGTGCTATTCATGCACCGCGCAAGTGAGCAACAGAGACTGCCTGAATGTGCAGAACTGCAGCCAGGGCCAGAACAGTTGTTGGACATCACGCGTCCGTGAGTCCCCCGCTGCCCCACACAGTTCTCGCGGCCCTTGCTCTGCTGCCCAGCCACTCTGCTATCCTGCCTTTTCAGCATCCCTCCCCTCTCCAGCTAAGCAGCAAAGAATCTCGACTTTGGGCTTTGCCACAGTTCTCCCTCTGTCCATCTGCCCACCTATCCATAGATCTGCACATTCCTGCTCGGCCACCCCAACCCTCAACTCCACCTTCCTACCCTCCCCCTCCTCCCCCTGCTCACTCATTCAGAGCTTTAGCATGCTCAGGAAGGGGCCCTGAGGCAGGGGCAGGGAGGTGAATAGCAAGGCCTGGCTTCAGTCCAAGTGTCACCCTGTCTTCCCAGGGGCCATTGGACTCGTGACAGTTATCAGTAAGGGCTGCAGCTCAAACTGTGAGGATGACTCGGAGAACTACTACGTGGGCAAGAAGAACGTCACGTGCTGCTCCACCGACCTGTGCAACGTCAATGGGGCCCACACCCTGAAGCCAGCCAGCACCCTGGGGCTGCTCACTGTGCTCTGCAGCCTGTTGCTGTGGGGTTCCAGGCATCTATAGGCTCTAGGAGAGTTCTACTACAGCCTCTACTGTGCAGGGATGCCCCGCCCCCCCCCCCCCCCCCCCCCCCCCCCGCCCCTGCAACCACCACAACTCCTAGCATCCACACAAGGGCTGGCCTTCATCCTGCCTCTCCTGGTGGTGCACTCTCCTCTCTGCTGCTTTTATTTCTACAGCTGGCGCTTTGCCCCGCGCCCCTTCTCCCCCCCCCCCCCCCCCGCCCCCATCAGCACTGTGCCCTACCAGTTCTGCACGCTTCTGCTGCAGGACTCCCTCGCCACCCTACTCTCCAGGAGCTGAGCCTGTCCGCACAGCGCACAGCGGCACTTGGGAAGGGTCTGGTGAAGGCTGAGATGAGACAGACTGGGCAGAAATGAGGCTGGGAGGTGGGTGTGAGGTACTGGGAGTCCTAGGAGATGAGACCCGCTGTGGGTGTCAGGGGCGGTGGGGGGGGAGGTGGGCGTGGGTGGACCTGCCACATGTTTGTAGAGCTCCGGAACACAGTAGGCCTGTAATAAATACCTGTTGGGTACGTTGGAGAGAGCGTCTATCCTTAAGCAGCCTGTGATGAGCCTAGCCTCCACCTGGGCAATGCCTATCAAGGGTCATAGACATGCCATTGACTTTAAGGGTTAGAGGCCTGGTCTTGGTAGGACACATATGTGGCACCTGGCAGGAGGTAGGACTGCATATCTCAGGACACCCAGCCCTTGCTGTACAGACTCGGGCACATTGCCAAGCTTCTCAGAACCCTGTGTGCTCCTCTACGACCTTCTCAGTGTAGGAAGCCCTGAGTTTCCATGGATAAGAGGAGCCCCCAGGAAGGAGAGCATTCTGCAGCTTCCTCTACCCCTAGGGAATCGACTACACAAAACTTTATTCTAGCTGGCCATGGTGGCACTCACCTTTAATCCCAGAGCTTGAGGCTCGGAGGGAGGCAACTCTCTGTGCCTCTGAGGCCAGTTTGGTCTACATAGCAGTTCCGGGCCAGCCAGAGCTACATAGCAAGACCCTGTCCCAAAACAAACAAACAAACAAACAACTTCATTGCATACTGCAGGCACACAGGAAATACAAGCACAAGCGTCTCAGGGAAGGCAGCCAGCTGCCCCCACCCCACCCCATGCAGGAGTGTGTCCAGCCCACACTCCCGAGTTCCTTCTCCCGAGTCTGTGTCCATGCCATTAGAAGTTTGGGAGAGGCCATCTACAGGAGGACATGCCCACCCTTCCCATTCCTGGGGAAAGCTTTTGAAGGAAGCCCATCTTACACCTGGGAAGAACCTGGATCCTGGGTGGGGATCTGCATAGGGACCCCATTTCTACAGCTGATGTCCCCCCCCTCCCCGCGTCAATATTGAGATAGCATGTAGTGGGTATTCGTTCCACCTATGACTTTGGGGTACCAGCTCCTAGGGCGTGGCCGCTTGACTAGCTTAAGACCTGAGGAGCATGCTGCCTGGCCCTATCTTTACCATCCAAGAGAGAGAGTGACAAATACTCACTACAGTAGCATGAGGAAGTTAAGGAAGTGTCTCTCTGCACCCCCCTCGAGCCTAGTGCCCTGCAGGGCTTTTTCCATGTGTGACCAGTCCCTGGGGCCTCTTACCCCTCTCTCAGGGATCACAGGCATTTACTAAAGCTTTAAATTCCTGAATAGTGAGTAGCAGCACAGGCTGTGGGCTCTGGGTGCCCATCCAGGGGACATAGAGGATCATAAATTCCTAAATAGTAACAGCACAGGCTGTGGGCTCTGGGTGCCCACACAGGGGACACAGAGGATCGGCGAAGCACCCAGTTGTGTACTGAGCCGGGTGTCAGAACCTGAGCCCCAGAGTTCAGTGGTGGTAGCGGGAGCTTGGGGACCAGTGGGACAGGGGTCGTGCTGAGGGTGAGCCTGGCCAGAAGCTGCAGGGCTGTCTTCAAAGCTGATGCCCTCAGCCTTCGTGTATGACCTCAAGTAGGAGACATCCCTCTCAAGCCTAGGATAAAATGAGCATCCAAGGTTGAGTCCAGGCTCTAGGAGGCCCTGTGTTTTCAGGAGAACCCTGAAGATCCAGCAGGACCTCACATCTACTACGAACATGGTGCAGGACCTGGGGCCCACAGCAGCCACGGGTGGTGGTGGTGGTAGTGGTGGTAACAGCAGCCACGGGGTTGGGGGGTGGAGGTTGGGGGGTGGGGGGTTGCTCAGGGTGGTACCTCTGGCAGCACTGTCTTGGGAACCTTCTGGTTGAGGCGTGCTGTCTTCCCTGGAGATAGCAGAGGACAAGGCACAGTTTGCAGGACCCTGCCCGGCTTCATCTGCTCAGCAGTTACGGGGCATCTGCTTGGTTCCTGAGGGCTGTTCATGGCACACCACATCCAGCAGTTACCTAGGCTTGGCTGGGTTCTCCTTGGCACTCCTGGACACCCCCAAACCACCCCACAGCATGGAGCCTGCAGGACAGCAGACTCAGATAAACACGAGAAACGTGGAAGTATTTGTGCTCTTAATACAGAGCTGGGAGAACACAGGGAAGAGGATGTCAGAGCTGGCTTGTGCAGAAGAGCCCACCAGGGACCACACTTCAGCTGCCCCTTAGCTGAGTCTCTTTGTCCCTGTGGTTGTTTGCCTGCAGGTCAAAGGTGCCCAGGGGCAGAGGGACAATAGGGCCTTCGAACCCTACCCTGGAGACTTCTCTGCAATGAATTATTAGAGTTAGGGTGAGGAAAGAAGGCAGAAGGTGCCCCGAGGAGGGCCCCTGGGTGCCAAGACCAAACCTATGACTTGGCATGGGCCTCTAATTCGCTCATAGTGCCACCAGCGTGCCCCCCCACCCCCGCTCAATTAACAGGGCGGAGCCAGGGGAGGAAGGGGAGGGACCAGAGTTGGGCGGGGCGAGGTCAAGGGCAAGTCATCCTGCTGGGGCCTGCACTGCCGCCCCAAGCCTTGTGTTTCCCCCTGGTGGCCAAAATGGATTGCCAACCTGCCTCGGGAGGTGACGCCGGGCTCCAGGGCAAACACAGGAGCCCTCGAAGAGCCCAGAGTCCCTGAGCGGAGCTTCTGTACCCAGGACTCTTATTCGCTAGTGCTGGCACAGAGAGGTGTATTGAGCAATCCTGTAGACACCCAGGGCTGTTAGGGCGACCAGGCCATCCTCCAGTCAGAGTTCTGTGAGACAGACATGCATGACTTTTACGCGAAACTACAGCGAGGTGTGCTCAGATCCCTTTGAGAGGACCCTGGCAATGTGGTCTAGGGTAGGAGAGAGAAAAATGGAAGCAGAGTGAACAGTGTGTGGCGAGCAGCCAGCAGAGAGGCTCAAAACGAAGCAAGGTGACAGGAGCAGAGGAGGCCCGGGGGGGGGGGGGGGGGGGGTGGTGCTCATTCACGTCTTTCCTTGTCTCAAAGGCCTGGCTACCTGTGGCGGGTCTCTTTCCTGGAGGCAAGAGACAAGGTGGACAGAGTAATTAGCCGAAGGCCCATTCTCTGAGCAATGGACTCAGAGAGTACTCCTTAGTCTCTTCCTCCTCAGAGGCTGCCCCTCCCCCAGCCAGAGTGAAGCCGGAGAAGGTAGGTGTTTCAGGCGGAAGCAATGTGTGGGAAAGGTCCTTCTTCCGGTAGTTTGGAGCCACCCTGATTGGCAGTGAGTTCTTTGCCTCTTGGAGTATCCAAGAAGACCTCAGGCCCCCACTGTGCCACAGCTCCTGGCCTCGGAAGCAAAACCGAAAAAGAAAAGAACTCTGCTCTGGACAGCCCACAGCAGACCCACCCAGCCCAGTATGGGACAGTTGGATCTGGAGCATCATCGGTCCACCTGTCCTTGGGCTCCCTGTCGTCATCTGCACATAGGATTATCAAAGTCCCGGAGGCTCTCCAGGAGAGCCAACGCGACCGCAAAACCTTCCTCTACGCTGAAGGAAAAAGGGACTGACATTCCACCAAAAAAATTACATTCATCGCACTCCTCTCCACGCCCCACTTCTCCTCCACCTTGGATGTTATTTGCATTAAAATTGGTAAAGGGTGGGGATGATTGGGGTGCATTTAGGGTGATCAAGATTTTTTTTTCACTTTCCTTTATTAAGAAATTTTCTACTCACTTCACATACCACCCACAGATCCCCCCCCTCCTCCCACCCCCCAGGCCTCTCTCCCAAGCTACCCCGCATCTCCACATCCCCCAAATCGAGGTCTCCCACGGGGAGTCAGCCAGGCCCAGCACACTGAGCCTAGGCAGGTCCAAGCCCCTTCCCACTGCACCCAGGCTGTGCAAGGCGGGTGATCAGGATTTTTGGCGGACAGGGGGTGAGTATTGGAGGACAAGTGTCTGCAGACTGGGACTGAAATGCAACCGGAAGCCGGGTTCTACTTCTCTCTAACCCGCAGCGAACGCCCCAGGGGCCTTGCGAAAGCAAGATGCCTGGACAGGCTTGTGAGGTCACGGGCAGCCCCGCAGAAGCAGCACCTTTAGCGATGCATTGTCCGTTTTCCTTGCAAAGTTCCTCAGCTGCTCCGGGAAAGTTCTGGCAATCTTTGGCTAGGCTCATCTGAATGACTGGATCACGGAAGCGAGCAGGCTTCGCTGTCGCTCCTGCACCTGCAGCGCCGAGCGCAGCGGCCAGGTGGCGCTGTACTGCTCCGCGCGTCCCGCCGCGCCCCGCCCCGGGAAAAGCGAAAGCGGCTCTGGCGGAGGACGTGGGACACACCACCAAGGGCGCGCGCGGGGGGGGGTATGACCGGGAGCCGTGCGCGCGACTCCAACCGGCGGCGCTGCTGCCTCCGGCGCGCCTCCCCCTTGGACTGCTGGAAGAGGTGGTGCGCTCCGAGCGGTTCCCGGAGTTCCCAGGCTCCCGGGCAGGCCCGCAGCAGGCACCTGAGCACCGGGTTCCTGGGCACCCGGCGCCCGCTGCCAAGATGCTGGGGCTCCTGGTAGCGTCCTTAGCCCTGGCGCTCGCCTTCTTTGCGCTGCTGGACGGCTGGTACCTGGTGCGCGTGCCGTGTGCTGTTCTGCGCGCACGCCTGCTGCAGCCGCGCGTCCGCGACTTGCTGGCCGAGCAGCGGTACGCGGGCCGGGTGCTGCCGTCGGATCTGGACCTGCTGCTGCACATGAACAACGCGCGCTACCTGCGCGAGGCCGATGTGGCTCGCGCCGCGCACCTGACCCGTTGCGGTGTGCTGGGGGCGCTGCGCGACCTGGGCGCGCACACGGTGCTGGCCGCCTCGTGCGCGCGCTATCGCCGCTCGCTGCGCCTGTTTGAGCCGTTCGAGGTGCGCACCCGCTTGCTAGGCTGGGATGACCGCGCCTTCTACCTGGAGGCGCGCTTTGTCAGCCTTCGCGACGGCTTCTTGTGCGCCTTACTGCGCTCCCGGCAGCACGTGCTGGGCACCTCGCCGGATCGCGTAGTGCAGCACTTGTGCAAGCGCAGGGTGAGCAGCCCCACCCCGATGCCCCTGCCCTGTGCCACACCCAGCCCCCTCCCGCGAGGAAAACCTCTTTTAAGTTCTGGGACTGGTCTTGTATTGGAACACTTTGGCACGTTTCCTCTGTGTCCCCGCTATCTATGAATTAAGACTTTACAGTTAGGCTTAGCCATTTTTGAACCTGCCCCTCACCCCAGGGTTTCTGTTCCCTCCCTCTCTTGTAGAACTGAGATGCTCAGAGCACATCTCTCTACTAGGAGTTGAGTCTTAGTTCTGTGAGGTCTAGAGTGCTGAGTCACCCTCTCTGGTCTTCGACAGGTGCCTCTTTTTGAGCATGAGATAGAAGTATGGTCAGTTAGAAGCAGTTGCTGGGAATTCCAGGGGGCCTGAAACCCTCTTTTGCTCAACCTGCAGCTGAGAAGCCTGAGGTTGGATTGACCCCAGGAGACCACAAGCCTCGTGTCTTTCCAAGGTTAGAGGGAGGAGAGCCCTATACCTGCTGGGACCCAAGGCCCTTCCCCAGGGCCCACTCCTCCAAGCGTGGTGGCAGAGCCAGCTCCTTTAGTATGGCAACGGTGACCCTGGAGACAGCCAGGGTAGTGATGGTTGCCAGGGCAGGCTCCTGAAAGGTGCCAGGGCATGCCCCACCCTTTTGTGCCCTCTCTGGCCTTAGTTAGACAGGTGCCTCCTCTAGGGCCTAGGAATGACCTTACATCCATGCTTAGGAGCTATATCTGTAGAGACACACAGACTCAGAGAGATGGTGGCCAATTCGCCCAGTCTGCACAGCGATTGGTAGTAGACATGGCTCCCTGGCTTTTTGCCTTTGTTGAGTCATGAACTCCTAGGGGCTGTTGGTACTGGTTGGTACAGTGCATGTGAGGGGACCGGAGGTACAGTCACAGAAAGCAGTGACAGTGTGGAGGAGGTGGAACCCATGCACCCGGGCAACCCAGCTCAGCTGGAGGCCTGGGGTTGGCTGGGACTTGCCCTGGTTACTGGAACTATGTCTTGGGTTGAATTGGGTCCCAGGGAGAGGCAGATATGGTTCAAGACAGGCTGAGTCTGGGCTTGGGTCCTGTAATCTGAGGGGCTAGCCTGGGGCCATGTGCTAGGAAGGAATAACCCCGACTATGGATTGGTAGCAAGTACCCAGAAAGGACCCAGGCTATGGGCCAGCATTTCCCACCTGCTGTGTGGCACTCATCATGAGAGGTAAGAGCCTCTGCTCAGCCTCTACCCTCACCCTTCAGTCCTCAGAACCCATCTGCCAGGACTCACAGAAAGCAGCCTTGCTTGGCACTCCTGGAGGAGTGCCTTCCCATTCCCTGCCCCTCATCCCGATTTCCCCCAGGCAGCTGGTAGCTGGTCCACCAGCCAACCTCACAGGCTTTTGTCCGGTTCTGGAGACGGGACTCCAGCATGGCTCTGCGGATGAGGCCTAGCCAGTGTAAATGGGATGGAAAGAGCTAGGAAGGAGAAAATAGGTTAAGAGGGAATTGGGGAGGTACTGGGCAGGTGTCATAATGGGGCATGGTGCCCCGCAAGGTCACAGGCTGGAGCATGAGATCAGCAGAGGTCCAGAGGCAGGAGGGCAGCAGCCTGGCTGGTTGTCCCTCTGTGGTGCCGCTCCCTCACCACGACAGCGGGTGGCTCTCTGGAGCCTTAACTTCCTGTTCCCCTGCAGGTGGAGCCCCCTGAGCTACCAGAAGACTTGAAGCACTGGATCGCCTACAATGAGACCAGCAGCCAGCTGCTCCGTGCTGAGAGTGGGCTCAGTGACACCCCAAAGGACCAGTGACTGCCACGTCTGCGCCCTCCCTACCCTGCCTGTCAGCCGGTCCATTCCACAAAGTGGGCCACCTGGGCTGCACTCCTAGCCGGAGTGGCCTCGGATAAGCCTGGCTCCTTTTACCCGCTTGACACTCCTCTGTGCTTACCTCATCTTGGGCAGCTGTTGGGGTGGACGTTGTCCTGGCCCAGCTCTGCCTCCTGGGTCCCCATAGCATGACTGTTCGTGTGCCCAGATGAGCAGGATCCTGCAGCAGCGGAAGGGCCAGCACAGAGCCCAAAGCCAGGGCTGCTTGTGGCCAGGCAGGCCACAGTAGTCCTGGGTGTGGCTGGGACCTGCAGCTTACTCAGGGACAGCGGGCCCTCTGGAGGGTCACCTTAGACCAGGGAAGATCGGGCCAGGACCAGCCCAAAGGGCCCCTTGGAACACAGAAGGGCGAATGGAAGTTGGTCCCTGGCTAAGATTCTGGTGATGCCCACCACTAAGAGGATGCACCCTGTCTAGCCAGGTCACCAAGGCCAGGAGCCCTGGTGTAGGGGGTCCCATGACCATGCTGAGCACCTGCCCTGTCAGCTCAGGGAGGGGGAACAGCTGCTTGAAACTAGGCACTGCCTCCTTGCTACCTCTCTGGGAACCATACCTAGAGCCAGAGCCAAGAGCTTCAGTGATGCCCTGACCCTCACCTGCACCCCCCTTAGCCTCCCATGCTACTGTGCTTGCCTTAGTACTATCAAGGGGAAGCTGCAATCTGTTTTATTTAAAGAAAGCACAAGATTAAAGAGTTTAAAAGGCACGAATGCAGGGGGAGGTTCTCATTTCTGCAGCCCTACCACCCCTGCACAGACCTACCCACTCCCTGGATATGTCTTCTGGAGGAACGTGGGTGGCCTAGGGTGCCCAAGCTTGTGGGTGCCTCTGAACACAGGGCAAAGCCTGAGGAGTCGTGGGACTGAGGCCAAGCGTGAGCAGGCTAGAGCCCCAGCTGGCCTGCCTGCCTACCTTCATCCCCTCCTTGTCTACCCCCAGCCTGAGAACTTTGCAGTTCTAGTCACATGGACCCAGCCCAGCCTTTTCTGTCTCCTTCCGTAGAGTCCCAGGAAGGCCCCAGGAAGTCAGGAGGAAAATAGGGTACAGATAGCACTGGGCTCTTCATGCTCTTTGCGAGCAGGGCCAGTAGGATCCTCGGGACTTAGAGCAGATGTTTTATGGGGGGGGGGGGAGTGGGTTAATTTTAAATACGTACTCGGTGGTGGGGGAGGGGCGGAGAGGTTGTGCAGTCAGCCAGTCGTGTGCAGCTGAGAAGACCTGTCCCACACCTCTGCCTCCCCACCTCCCACCCTGAATCTGTAGTCATGTGGGTGGCTACTCATTGTCTTAATTTCAGGAGCTTTGGAGAGGGCTTTTGCCCTTTCAGGGCTTAGTGGAGTAGAGGGTAGGAGATGGGCAGAGAGTAAAGGGCCAAGGGCAATCTAGAGGTGAGGGTCCTTAGGAGGATGTATGGCTGGATCATAGCAGGCATCTGGAGCGCTGCCAGACGGTCCCACTGGGACTCCAGATAGGAAGCGGTAGGACCAACTATGCCTCTATGTCTCTGCCGTCACGGCTGGAGGGGCCTGGAGGTGGAGTTCCCTGCTTAATGACCTAGATGGTAGTCGTGCATCCGGATGTGTTCATAGGTGGGTAGCTTCAAGGTCACCCATGAGGCAAGGGCTTTTGCAGTCCTCTGTTGTCACTGGGGACCCGGTAGCTGAGCCGAGCTTGTGTCTCAGCGAGCTGGTCCCTCGGGTGCTAAGCCACAGCTCTCCTGCCTCCCCCCATGGACTCAAGACCAGGATTAGGCTTTACTGGTTTCTACCATTCCTACCAACTGCCTTTCTGAAGAGGGCTGAGGCAGTACCCCAGCTTCTCCACTAGGGGGTGACATCTGCCCAGTCTCCACAGCGAACCGATCGCCCTGGCCTCTTGCCTCCAAATCCGAAGCTCCGTGAGGCCCTCTGAAATTAAGCTACAGTGCAGGGGAATTGCCCCACTGGGGGAACTGCATGTATGGAGTTGGCCCTAGAAATGGTGTTAGCTGGTGACTTAAGGGGCCAGGTTGGCAGCACAGAATGTTAGGGGGAAGAGGTGTTTCACACACCCCTTGGGTCCTGAGGGACCCTGTTGTTGTCCCGGTAATTCTCCCCTGCCCTTGCATTCTGTTGGACAGCCTGCTACCTTCTTCACAGTACCCAACCCAGCAGTCCTGGTTGCAGATGAGACTCCAGGACCATCCCCCCGCCGCCCCCCCAGCTGGGAGAGTCCAGGAAGTGCTCAGGGATGCGGCATTAGTGCCTGGGGTCATTCAGGCTCCACAGCGGCCACACACCTCACAGATGGCAGAGCACTGTGGAAGGGACAGCCAGAGGCAACACTGGTTTTGGGGAAGCAGCAGCCACAAGGTAAGGGCTCTTGGGTCCTAAGGAACGTGGGCTCCTGGCTGGGGAGGCAGCCCCTGAGTGTGCACTGTCCTCCACCCTGTGCCCTCAGGAGCAGTCCGGGCCACTGCCCCTGGGAGTGCTCTGGGTCCAGCCTGGCGTTGGGCCTGGAGATAAGTAAACATTGGCTGCAGAATTAACCCCCAGCTGTCTGAAGGAGTGGGCAGGCCATTCTAAGAGTGGGGTGGTGGGGGTGGTGGCGATGACAGATTTGTGGAGATGGACACCCCAAAAAGACTATGGTAGAGAGGCTGCTGATCTTCCGTCTACCTCCCTTTGTGCCCTCCTGTATCGTTCCTGGCAGATTTGGACAGACCACAAATTCCTGGAAGCAAATCCCAACCTCAAGCTTCCTTTCTGGGACAGGATGGTGTCCAGGGTGCAGGGGGAGATTATTAGGGGAGGGTTTCCTGGGCTGAGGAACCTGCCCTGGACTGACTGAGACGGGCTAGTGTGCAGAAAGAGTGACCCAGGAGACCTTTTCCTCCTCTAAGTTTATGTCTCTTCGTCTGAGACATAGAAAAACAACAACAACAAAACCCTTGCATGAGAATGAGTCAGGGAAAGCCTTGCATGAGAATGAGGGTCGGCCTGGAACATGCCAGAACATAGCCTGTCTTCCCTGCAGGCTTATCTTTGGGTTCCCAGTGCCCAGCAAGGACAGAAGCCCCCTCACCCTTGGCTTATTTTATTTTCCACAATTTGGGGGGGGGGGGACAGAGTGAGTGGCCTGAGGCCCAGCGAGCTCTGCTCACAGAGCCGTGCAGGCAGAGATGACTGCAGGAGGCACCAGGCCCTGCCAGGAGAGTAGCTAGAAGAGGACCGAGGCTCCCCGTGTGCCTAGAGGCCGGTCACCAAGCCCGGAAAGCCCGAGTTGCAGAGATCACGGAAGCAGCAGAAGACGGGATGGGCAACCCCGATGCCGTCAGGGTCGGTGGCCACGCAGGAGCTGGAGCAGGAGCGGGTCACCATAGGACTGTGGTTGAAGGGGAACTCTGCAAGACGGGCGGACGTCAGAGCCCGAAGTCACGATAGCGCCTGTCTCGCCCTGCAAGCCCTTCCCGTGTCATTCTGCCTTCTCCGACTCCTCCCGTAGCCCGCATCCCAGATCCGCCCAAACCCCAGCTGTGGCACGTCTATTCATATTAGCAGCAGCCTCTGTGGAGCATGCGCACTCCCAGGTCCTGAGTGGGCGCTCTAGCCCAAGTCACAGTAGCAAACCCTGACAGAGCCAGGGTTTAAGCCAACGGTTAACCTCTACCTATCTCCACTCCCCTTATTCCCCTGCAGTTATCTCAGTGCGGGTGCTTAAGGGGCCGTGCCTCTACATGCACGCACACACGTGCGCACATCATTCCTGCCCCTCTGCCTCCTAGGCTGAGCAGAACAATGGTAGATGAAAAGAAGCATGGGAGAAAGGTAAACCTGACCCCAGGTGGACCCCCCCCCCAACCCTTGACTGCGCCCAGCCTTACCGGCTTCCACTGTCTCCAGTATGGTCTTACAGGCTGTGTCTTCCAGCTTGCACTGAGCAATATTCTTGCATGAGTTGATGGCCGTGGGCTGCTCACAGGTATAGCACCTGAAGGCCTCACCTGTCAAGGGTTGGGGGCGGGCACAGTCTCACCACCTAGCTCCAGGGGCCCGTATTGGAGCCAGGTAGATGTGAGTGAAAGTGGCCTCCTGAGATTCTTCAGGACCCAGATGGCTGGCTGACAGACACCGTGTCCACCATCCAAATCTGTCTTCCCTCCCTGGAGAACAGGCCATGGCCATGACACCTGTCCCAGGTGAGATCTAAGACCCAGGAGGCTCACCAGGGGTCCAGAGGATGCCTTGGTCATAAAGCCTCCCAGCACCTCTCTCTTATTGGGAGATGGAGTGAACTGAGGCTCACAGCAGAGTCCCCCTGCCAGTCTCACTCCCAGCCACTCACCATAGCCCATGCTCCAGGCTGCTAAGAGCAGCAGCCACATGGCCCAGCGAGAGGCCATTCTTCAGTACCCAGAAGCTGGGAGCCCTGGCCGGTCTCATATTTGAGGATTTATACTCAGCCTCCGGCTTCGGCTCCTGGGTGTTGTCAGAACCAGTGTGACTCAGTAGGGCGGCACAGGGCTGGGGATGTGGGTGGTGGATGGGAGCCATCATCATTTACCACCCTGGGGTGGGGCCCCTCTATGGACTTCTTGGGAGCCCCTGTCTGGGAGCCCCGGTCCTACATCTGCTGGCAGACCTCCAGGACTAGACACCCTGCCCTGCTGTTCTGGAACAACTCCAAATGAGGAAGCCTTTTAGAGCTTGGCTCAACTGGCCCTCTGATGAACCTCTTGCCTCAACTGTCTGAGTGAATCCAGTAGGCCACATAGCCCCAGTTCTGAGGACCCCTGAGGCTTAGATGCAAGGCTGCCTTAGAGCTGCCTGATACAGGGAGCCTCACAGGAACTGTACCCCCCCCTGCCTAGGCAGTGCCCAAGACTGATGTACTGTGTCCCCACAAAGTAGAGGCTGAGCCAGTGTGGAGAGCGGGGAGTGGCTGGTGAGGTGTAGGTGCTTGGAGGGTGGAGATAGATATGGGGCATTAGACTGACCACTACCACCAGACCCCTGACCATTAATGAATGGCTTGTAGACCAAGCTTGAGCTTCTTGGGTTTAGTTCTGGCAACAGGACTCCACCTACCCCCTAGCCTCCTGGCCTGACAGTCTCTCCTGACTTCCTATGACTTTTCCTGTGCTGGGCCTTTCACATGATGGGCACACTGGCTGTTTTCCCATGTCATAAGGACCATCTGGGCCTTCATCCTCTACAGCCCAACCAAGTTGAGGGCTCTTTGCTTTTTCTCTGTTCTCCAAGGTTCTAATGTGTGGCTATGTAGGTGGATGTGTGTGGGAAGGGAGGCAGATGAAGGAAGGGAAAAAGGGTGAAAAGACAGGTGGATAGATGGATGGATGGATGTTGGGATGGATGGGTGGAGGATGGGTGATGGATGGACAAGTAGATGGATAGATGCACAATGAATAAATGACTAACTTCATGGATAGATGGATGATGGATGGATGGATGATGGATGGATGGGTGGGTAGATGGATGGATGGGTAGATGGATGGATGGATGGGTGGGTGGGTGGATGGATGGATGGGTGGAGGATGGGTGATGGATGGACAAGTAGATGGATAGATGCACAATGAATGAATGATTAACTTCATGGATGGATGGATGATGGATGGATGGATGATGGATGGATGGAAGGGTAGATGGATGGATGGATGGATGGGTAGATGGATGGATGGACGGGTGGGTGGATGGATGGATGGATGGATGGATGGGTGGAGGATGGGTGATGGATGGACAAGTAGATGGATAGATGCACAATGAATGAATGATTAACTTCATGGATGGATGGATGATGGATGGATGGATGGGTAGATGGATGGATGGATAGATGGATGGATGGATAGATGGATGGATGGATAGATGGATGGATGGGTGGGTGGATGGATGGGTAGGTGGGTGGGTGGATGGATGGATAATACTTGGCTAAAAATAAGTGATGATGGATGGATGGATGGATGGATGGATGGATGGATAGATGGATGGATGGGTGGGTGGATGGATGGATGGATGGATGGGTGGATGGATGGATAATACTTGGCTAAAAATAAGTGATGATAGATAGATGACTGCATAGGTAGGGTGGCAGCCCGCATGTGTGTCTCTGTCAGGGGTTGGTGACTGGGCCACCTGTTACAGACTGTCAGAGCAGAGTTATAGCCTGACCTTTTGATAGGATGGGAACCGAGAAGGAGCTCTGGGCCAGGGATGAGTTTTTCTTTTGGCTTTTCAGGTCTTTCTATGTGTGGCCTTGGGATGGTCCCCAGACCTTGGTTTCCTGTTTATGGGTTGCTAGGGCAGAAGTGACCTGGCTCTGTAGGGTGAGGCCATTGTACAAGGTTGACATGAAAGTAAAGAGAAGGTGTGGCTTACAGAGGGAGGGACTGCAGTTCCTACAAGTTAAATAGTGGGGCCACTCATCCCTGAGGCTCTGTCCACAGACCACACCTAGAGGTTGGGAGAGGAGCCAGGGAATGTCTGCTTCTGAAGCCTGGGAGACTGAGCCTAGATCTGGCCTGCTGGGTGACCCAGGCCTGCTCACCAGGCACCCACTCTGGCCTCCCCTTCTTTCATCTGTAAACTGGGCGGATGAGCATCTACGGTACCATGCTCAGCAAAAGTGGATCTTTATGGTCCCGTAAGGTCCTCTGAACCACAGTGCAGGTGAACTTGGAGCCCAGGGCTGGGGAGAGAGTGTTGATGCACAGTGCAGGCTTTTGTACTGTGGACAGCCCATACTGACATGAGGTTGACCCAAGGTCACCTGAAGGGCCTGCTTGTCCTGGCTTTGGAAAGGAGGGATGACCTTACCGGTCAGTGATGGCAGGGGAGGTGCTGGGTGGAGCGGCAGCCAGGAGAGGGCACACAGCATTCTCGTGGGGGACCCTGCCACTCCTCTAGTCGCCCTGCCCCCCCCAATTGGTAGCATTGTGTCTGGATAGACACTGCTGGGCAGGGCAAAATTTATGCCCTTGTTTGCCAGCTTCTTCGTGCCAGTCCACACCCTCGCCATTGGTCCCAGGTCTAGAACCTGGAGACCGGTTTTGAGCCCAGCACAGGACAGTGTGTGACTTGGAGGGCTAGTTCGCCCTTCGGAGCCGGGGACAGAACTGCTCCACGGACCTGAGTGCCGCAGCTGCTGTGGTGTGGCCGTGGGCCAGCCATTCTTCCTCTCTGAGCCCGTCTAATCTTTAAATTGGAGTGACGACGGTCCCAGCCCTTGGGGTTGCTAGAATGCTGAAACGAGGGAATGTCTGTAAAACCTGCCCAGGCCAAGCAAGACTGCCTGCAGAAACAAACAGGGGCTCTGACAAGATCCCCCCAAATTATCTCTCTTGCACCTGCCCTGACAAGGACCCCTAGGTTCCTCTCCTGGTCTGTCCAGGCACCTGAGGAAACCCTCACCTTTTATGCAAGCTGGAACCATGGCCTCTTCCTGTTCCCTCCCATCCAGCTGGCTACCGTCCAGCCCTAGCCGTCTGTCAGATCACCCTGTCTGTTTCTAGGAGTCTGGCTCCTCCTCCTTGGCCATATCCTCCTACCTTCCACTGAAAGGCACTGGTTAAGATGCAAATCACTCCACTTACTACTCTTCTCAGAAACTTCCCCTGGGTTTCTACTGCCTTCGGGACAGAATGTTCCACCCTTGGTACTTGATGCTCGCCCTTCCTGCCTCGTGCTGGAATATCGGCGTTGCATGTGGAGGAACATTTTTTTCCATTGTTCGGAGTCCCTTCCTACTCCCAACCCAGACCTGGCCATGCTGACTGTTGAGAGCATTTTCTGGAGGAGGGAAGGAGGGATGGACAGGGGGTGACTGGATGGATAATAGAATAGATAGATGATGTGAGAGGATAGATGGATGAGTGGAAGATGAAGAAAATGGTAGGTAGATAGATGGAATTGTGGGTGGGTGGGTAAATGAATGGATGGTTGAAGAGACAGAGGATGGATAGGTAAATGGATGCGGGGATGGTGGACAGGTGATAGGTAAGATGGATGGGATGGGCAAGTAGATGAATAGATTAAAGAATGGGTAGCCACCCCGCACAGTGGTACTTGGAAAGTGGAGGCAGGAGAGTCAAGAGTTCAAGGTCATCTTCAGCTACAAAGTGAGTTTGAAATCATCCTGCTCTGCATGAAACCCTGTCTCAAGAAATGGATGGAGAGATGAAATGATGGATAGTTGAAGGGATGGAGAATGGATGGGTGTATGGATTAGAGGATGATGGATAGGTGATAGGAGAGATGGATGGAAGGATGTGTTGTGATTAAATGTATGGAGAGGTGGATAGACAAGATGATAAATGAATGGATGGAGTAAAGGATGGATAAATAGATGGGATGATGGGCAAGTGTGAAAATATAAGATGGGTGGAAATCAATGAGTACTAGAACAGATGAATGGGAGAATGGATGAATGGATGGATGGGGTGGTAGACAGAGGGATAAAAGGGTGGATGGATGAGTGGTGGGGTTTGTGGGCAGTTGAAGTTAGGGGTTTGTTGTTTCTTCCAAAGAGATCTAGGATAATGCTGTCTATAGCCCAGCCTGGACCTCAGACTGGCCTCTCCCCAAGGTACAAATGGCCTGTCTCGTAGCTTTTGCAGAGCTCAGTTGTCACAGGCCTGGAAACCCCGGGATTGAAGGGCTCATCTCCTTTCAGTCCTGCCCCTGCTCCCTAAAAGAAATCTGTCTCCGAGCGTGTCACTTGGGAACTTAAATCTGGTTCTGTGTTCAGGGCAAGAGCAAGGCTGGGATGCAGAGAGGTGGTCTGTTTACTTCTGATTTCAAGGCCAGAGGTGTGTGTTGGGTGTGTGTGTGCTGGAGCTGCCAGGCCCCAGGAAAGGGTTAGAAGTTACCCTATCAACCAGCCCTGGGTTGGAGTGGGCCACTGAAGGCCCAAATCACTTTTCCCTTCTCTGCCTGGAGCTGAATCTTCTTCCAGCTAAAGTCAGAGGCCATCAGGCCAAACTCTGCCATATCTGCCTCCTGCTGCCTGATAAATTTGCTGGATTGCCACATTGGTCAGGCCCTTGGTCAGGATGGGGACCTGCTGAAGCACCTCACTTCTGACCAGTGAACTAGAGAGGGGACCAGCTGACAGGCTCGGGTTTAGCTAGTCCAAAGACAGGGACAAGTCTCCGGAAGAGAGGCTCACAGCCAATGAGACTGAGGTCAAAGAATTTTCTGGGTTCCGCATAACTGATACCTGGGGGAAAAAACCACAAACTGAAACCCCTCCGGGGCAATACACTGGGTCCTGATCCTGGTCACAGACAAAAATAATGTTAGTTTTAGACAGCTTCCTAATCCCTGGCTATAAACTGGGACTTACTCTCTGGTCATAGCTTGAGCCCTGCTCTCTGGTCATAGACTGAGCCCTGCTCTCTGGTGATAGCCAGCCCAGATCTCTCATCACAGATGAGCCTTGTCCTCAGTCTCTGTGGTGGTCTGTGGAGTGCCTGTACATTTGTAAGGGCTCGTGTTAGACAAGAGAAGTCAGGTGAGAAAGTGTGCTAGGATGATAGGACCATGCCCTCCTGTTGACAAAGTTAGAACTCAGAATCACACACCCAGATGTGGGTACCCAAGCTAGCACAAGAACCGTAGGTTTTCGTTATCCACATTCCAGAAGTCTACCCCCCACCCCCAGTCTCCCTTCAGATAGAGAGCCACAACGCTTGGGATTGGTTTTACCCCAAGACGTGCGGAGGGTCTCACTAGACGGTTGGAGCCCTGACCCCAGGAGCCGGCCCAGAAGTGAAAAGCTCCACAGGAGACAAGGATGGGGACCCCTGGGTCCCAGGGACAGGGAGCCCCCCAGATCTTCAGTATCCTCTTCTCCGCGTATGGGGTGTCCTCAGTGGCACTTGGTCATGGGACCCTAGCCTGGAACCAGAGGTTATGACCAGGAGGAAGGGCCCTGGATCCAGGGTCAAGGATTGGAGTAACAATGGAAGCAAGATAATGCCACTCCATCTCAGCCTAGCTGAAGATGCCACCAGCTGAATGAGAGGCTGATTCCTCCAGAGGCCCAGAGCAGGGAAGGTAAGTGAGGCATGCTAGTGAGGGGCAGCAGAGCCATCTGCATGCCAGGGAGGAGAGAGGTGGGTTCCAGCAGGAGAGGAGGCATCTTGGCGGTGAACTTCTCTAGCCCAGCCTCTGCCCACCTATCAAGCTCCCCACAGGCCCTACGACCTAGAAGGCAGCAATTACCTGGTCTGCGTGGGTGTCCCCGGCTTGGTGACTGACTGTCCCTTGCTTATGATTTTAAACTTTAGGAGACAGGAGAGAATGGAGGGATAGAGATGGAGTCAGAGATGTAGCAAGGAGGCCCCTCTCCCTGCCCACAAGGCAGGTCAGTACCCAGAAAGGAGACTCAAGAGGCTGATGCAAGTGACCGTTGTACTTCTTCAAGGCGTCAGGGAACTGGGCTGTCAGGGATAAGGGGGCAGAGCAAGATGGCCATGGCTTTACAGCAGGAGCCCCAAGAGAAAGATCAGGACCAGGGCAAGGACCAGGCCACCAGGACCGCCCAGGCTGGGGGCCCCATCCACGTTGCATAGATCAGAATTGCAGCAGGACACTGGCCGGGTTAGCCCAATGCCATCCACGTCTGAGGGCTCACACTTGCTGGCGCAGGACTTGGTCACCGTGGAGTCCCCCAAGAAAGGGAACACTGTAGGATGGGAAAAGTGTCAACCAGAAGGGTCATGCCCCAAGCCCAGGGGCCTCCCGCTCTGGGGTCACCCACCCCACTGGCCTACATCCCTCTTTCACCAGGACCGCTGAGTGACTATGACATACAAAGAACGCCGATGGCATCTTGCATTGGTCTGTTGGGTGATTTGCATGTAATCCAGAATGTAAAACCCAAACTGTAAGAGAGCCAGCCCTTCCCAGGGGCTTCTGCAAGTGCCTCCCATCACGAGGGGAGAAGGGGAGGAAGGCCTGATGGCTGGGACAGAAAGTCTTTTAGTGGAAATGGTGTAATGGTGGTACGGGTTGTGTGGAAACCCAGCTGGCCGAGATCACTGGTCTGGAGGGGCTATGACACCGGACGGACCCCAGTTCCGTCCCACCCAGAACCTACTGACCAATCTCCCGGGAATAGAGCGTGGTCTTGCACATGGTTTCATTGATTCGGCAGGTGGTGACGGTGACACAGTTGGACACGCTCACAGGATCCTGACAGGTATAGCACTGCAAGGCCAGGGCTGGGAGAGACAATGAGAGGACAGTGAACAGGCCTTGCTCTTCCAAAACCCCAGCAACCGTCTGCGGGTAATGCCCAGCTCTGTCACGGAGGCTTAGTAGAAGGAGACAAGGACACTAACCAGAGGCTAGCTGCCCACTGACCAAGCTCAGGGATGACACCACAACCATTGAACTAGGGTCTTACAGAATGTGCCTCTGGAACAACGGGCTCAGCCTGGGGCCGGGATGAGGACAGCTGGTTTGGAATGATCATCAACACACACACACACACACACACACACACACACACACACACACACACACACACACACACCACACACACACACCGAGACCACAGCCACAGGCCAGTTTCAAGCAGACATTGTTAAGGCAGGTACTTTTCCACTTCCTCATCACCAACTGTCCTTCTGCTGAAGTGCTGCCTGTCCTGGGGTCAGGCAAGCAGGTCCTTGGAGCACTGGGGTGGGAGCTGCACCTAGGAGCTCACAGGTACCCGCTTGGCACAGGTGTCCTCCCTGAGGGCAGGGGTGCAGGTGTAGAGCCTAGCTGAAAGGCACTGTGCTTCATCTCGGCAGCATCCCAGTCCCAATCCCAGGAGCCGCCCCCCCCCCCCCCCCCCCGATATGCTTGACTGTCTCCAACTGGTCCAAGCAATCCAGAGTCACAGGGAAGTCACCTCCCCTCTCCCCCAGTGACCCGGCAGGGCTTCTGTCTCTGGCAAACTCAAAATCTCTAGAAATGTATGGAACTATCTGGCTTAGGTCCACACCACAGAGAGCCTAACTGGTTGAGTGCCAGTATCATGTAGGCACCGCGTGTTCTCTTGAACCCCGAGTCCAGTGGTCACCCCATCTCTGGATGTTTCTGGGTCGCCTTTCCCCCACTACATCTCCATTGTACCCAGAGTCCTAGGCAATTTGCCCCAGTGTCACAGTTCTCCCCTCTCCCCCAGCTCAAAGGCTTTCCCTAGAAAATATGCTGACCGCTTGTAGCTCCCAGCTGGCACCTAGGACTTTGTTACTGCCTTCTGCCCATCTGGCCGGCCCCAGCTCTGCCCACATCCCCTCTGAAACTCCCCCTCCCCCTCCCCCTCCCTGTGAGGTACTGTCTCTGAGGACAGTCCTGGGAAGCACGAACCTGCCGCCCCCATACTCCCCCATGCTCACCAAGCTCCCCGCAGGTGGCCAATACCAGTGCCAACAGCACCATCCAGGTCCCCTGCATAGTCCCAGTGCTCACTCTGGCCTGCCAAGTGGGGATGCTGGAATGCCTACAGTGGTGTGGTGGTCTGACCGGTTGGCAAAGCAGATTAGAAGGGGAATCAGATTTCTGGAGGGCCTGCCCCGCCTCCTTACCAACACCCCATTCTCCAGGGCACTCCTCAGGCTCCTTCCTGACCATACCCAGCCCCCCTCAGACTGTTCTTTCAGCTCCACCACTCAAAGCTGTCTCCTTGGTCCTGGGGTTGCTTTCCTCCCCCCACAGGGGCCCTTCTACACCACCCCTGCAAACTCCTAGCCAAGGGAATCTTCCAGATTCCTCCCTCTGGGACAGGTCAGGAGTTTCCAGGATGCACAGAATGGGATGGTGGGGCTTGGGGTCTCCTGCCCACTCCCAGCTTTCTTAAAGACCCTTTGCCTTGTGGCCAGCTACTGTCTGCAGAGCAGAGCAATGGCCTGTCAGCTCTGGGCCAGAATCTTTCCAAGGTGATCTTGTGCCCTCCCAGCTCCTCTGAAGTCGTCAGTGGGAAGGTGGGGGTGTGCTGAATTGCCACTGACAACCAGTCCAGAGTTTGCTCAAAGGCCTAAGGGACAAAGACAGACCTTGCTTGCTCCACAGGAAGGTTTCTGAAGGGAGGGTGAGATGGGGAGGGCCCAGGGTTGCTTTGGGGACCACTACCCCATGTTTCCTGGAGGGCCATCCACTCTGGGCTTGTCTGTAGACCTTGATCTCAAATGGCCCATGGATTGGTCTTGGGCAGGACTTCTCTAGGCCCATTTCCATCCCTCCACCTCCCTCCCCTGAAGGTCAAGGGGTTGGAGCAGTGGTTCTCAACCTGTGGCTAGCAAGCCCTATCTCCAAAAAATTTACATTACGATTCATAATAATAGCAAAATTACAGTTATGAAGTAGCAACGGAAGTAATTTTATGGTCGGGCTCACCACAACATGAGGAACTGTATTAAAGGGTCAGAGCATTAGGAAGGTTGAGAACCACTGGGTTGGAGGGAAAGAAGTTTTCTCTCTGTCTCTCTCTATCTCTGTCTCTCTCTCTCTGTCTCTCCTTCTCTCTCCCTCTCCTCTCTCTTCTCTGTCTGTCTGTCTGTCTGTCTGTGTGGTGTCCTTGCCCCAGACAGGAGGCTGTGACAGGGATCCCCATGACCTGGCACCACCCGCTGCCCCCCCGATTCCCCGTAGGCATCTCCCTAGAGTACCCTATTTCGATTGAGAAGTGTGGGGGTGGGGGCGCAGCTGCCAGATTCTTTGCTAGTGGTCAAGACCACACTGTTGCTGGACCTCCCAGGAGGCTTTGTGGGGGCGGGGGCATCCAAACCTCACTCCTGTCCCGGCTCTGCTCCTGCTGCCCCACAGCAAGGGCTGTCCATTCTTGCCTCTCCCCTGCCCATCCAGTTAAAGTGATCTTTGTGAATCTCTACCATGGTCCTTTTAGGGTCCCAGGGTTTTCCTGCCAAGCAGCTCCACTGGGGTCTGGCTTCACCCTGCAGTGGAGATCCACATTTGCCTAGGCACCGGACCAACCACTGTGTTTTCCAGGGCTTTCCTAGCCTAGAATGAGTCAGAGACTCAGCCTACCAACTGTATTTTTCCTCTTGACAGTTCTGGAGGGACAGGGTACTAATTAATTTTAGTGTGGATAAAGCAACAAGGTTCTCAGAAGCTAATTGACTGAGACAAGGTCACCTAGCAAGCCAGGCAGCATCCCAAGCCTGTCTGAGTTTGCAAATCATTCACCACGCGTGGCCATGACCACACGGCAGCGGGCACAGATGGGCTGAAGTTGACTGGATAAGAAAGCCCACTCTACACTCAGTCGAACCCAGTCCCTCCACCACACCCAGCTCAGCTCAGCTCCTTCCTGTCCTCAGGCCCAGGGGCCCCACCTCTGCCTTACCCCCTGGAATATACCTGGCCCCTAAGCGTCACTGCCTCTAGAGTTTCCACTCACTGCACTGGGAGACCCAGGCTGTACCTGGGAAGCTTCCATCATGGGGCAGGGAGGAATGTAACCCAGCCAGGGTCTGGGCTGGCTCTCTCTGGGAGGCCTCTGTTCTGAGAGGCCCACACCCTTCACTTCTCAGTTCCAGGAACCTTTGGATCGGAGCTTAATGCGTGACTAGGATCAAGGCTCCGAGTGTAACCTGATCAAGACTCAGAGTATAAAGGGATCAGGGCTTAGAGCCTGTGGTCAGGGTCAGGGATCAGAATATGATTGGAGTAAAAACTCATAGTATGACCAGGGTCAGGATCAGGGCTCAGTGTGTGGCCATGGTCAGGGCTCAAAGTGTGAACAAGATCAGGTCTCAGAGTGTAACCAGGAATAAGGCCTGGAGATTAGGATCAGGGGTTAGTATATAACCAGGATCAGTTCAGAGTATGGCTAGAGGCAGGCCTTATGTATGTCTGGGCTTCAGGCTCAAAGGGTGACCATGGAGGACCTCCACAACACTGCTACTGTGCTAGGACATTGTGGGTTCTCTTCTGGGGCTACTGACATTGAGAAGTCAGGCTGGAACTGTGATTCAGTCAGATCCCACCTTCCTGCCCCTTTCATACTGCTCTACTGGGACTTTGCAATAGAGACTCTTTCCAGACCTTGTCCAGTCCACCTCCCTCTGGCCGCAGCACTAAGAGAATGCACTGGTGTGAGGGATGGGAAGAAGCCCTTGAGCAGGGACTCTGCACTGATCCCTGCCTCTGCCTCTCGAGGTAATGGAGATCAGCAGCAGAGACTGGGCTCCGGATGTCTGGGAAAGGGAGCACTGGTTACCACTTGAAGCCCAGGAGAAGCTATGGAGGGAGGTCTGTCTAGACAGATGCTCTCTTAAGTTCAAGAAAGCCCTGCCTCTGCCTTCCCTGTCCTCACTGAATGTTGTGGCTCCTTCCTTCATCCTCTCATACCATCTCCGAGAGAACATCCATATACCCCGTAAGTACCTCTGCTTTGTGGACTGGTGCCCTGGCCTCACCAGGAGAGCAGGTCATGCTGGGGCAATTTGTAATCCTGTACCCCACCCACAGCCACTCAGGGTTATGCTGGCCATACTCACCCTCAACCCAGAATGTTCCATTGAGGGAAAAATACCCACATGTCTTCCTCCCTAGCCAGCCATGGGCCCTCCCCCTGCAGCCAGGCTCTGCTGACTCCAGGAAGGCCAAAGGGTTCTAGCTCTTCTGTCCCCCATAAAGGGGAATCCAGGAGAGCAGATGAGTGGCTCTTTTTTGTTGTTGTTATTGTTCTGTTTTGTTTTTAAAGACTGGGTTTCTCTGTGTAGCCCTGGCTGTCCTGGAACTCACTCTGTAGACCAGGCTGGCCTTGATCTTGGAGGTCTGCCTGCCTCTGCCTCCTGAGTGCTGGGATTAAAGGTGTGTGCATCACCACTGCCCAGCCAGATGAGTGGCTCTTAAAATTCCCACACTGAAAAGAAAGTGAGCTCACAAACAGGACCCAGGGTGGCTCTGGGAAGAGGCCACTGTGCCCTGTTCCTCCAGAATCTTTCTAGAAGGATGCTGGTGTGCATGAGCCTCTGTGCTCCAGCTTCTGGACCCATGAGTGTTAGATATTCACAGTTTCATCCTGAAAGGGGGGCAGTAGACATCTTTTCCATACCTACCCTTTCCACCCACCAGCTAAATGTCAGAGGAATGTTTCTAGAAGGGCAATGTCTGGTCTCAGGGAAACTAGAACCACCCCTCCACAGGCTCACTGTCCCTGAAATCAGAAACCACCTTAGTCCTCACTGCTCTAGTGCAATCTTTCCAGGAGGTGTCCAGGAAGGTAAACACCGCAGTACTTGTGGTTTAACTCAAGCCCTTCCCAAAGGACCTATGGAGTCCTCAGAAGAAAGCATTAAAGCGCACCCCATATTCAGACATCTGGTCTCAGGCTCCCAAACTGCACTTCAGCCTACTATCCAGCCCCTCTCCTGAAAGTCTGCCCTGAAGCCTCTGATTTTGCAAATCAGTCACTGCACATGGCCATGGCCACACAGCAGTGGTCACAGATGCACTGAATTTAGTTCACACAGGTGTCTACAGAAGCGGCATCCGGCCAACTTCAGGGATACCTCAGAGTCTGCTAATTTTCCTCCAAGGAGCAGCACCGGAGGCCACCCCTCCCACAGGCCTCACCCACGGCATCTTTCATCGAGTGCTCTTTAGTGCCTGTGTCACAGCCTCGATAATAAGGGTGATGAGGCTCTCTCCTGTCACCCCTACCTCAGCACTCCTCTTTTCCTGGCTTCCCTGTGCATGTCCTCTGAGCATTTCCTGTGGCACTGCCCTGTGGGCACACATGGAGGGTGGCGTGCTTCTTGGCATGTGAGACAAATATTTCCTTCCTGGTCTTCTGCCTTTCAAGTTTGCTAACAGTCCCCTCTCCCAAGTCTCCCTACGGAACCCAGGGTGGCCTGAACCTTCAGTCCCAGGCTCCCAAGTACTAGGAAGCTTCCATGTGTATGATTTTATAGATTCTTTTATCGTAATTTTTGACTCTCCATTTAGATTTTGCATCGTGTTTATCTTTTTGTTTTGTTTTTGTTTGTTTGCTTGTTTTCGTTTTTCGAGACAGGGTTTCTTTCTTTCTTTTTTCATTTTTAACGTTTCATTTTATTTTCAATTATGTGCATGTGTGTGTCCAGAGGAGGGTACTGGATCCCTTGGAGATGGAGTGACAGGTGGGTGTGAGCCACCTCGTGTGGGTGCTGGGAACCAAACCTGGGGCCTCTGCAAAAGCAGCAATCACTACCAACCGCTGAACCATCTCTCTAGCCCACTATCCAGGCTCGTATGGGCACAGACTTGTTTGTGTTTACATGTTGTATAAATGTGTTTACATCCTGTGTGTCCCGTGTGTGTTTTCCTGTCTTCCTTCATTCCCATTGCCTGTATTCACTCCTGTTACATGAGATTTCAGTGTTCCTGCTATTTTCTACATATAACGTATCAGTCCTACTGTGGACAGATGCAACTTCCAGTTCAGATCTATTGTGAATAGTGCTATTTTGGATAGTCTGGCATGTGAGACAGGGTTTCTTTGTGTAGCCCTGGCTGTCCTGGAACTCACTCGGTAGACCAGGCTGGCCTGGAACTCAGGGATCCACCTGCCTCTGCCTCTGAAGTGCTGGGATTAAAGGTGTGTGTCATCACTGCCTGGCTATCTTTTTCTTTTAAATTTTCAGCGGCTTTATTGAGTATACCTGGCAGCTCACACATTTCAAAGTGTACCAATTGCCGAGTATGGTGATACCCACCTGCAAATCCCTGCTGAGAAATGATTGCCATAGGTTCGAGGCCAGCCTGGGATACATAGTGACACGCTGGAGAGAGAGAGAGAGAGTTGGGGGAGATCCCACTACTGAGCTCAATAGTTTTGGCATAGCCACAGGTAGCTGCAAATGCTACTAGTTAGGTTGACACGTTCCCTTATCTCAGAAAGGAAGCCTGCCCCTAGCTGTTGAACCATCCCTCCATTCCTGCAGCATTGTGAAAGATACTCTTGGTGTTCAGCCAAGTTTCCTGGCACGCAGCTCCTTAAACTTCTTGGAAACCCTGTAGCAATAAGAGTGTCTTTTATAAGTTGATGAATGACCAGTGGAGGGAGGCCCCTCGGTAGTTCCAGGATGGGACTGTCACCTAAGAGATACCTGCGCAAATTAGAGGGTGGAGACTTTTATCCCCACCCCAAGTCTCCTTTGGAGACAGGAGAGGGTTTGGAAGTTGTGCTGATCACCCGTGGCCAATGATGTCATCGATCATGCCCATATAATGAAACCTCCATAAAACCCCGAAGGCACAGGACTCTCAGCCTCTGGGTTGCTTAACACGGGAGATTCTGGGCTTCTTGGGAAAATATTGAGAAAATACTCATGCCTGGAGAGGCATGGAGGCTCTGATGTTCCTTAGTGGACCCCGGGAATTCAGGTGACACTTTTACCCATTTTTTTAAAATCAAGGCCATGACCAAAGATGCCAAAAACACCATATGGAAAGACACAGAGAATGAAGGATGTGAGATGGGCTGGCTGGCTGGCTGGCAAAGAGCCTGAAAGTTAATGATCCCAGGATGAGAACTTTCTTGTCAGACCTAGTAAAACTAGACAGAGGCAGGAGGTTGTGACGGGAAGGTTCCTGTCCTGTCTGGGACAATGATTGTCTCAAGAGCCCGCCAGTACTTTGCACACCCAGCACAAGACACGGATTTCGGTAACTGCCGCAATTCGGACAACATGCCTTGGCCATCACAGCAGACTCACCCCTGACCACAGTGGCCAAGCCCTTTCCCATGTTTCCCAAACCAGCAGACGGCTGCCCAAACAGCGTAGGCACACTTCTTCCACTCTCCTTTCTCTCTGCCTTTGTCACTAGGACATGTGTTCCCATCCTAGTGCTCTGTCATCCCCCAAATAAATACTACTCTTGGAGAATCTTTCTGATATTTAGAGTGACCAAAGAAATGTACAAGCATTTTGGTGATCAGAGATGCTAAATGGTGCAGCAGAAGGAAATGTTTTGGAAGTCTCCTTCTGCCCTGTACACCTTTCTCCCTCATCTGTTTCCAGTCTGCCCTAAATCCCTGCCATCTCATGCAGAGTCCTAGAGGACGCAGTATTCTGTCGTGTTTTCAAGGGTCAACTCTAGAGGAGTGTGGGTCAGTTCCTCACCCCTAGATGTTGGTGACTAGGATTTTGTGGCCTGAAGGATGTCATATTGCGTGTGTTCATTCACAGTGATGGGTTTGTGGGTTTCCACCCTGTGGATGCTGTGTGTGAATATAGCTCTGTTCTGAGCAATTGTGGGCCAGTTTCAGTGGACCTGTTTCTACTTCTGTGTGTAAGTCCCGGGGCACCCCTTCTGAGTCATACCATTACCTGGGTTTAATGATCCAATTAATCATTTGTGAGCCTAGAGTCATGTTGGAGGGCCTTTTCTCTTCTAAATGGGTTAGCATTTAAAGAATTTCTTTTCCATCATGCAGGAAGCTGGGCCAGCCTGGGCTACACAGTGAGATCAGTTCTCAAAACAAACAAAAGGTCTTTGTTTTTACTTTGAAGTTTCTGATTCAATTTAAATGTCTTCTGAACTGGTGAGAGAGGTCTGGATCCATCTCTTCTTGACTTTACATCTGGGGACCAGTAAGCTGCCAGCTGTCCTTTCCCTGGCCCTGAGCAACACCATTGCTCATTACAGGCATTTTTTTTTGCATTTTGGTTGATGCTGAGGTCCCAGCTTTCTGTCAGTCACTCTCTGTTTGGACACTACCCTCCTCATGAGTGTCACCTTTTAGAAGTGTTTGTTTTCATGAGAACTTTGCCAAGCTGAGAATAGGCAAGTTGAGGTCAGGGCCTGCCTCCGTGTTTCCTGTTGGGTACCAACTGTGACTTGCCTTGTGCCTCCAAAACTGAGAGCCCGAAACTTATCTCTAGGCCTGGCTGGGAGCCAGTGGGTAAATATTTACCGAGTGGCTTCCACAAATTCTGGGTGTCTAACCCCTGTGTCCATACTAAGATGAGTGGTTATGCCGTCTGGGCGGCTCTATCTAACTGCCTCAGGGCACAGCCTTCCCACTGCAGATTTCTGATGGGTGCCTAGAGGCAGAGTTCCTATCCAGGGCCATACAGGGTTGTGTAGTGGGTGGTTGTGCACCACCCCTAGTGTGGCCCGGATGGAGACCCTTAAAACCTGGGATGCACATACGTGCGCCCCTCTTCTCTCTTGCTACCTCATGGTCTTGGATGCTGGTGCTGCGGATCGAGGCAGAGCTCTCCCGAGAACCGTGTTGGGCAATGCCCCACCCCTCCAGGATTCTGAGACCAACTCCTTTATTCTTGTTGTGAGTTAAACCCCAAATAAACTCCTTTGACTATCAAATAGACTCGGTGGAATTATCCCCTTAGGGTTGGATAGATGGGCAGCCTTCTGGGAGACAAAGGCAAGGCAAACTGGGCAAGGACATGGTAGGAAAGATAGAACAGGACAAGGTGCCAGAAACATAAGGCTGAGACGGTAGCAGAGTTCCCCAGGAACTACTAACAACAGAGGTAGATAGTCCCCAAAGGGCTGTGGTTAGTGAGCACCATCTCCCCTCTGTAGAGGCCTCCTCCTTCACCTGCTCAACTGTGGGTCTGTAGGAGGCTTCTGGAGTCTCATTCAGAGTAAAGGTGCTCATTGGCTCTGAGTCAGAGTTCCTTTCAGCCTTCAAGCCCAGGTTGGGGCGCTCCTCAAGTGTCCCAAACCCCAGATCAAGGGTATTCTCATCCCTAAGATGGAGTGCTCCCTAGCCCTCAGCCCCTTGTCTGGGTGCTCCTTCACCCCCAAGTCCAAAGTTTGGGGCACTCCTCTGCATATCAGCCCCAGGTCAGGGTGATACTCAGCTGCCCCAGACTCAAGTTGGGGGTGCTGCTCAAGTGCCTACAGACTCAGCTCCTCCTCACCGCCTGCTCAAGAGCAGGAGCAGCCATCTGCCGCCCCCTGTGCCTTTCAGGCCCTGTGTCTACCTGGAAATAGGCAGGCACTTGGTAAAAGAGGAAAGATCAGTGGGGGCTGTCGCAGACAGCCTGGGCCACGGAGGCCATGACTGACAAGAGGTGGGGGCGGGGCTACGGAATTGCCTGAATCCCGTGCCCGACACACTACTTCCATTGGACAGCTCATACCATGTGATCCAGCTGCTTTTTATTGGGAGATTCGTTGACACTGAGAGGGGCCCACAGTGAATTAGGGCCTTAAGTTTGTACCCCCATGGATTCACACAGGACTTCACTTAGAACTTCCGGAGGAAGTAAGAGTCTGGGGTAGGGTGCTTTGGGCTGGCCAGGTTGGAATAACCTCCAAGGATCAGGTCTGGGCATGGTTCTGTGGGGCCAGCTGGTAGCGACGGAGTGTCATCAGTCCTTGTTGCAGAGATTGGACTGGCAGCACACGAGGGACACATGAGGGCCTAAGCCCAGTTTGGAGACCTCAGGGCAGCCATTGTAGCACATCTTCGTCACCAGAGGCAGGTCTGTAAAGCTGATGGGAGATCCTGAGGGATAAGAGAGAGACCATGCTTCCTGCATCTCTGAGCGGCCCAAACCTCCGTCACCTCACCCCTAGGCACTGAGAGCCCTTGCCTGGTCTCTGCCCTAGACAGAGGTTGCCAGACATGTTTCTATTCTGTTTTTGATCCGTTGGGCCACCACATGGGCTCTGGGCTCTGCCTGCCCAGTGAGCCAGCTCTCCGTGCAAGAAGGGTGTGTCCAGCCCACCCTTCCCACCACACTCACGGGTGCCAATGATGATACAGTGGGTGGAGCTCCTTGGGCAGTTGGACGGTTTGGAACATCCTCCAAAGCCCTTGCACAGGTGGCACCGCATGCCCTGTGTTACAGCTACAGGCAGACAGAGAGAGGGGCAGCCGGTGAGCAACTTCTGCAGAGGGTGACACCCACTCTTGTACCCAGCACCCTGCTTCCTTTCTCCGCCAGCCCCACGTCTCTGTAGCCCAGCTTCCCAATCCCTCATCTAGGGCACAAAGCCCCTCTAAGACCTTGGAGGAAGGGCTAAGTGAGACCCTGGTGCTCGGCCTACCACTGTGTGAGATACAAGGGATCATGTTGGAACCAGCCCGGCCTGCGTCCTTCTGCTCAGAGCACCAAGGGCTGGATGGAGCAGAGGTGAGACCTCCTGGGGGAGAGGAGTGCAGGTTCAGGCTCCTGAAGACCCGGGTGGGGGAGGGGTGGGGGCCTGAGACTTTAGCCACGCCCTCTTTACCTCCAGGGACCTGAGAAGGATCATTTATACCCCTTGGTATAAATGTTCTGCGGTCTGAGACAATGGGGCCTTTACCCAATTAGTAGGGAGTCCATGGCGAGGCCAGACAGAAGGATGGTGGGAGCCCACTGAGTTCTGTTTGCCATTTTCCTGGCAAATACTACATCACTCGTCTTGCATCCAGCCCAGGGGGTGCCAGTCGGGCAAGTGGCCTACCATGCTCTCTCTTGCTTTCCCTGGATCCCCTCATCTGTCTCCCTGCCTCTTCCCTGCCTCCCTGCATCTCTTTATTGCTTCCTTAGGCTCCCTTCCCTGGATTATAAAATCCCTAACCCCATGGCCTGCCCTTTCCAGTACCAATCACGCTGCTGCACAATGGCTCTGTGCAAGTCCAGAGCCGACACCGAGTGGGGAAGCTCCTAGGCCCTGTCCCATCCTGCCTGGGCCACTGAGTAGTGCTGGAGAGGAGAGCTCCCCCCTGGGGCTCCTTCTACAGCCACACCTCTACCAGACCTCACATGTAAGTATGCTGGTCAGTTCTGGGCAGCCTCAAAGGCCAGTCCTTCATCCTATGAACTATGGAGCAGGTGACAGACAGGAAGTCCATACCCCAGCAAGGTCCCCACCACTTGCCTTGATTGCTTACCATCCCTGAAGAGAAAGCCGAGACTCTGCCAGAGACACAAACAGGTAGCAAAAGCGCCCAAGCCTGTAGCTGTCCCATGGATGTTAAAGACAGACTGCACGTGGGTTTTCTGGACAGAGAAGGGCTTAGACAGCCGCTGACGGAGGGGCAGGTGGATGGGGCACCAAGGGATCAGGCAAGGTGCTGGGAGAATAGGACCGGTACCACCTCCCATTCCTCTTCCTCTCCATGCCTCCTAGCTTTGCCCAGACTCATCTTTCCATCATCGATATTGCACAAGCTAGCCCCAGCTCATAGGCTGTCTCCTCCCAAGGAGCTTCTCAGTCAGCTCTGGGGCAGAGGTCTTCCTTTGATGCATGGGCTGGCCTTGTTAGTTATATATATATATATTTTTAATTTTTTTAAGACTTATTTATTTATTACGTATAGTGTTCTGTCTGCATGTGTCCCTGCAGGCCAGAAGAGGGAGCCAGATCTCATTACAGATGGTTGTAAGCCACCATATGGGTGCTGGGAATTGAACTCAGGACCTCTGGAAGAACAGCTAGTGCTCTTAACCTCTGAGCCATCTCTCCAGCCCCTATATTTTGGTTTTTTGAGACAGGGTTTCTCTGTGTAGTTTTGGTGCCTGTCCTAGATCTCACTCTGTAGACCAGGCTGGCCTCGAACTCACAGAGACCTGCCTGGTTCTGCCTCCCTAGTGTTGGGATTAAAGGCGTGTGCCACTACCGCCCAGCGGCCTTGTTATTTTCACGATTAAGACTTGCCTCCACACTCCTATTCTCCAGAGTTCTGGAGAGGAATGGGGATCCTTCCCCATTCACCAGCGCCCCCCAAGCATCCATCACACTGCACTCCACGGATGGGTCACAGGAGATGTTTAGAAAACAAATGAATGACTGAGCTCTAGGAGTTGGAGCAAGAGCTGGGTCATTCACAGAAAGAATAATCGTCCCTCTTGGGTGTTTTTGTATTTTCATCAAGGAGGCTAGGAAGGTCTAGCTCTCAAAAAGAAACTGTCTCTGGGTGCAGCGATAGGGTCATGGAGACAAACCCCAGGTCAGGACTTGCTTAGAGAGAAAGGGAGGGCTTTGGAGAAGAGGGTGAGAGAGACAATGGGCTGAGCCTTGGGACAGTGGAGTCCACCAGGTCCAGTTCCACTGCAATGTTGCCAGGTACAGTTGACTCCCTCTGATCCTGTTTGCTCACTCTGAGCAAAACTCTGCTTTGAGCCCTGGGGAGATGGCATTACCCATGGGTGACAGAGCACGCACCCAGAAAAGATGTAGGACATGGGATATGCTGAGAGAGGCACATGGAGCCTGGCTCCCTCCAACTTCTAACTGTCCAGGCTTGAGGTTTTTGTCTTGAAGGGCAGGTGTGATTTCCATGGAGGAAGAGACTGGGAAGTCCCAGTGCAGAGTGTGGTCTCAGCCTCACAGACACTCCCGAGATACTAGGGTCTCGGTTAAAACAGAGAGGATGACTGGCCCATGACTGAACACTCCCTCTGAAACCTCAGCCCCGACAGCGACAGTTCTCTCAACTTTGAGCTCAGGACCACCAAAGTGGATCCGGTCTGTCCTAAAGGTTTTGGGGACAATAGTTCAGGCTTTCTCAGGTCATAGAATCCCCATGAGGCCCAAGACACGAAGGGTGAACTCTAGCCAGAGATGTATGCATGGACCTCCCACCTCCCTTCAGGAGGACTCCAAGTTCTAGAGCATTCCCACCCATGGATGGAAACTGAGGTTTCACTAGGTGAGGCCTCTGGGAGCTGGGGCTGGCTGAGTTTGGAGCACGGGTTGCTGATGGACAACAGGGGCAATTGTTTCTTTGCACAGGCATTGGTTGGGGTTGGATATTGGAACAACTCGGGCCCCACTAAGTGATGCCGAGGCCAGGCATAGGCAGTGATATTTGAGGTTGTCCCTGGGAGGCCATCCGCAGGCGCTGGGGTCAAAGCTCCTGTTACTAAAGCCAAGGAAGCTAGGGTATAGAAATCGGAGGGGACTGAAGTCAAGTGGATGAAGTCGCCCAAGGAAGGCGGAACAGATAGAATCTAAGCAAGGAGGTAGGAGGGCATCGGGAGAGAACGGCTGCAGACTAGCCGGGGCTCTAGGGCTGGAGGAGGGTAAAGCAGCAGAGGTGTACCCTGCTTTGTGTGTGTGCAAGGGTGTTGCTATGGAACTGGAGAGGCCTCGGGGTGGATTTCAAACTGAGAAGTAAGCTGAGGAAGGTGCTGAATGTTGTGGGATCCAGAGAAGAGGGTTTAGGAATCTATGAAGGTCAATGGCAGAGCACAGAAGCTGGTGGGTAGAGAGGGTCTTGGTGCCCAGGACGAGAAGAGGGGACAAGAAAGGGGTACCCCCAAGGGTGAGTGGTGGCCCAGGCTGGAAGGACAGTGACAAGTAAGGGCAGTAGAAAAAGTGGCCACCCTCCCCGCCCCCAACTCACCTAGCTCCATGCTCAAGACCACGGCCAGAAGGAACCAGAAGAGAAGCCTCATGTTCTCCGTGTTAAGGATGAGGCTGACTCCCTGGCCACCCCCTTATACCTGCTTGTGGCTCCCACTCCACCCTTGGCTCCCATTGCTGCTGGCTCCCAGCCCTGAGTCACTTGCAACCTGGCTCAGATGGGTGCTGGCAGGGCTTGCTGTGCGTGGCCTCGGGGAGCCTGGTACAATTTCACAAGCCTTCTTCCCTCCTCCATGGAGTAGGGATGTCCCAATCATCAGGCCCAAGGCTCTCAAGAAAGACCTTGCTCCGGCTGGAAGCTCAGTCCAGGTCCATCTCACCCTGCAGCTGCATGGAGGGCACGGCAGAAGCAAACCAGCTCTCCCCTCCCCTCCCCTTGCAAGTGTGGATGGAGCGGAGTCCAGATGAAACTACAATGTCTTCCTCAGCAGCTCACTCTGCATGGAGCACGGTGGCCAAGATTTTGAGAGGTCGGAGCTTTCTCATCTGCCAAATCAGGCTTCAGTCCTGTCCTGGCCCTCCCGAGTCTAAGAAAGTCAGGAGAAGCATGGCTATTCACATAGTCCTGGGGACAAGGGGTGAGTGTTACCTATCAAGGGACTGTACTGACATGGTACTAAGGAAACTAAGTCCTGTGGTACATGCCCAGTGGCAGCAGGACGGGTAAGCAAAGCCTTTGGTGCTAAAAAAGGTTCTAGGTTGGGGTAAGAGACCAAAGTGACATATAGTAGGGCGGGGATCATCTGCCAATAGACTGGCTGTACAGGCACTCAGGCCAGGCAGGAGGCCCCACGTGTCTACTCTGGCTGTCCAGGTGGCTTTGACTTACCTCCATGCTTTATGGGGCCTCCAAACATGGGTGTTGGGCAGGGCAAATGGCCAGAGATCCTGAGAGAGGGGCTGAGAATTCTTCCTGAGGACTAAGTAGCAAGAAAGTGGGACCAGAAATTAAAAAGCCAGAAGAAGGCAGAAGTAACCAGGTGTGTGTTTGTTGGGGGAGGAGGGGCCCTGTCTTTTCCCACCCAGTTCCTCAGCCTACCCTTGGGCTTGTTAGCTGATCGATGGGAACTGGTGGGTCTGCCTTTTTCCAGAGAATGGGGGTGACTTTCATCAAGCCCCTGGAATCCTGTTAATACTTCTCTTGCCTTGGCTGGCTCTGACATCAGGACAGGAGCCAGGGACCTTCAGGGTCAGGAGGACCTACCAAGCCAATCTGGGTGGGTGAGGTCTGAACTCAGGGAGAAGGCGGGTAGGAGATCAAGATAGACACATGTCCTTCATTTGTTTATTCATTCAGTGGGGGGACATTGACATTGACCACTCTGAAGTACAGGTACATGGGGTTGGCTAGGGGGGAGGGATCCTGTGGCATAAAAGTGGATTCCATGTCCTTGCTGGGTGAGAGCTTAGGGTTGGCAGAGATACAACCCAGGGAAGTGCCAGGCAGCATGTATCCACGCATCCTTTGGGGCCTCCTCTGTGCAGGCCCCGGGCTTGACACTGGCCTCCAAGAGCCAGCTGAGTGGGTCCTGTCACTGTCTTTTCGCCAGTAAGATGGCTGGAGTGTGAGCCTGTGCCCGAGGAACCCAGGGCAAGCCATGCTGCAGGATGCCATGGTACTTGCTAGAAAGTAACCAAGCACCGAAACAAGGGGCCGCCCTACTCCTGGAAATCATTCTAGAGTTTCAGAATGTGAACTCCCATGCTCACAGCACAAGATGAAGACGGAGGTGGTCTGCCCCACCCCCTTCCCCTTATCCGTTTTGGGGAAGCCAACCACAGACATGGCGGGCGGCAGAGCGTGACTGCTGGCAGCTTCTCTCTGATGGGCTAGAGCAGACACCTCTGTGGCATGCCTTAGCTTCATGTGTTGACCTGGCTTCATCAAACCCCACATGCACTCATACACTCTGTGGTATCACGGTTCCATCCAGCAGCCTCTCTCCAGTGACTTCCCAGCTGCTTCCAGAATGCAACTCTGTAGATAACCACCGCCAGCCGCCCCGGACACCATCCATGTTGAAGGGCTGCTGTCTACCCTAGTGTGAGAACACCCACTGCCTTGAGCCCTAGTGCCTGACAGAGGCAAGGTCAGCCTGTGACGGCTGATGGTACTTGGTTGCTTTGTCTCACTCCATCCTGCGTTCCTTCTCTACGTATCCTCACACAGGGCTGGGCACCCCTGGCCTACTCTCTAGCCCCCCCCCCCCCACCTCCAGTTCTGATGTCCCCTTCTAAGGCCTCCGTTCCATAAGCTTTCACAACTTTGCATTCTGAGATTCTCTGGTTTATGAAGCCATGGTCATCCCGAGGGTCTGCAGCCTCAAAGACCTCCCCAGCTGTTGGAAGAACACCCATAGTAGAATGATTTGGTACTAAGCAGATGAGGTGGCCGGGTGACCCGGGAAAACTAAGTGCTTCACTCCTCTCTGCCTCAGTTTCTTTACCTGTCAAAGGGGTGCAAAAATGACCCCCCCACACACACACACACGCATGCACGTGCACACTTTGCAGAACTGTTGTGGAGGGTGCAGAGTCACCTGCAGACAGGCTTTAGGACAAGCCATCTGGCACTGTGCCCCTAACGTGCACCTCCCACTGGCAGGCTTGGCCCTGTGTTAATTGAGCACCTTCTGGGGCTCTGTGCTAAGCACCAAGGACAGGCTAGGGAGGGGTGGCAGTGTGGACACTCTGGGGCCTGTCGGGATGGTGTCATGAGACATGGGAAACTGCCCCTAACACCGCAACGCTCTCAACCACAGGTCTCTCAATCAAGGGCCTCTTCCACATCGCCCCCTTGTGGTGGGAGGGAGGACCTAGTCTCGGGCCTCCTCCCAGTTCTGGCCCAGTTCTGGCCCAGGATGCCACCTGACTGGGGACAATGGACTTGCACAAGCAGGGTAATGTTTCCCAGGCCTCACCCACTGAGTCAGGGACCTGCCTCTGACCCTCCTTACCAGAACCCTGTGGCTTCCATAGGTCAGTTCCAATGCTGCTTGCTGTGTGTGTGTGTGTGTGTGTGTGTGTGTGTGTGTGTGTGTGTGTGTTGTATGTAAGCATGGGTAGGGGCAGCTCTGGCTTCCTCCCAGCAGCCTGCCTGGACCTCAGGGGACACCATAACCAGTGCTGCCTTCTGGCCTCTGTCGTCACTGTGTGTACATATGCACGTGTGCTCCCCACCCCCCTACTCGTGACCTCCCATGAGACTCATATTCTTTCTGGGTAGTCAATGTCTCCTCATCTCTGGGCCATTTCCCACCCAATTCATCTTTGTAATAGAGCCGCACAGTTCCTATTCCTGAGGATCTGGGCAAGCCCACCAACAGGATTCTATCTCCCCATGGAGTAGCCTGTCCCCAGAGGAGGAAACAGAGGCAGAAAACGACATCAGTCTCAGCAGCAGAGATCAGGTCTGCCTAAGAACAGAGAGGAAGGTCCCCAGGATGGGCCTCTGTCTTCTGAGCTCCTACAGCTGGTTGGTCTGAGAAAAGCATTCAGGATGTGTGACCAGTAGGATGTGGTGACCAATAAGACTCTCCTATAGCCAGCCATGGGTAATCCCACTACATGGACGCTGGCCAACATCCTGACCCCTGGGCTGGGCCAGCTTCAGGGGGTTTCCTCAGTGGCACATGAGTTGGGGAACAGTGGCACATGAGTCAGAGAGGAGGGTAAGGCTCCCTGGGTCAACTACACTGGCATGAAAGGCAGATCGGTGTCTCCTAAATTGGGGCTGGGTTCTTTGGAGTCTTGATACCCAGAAGACTTCAGTCACAATCAACTTCACAGGCAGTCACCCGGGACTTGGGCTGGCTCCCTGTGAATTTGTCTCCCCATAATTTACCAAGCGACAAGAGGATACAGAAGCTGCCTACAGGACCTGGGAAGCCTGCTGAAGTCTGCCTTGCCGTCCCAGTCACCCCAACTAGCCTGCTCTGACCTGCCTCTGTTCCCTTTCGGCCATGCCCAGAATAGCTCTGGCCAGCGTACAGGCCAGACAAAATATAGCATGGGCCACCTGCCCCCATGTCCCTGCCAGCCTCAAGACCCAGCAGCCAGTGTGAGGGTGAGGGGGTGTAGTGGAGGTCAAGGGGCCTGCTAAGCTGCTGGGGCTGGAGAGATCTTAGTGGCCCATGGAAATAAAGCCATTGCTAGCTACCCTTGGCCAAGAGCTGTCCTGACACCAGGTCTGGCAGAGTTCCTGAGCTAGCTGGAAATGACAAAAGGCTTTCTCACATGGCCTCCGTCTCATACTTGCCCTGGGCAGCTGCTAGACTCAGTAGGAGACAGCTCTGCTGAGTCTTTCTTTGTTCATGATCTTTCATGATCTTTCATCCCCCTCTAGCAGACCTATCTATCCTCTGCTGGGTAGACTGAGGCAGGGTCCTGATGCCATGAAGGTGGAATTTGGCCACTAATTCCTTCAAATCAGTGTTCCTTAACTGACTGAATGATGCCCCTCGCCCCGCAAACAGCACTCTCCCGGATGCCCCTGATCCTGGGTAAAGAGATTTAGATCCGTGTATCAGCCTTCTGAAAACAAAAGGTTATGGCCTTGGAGTGAGGTATCTGGGTGTCATCAGTCTGTTGTAGGTAGCCATGGGCCCTCATTGTGGCTGAGGAGTCTCAGAGGGAAGAGGGTTGGGTGGAGCAAGAGGGTGAGAGGATGCAACTGTGTCTTTTAAGAGCTTTGCGTTTGAGTGGGTCTGCCTAGGGGAACAGAGCTTTACAGCAAGCTCCAGAAGGTGGCCAGGAGTACCGGGACCAGGGCCAAGGTCACTGGGGTAGCAAAGCCAGCCCCATTGCAGAGATAATACTGGCAACAGGAGGTGGCAGATGCATGCTTGGAGTATCCATCATACACAGTCTCAAAGCAGCTGGGTACACACGACTTCCTCACTTTCATCCGGTATGGGGTGAAGTCTACAGGGGACAGGACACAAGAAGGCTACAGTGAGAGAGGGTCAGGACCTTGGACGGCTCAATCACAGCTTGTAGGCCCACCAGGACAGGTGGGGGCCTCTCTCCCTGTGCAACTCCTATCCCAATGCTCCAGGACACCAAACTCACAAGTACGTGTGGTCATGCAGTAGGTGGCCATGGCTGGGCATCGCATGGGTTTGAAGCAGTTTTCTCCATTGTAGGCACACACGTGGCACTCCAGAGCCTGGGCTGTGGGCCATGATGGGTGTCAGAGAACAGGAAGAAATCCTTTTCCTACCAGTCAGACCCCAGCTGTCTCCAGCCAACCTCCCACTCCTACTAGGCACCACCAGGTCAGGACAGTTAGAGGACAGGAGAACTCTGGCCAGCTTGTTGACTTTCTACCTGCCTGTCCCACAAGGTCCCTCTAGCTTCTGTCCACCTTACCCACAGGCAGGCCCACCAGAACCACCAGGAACACCGGGAGCAGGGGTGTCATGATGGAGATGTGAGGATAGTGTGGAAGTGAACAGGTGGACAGCGGCTGGTCCGGGATCCAAAGGGCAGGCTCTTTCTCTGTTTGAGCTCTTGCTCTCCTAAGGATAAAGTAATCCTGCACAGACAACGACAAAGACTTGTGATCACAGCTGGGCACGGGCCAGGCGCAAGCGCCTCCCAGCTCAGTGGGTGTTGCTGATTTTCATTTACCTGGAGATGGGAGGAGGGAGCAGGATATGCGGCATTCCAACAGAAGACCAAAAGCAAGCAAAGGTGAGGGTGGAGGGAGCTAAAGAAGGGGAGGAACGGGCAGCATCAAAGAAAATGGGGAGGCCCTGGGGTCCTTGAATGCCAAAAAAAAAAAAAAAAAGAGGATTTCATCCAGCGGATCTTTTTTTTTTTTTTTTTTTTTTTTTTTTTGAGGGGGTTATGGAAACTTGGCACGCAGTTTCTTCCTGGCAGAGCCCAGAGTGCAGGAGGCTCTCCAGAAGACTGGAACCCAGGCTTGGTCTCTTCTTGGGGCAGAGGTCCCTCTCGCATTTGCTTCCCCCGCGTGGACTCTTCTCCCTCCCCCCAGGAAAGTGTAGACTCCTCCGCTGTGTGAGTCCTTTGCCACAGCGGAAGGGGCCATGATGAGTACCCAGCTCCTACCTAAAGACTCTTCGGATGCACGCCAGACGATGCTTGCCCAAGACCGAGTTCCACAGGCTGGGTCTGATGATTGGGACTGTTGGGGGGATGTGGACCAATATTCTCCTCCCTGCCTACAGATGCGATCCGGCCCCTGCTGAGGGTACCAAAATACACTCCCCGGAAGACAACCCATCCTTCATGACCCATTTCCCTGGTGCCAGCTCAGGATTCTGAGGTCCTGAATCAGGCCAAGCCTGAGGCTCCGGCCCCTCCTGAGCCCTCTCGGGGAGCTCCGCCCGAAAGACTGCAGTCTTGCTTCGGGAGGGCTCCCAGCGCAGGCTGGGTGCGGGGTGACCTCGCCCTTGCCCTTCACCACCACCATCCCTGTCGCCATGGGAACTCACCCGTGGCCGCTCCCAGGTCCCTCCCGCGGTCTGACCGTGAGTCTGTGCACACTTGGTGTTGCGTTTGCACGGCATCTCAGGCCGGGTAGGCTCCGCAGCCGCAACCGACCCGCAGTGCCAGCGCACTACTGGCCCCGCCCCACCCCGCCTCCAGGCCACACGCTCCGCCCCCGAGGCCGCCCAAACCCTGCCCACAAGCTAACTTCTGTAGTCTCAGTCGTGAGCCCTCTGGTGAGCAAAGCCTGGGCATCCCATGGGCATCCGAATGCGCCCACTCATGCGCAGATTCACAGTGACACAGTAGCGATCCCGAGGTGAGCGTATACTTCCTGGACATTCTCCTCACGTTTCATCGAAGCTCTTCTCACTCCTGCCGCCCTGCTCCCACAGACCAAACTGATGGGTAGGCATGCTGACTCCGGGAAGAGGTACCACCTGGACAGGGACATCACTGCACCTCTGTCCTTACATGGGATCCACTAGGAAGACTTTCGAGCCAGTCTTAAAGGCATCCCATGGCTCACAGGCTGCTCTCACCATCAAAAGTTCACCACTAAGTAATTACTTTATGTCTCTAAAATTCGCCTTATTTTTTATTCTGTTTCAAGCAGCCAAAATTTAATGTTTTCACAAACTCTCCCCCACCCCGTTTTGTGAGGAAGAAGATAAAGAAAACGTGCAGAGACAGTGGAGAGTGCAGAGGCCAGTCTTCCAGAAGATTCTCATGCACGCACATACAAGGGGCCTTACAACTGAGACAAACACAAGTCTTGGAGGCGAATGCCCTTAATCCCAGCACTCTGGAGGCAGAGGCAGGAGGAGCTCTTTGAGTTCCAGGGCAGCTGGGGCTGTTACACAGAGAAACTCGGTCTCCAAAAATCAGAATATAAAACAACACAAAAAAAGAAAAACAAACAAACAAAAAACGGAGACAAATAACCAATACACTCTGGTCCCCAGGAAAACACACCTGTTTCCCCAGACCTTCATCAATAAAGACCATGCAGAGGTGTGAGTGAGAATGGCCCCACAGACTCATCTGTTTTAGTATTTGGCCTCCAGTTGGTGGAAATGTTTGGGGAGGGCTAGAAGGTGTGCTCTTATTGGAGGTGTGCCTCTGGGGGCAGAGTTTGAGGTGTCCAAAGACTCACGTCATTCTCAGTTAGCTCTCTGCCTTCTGCTCGGGGATCAAGGCTGAGTTCTCAGCTGTCCCTGCTGCTACGCCTTTGCTCCATCATTCGTGGGCTCTGACCCTCTGAAACTTTAAGCCAAATTAAATACTGTCTTTTACAAGTTGCCTTGGCCGTGGTGTTTCATTGCAGCAATAAAAAGTAGCTAAGACAGACCATGTTCAAATGAATCCCAGGACATACATGTGCAAGGATGGAAACCAAACAGCACTTTTCTTGGACAGGCAATGGACTTGGAAATCCGCAGCATGATGGGGCTAGCCAGATTCAGTGAGCAACGGCCCTTGCTGTACAAGTCTGACACCCGGGTTTGATTCCTGGAGCCCACAGTGGAAGGAGAGCACCAACTCCTGAAAGTTGTCCTCTGATACTTCTGCTGCAGTATGGGTGTGCCTGCACTACCCCCAATAAAATAATAATAATAATAATAACAACAACAACAACAACAACAACAAAGGTTTAAAAGTAATCAGCAAAATATTTACAAATGCACAGAGTCTGGGTAACAGCACATTTTAAATAACCTATGGGCAAAGGTGGCATCCATCAGGGAGTCAGAAACATTCCTGGCAGATGATAAAGACACAGTGCATCAAAGCCACTGATGTAGGACGCAGTGACAGCCGGTTCAGGAGGGAGATTCCACAGAAATGCTGCCTTAGGAGAAAGATGAGGTCCCTGATAAGGACCTGAATTTCCACCTTCAGAAACTAGAACAAAAAGGGGCAAATCAGACCCCGAGGAGGCAAAATACAGTAAAACATGAGCAGAGCTGGAGAGAGAGCTCAGTGGGAAAAGGGCTCACTGTGCAAGTGTGAGGTCCTCAGTTCGGATCCCCAGCATCATGGAAAAGCCGGGCTAAACACTGTGGCTACCAACCTCTGTCGACACACTATTAGAACAGAAGGCGCTGTCTGGAGAAATGCTACTCTGAAGTAATGTTTGGAGACACACGAACTCCTGTATTTGATGAAACAAAACAGGTTCTGTTGCTCAGAAAATAAGTACGTTAAAAGCTGGGCTGGGTGGTATCTGCCTGAAATCACAGTGCTGGGGAGGTGAAGGCTGGAGGGTCACCGAGATTCTCTGGCCAGCCAATCTAGCCAAATCGGTGAGCTCCACTTTTCAGTGAGAGACGTTGTGTCAAAAAAAAAAAAAAAAAAAAAAAAAAAAAAAAAAAAAAAAAAAAAAAAAAAAAAAAGAAGGAAAGAAGGAAGAAAAAATGGTAGAGAGTAATAGGGGAAAACACTCAGCATCAGCCTCTCTGCTTTACACATGCACGCACGCACACACACACACACACACACACACACACACACACACACACACACACACACATATATACATAATAAAAGCAAAAAAGGGAAGAAATCGCCGAAATACAAAAATCAAAACAGTAAGAGAATTGATTAATTCAAAGGCCAGTTCTAGGAGAATGCCCAGGAGGGGTAGCATCCCAGCCCCTTTTTATCCATGGCCCAACCAGAGAGAGGGCTTATCAGAAGCCAGACCCGAGTGACTGACTATCAGAACAGGCAATAGGCGGCCCTGTGTCCTCTGTAAGAAACAGGCAAATAGGCTGAGCTGCCAGCGAGGCTATAGGCCACACTCTTTAGGATGGCGAGGACAATGGATGTTCTGGGTAGGCTGGCCCTCTCAGAAGACACGAGCAGCTGTTTTTTGAAGTCTCCTAACCACCATTTGGAAGTTGTGCTTGGTTGTGTGGTGTCTTAGTGAGGGTTCCTATTGCTGTGAAGAGACACCATGACCACAGCAACTCTTATAAAGGAAAACATTTAGTTGGGGCTGGCTTACAGTTTCAGAGGTTTAGTCCATTATCATCCTGGCGGGACATGGCAGCATACAGGCAGACATGGTGCTGGAGAAGGAGCTGAGAGTGGAAAAGGAGCTACATCTTGATCCAAAGGCAACAGGAAGTGCACTGAGACACTGGGTGTGGCTTGAGCACATACGAGACCTCAAAGCCCGCTTCCACAGTGATAACACCTCCTCCAACAAGGCCAAACCTACTCCAACAACACCACGCTTCCTAATAGTGCCACTTGCTCTGAGTTTATGGGGGCAATTCCATTCAAACTACCACACATGGCATGTGTTTTGCTAATGCAAAGGGAATGGTGTCTCTCCCCATCCTAGGTGGGTCAGGGATCGGCCCAGACCTTTAGTGGGGTTGCTGCTTTGCAGATCGGATCGCACCTGGAGTTCCTAGGCTCCTGCTGCTACCTCCAACTAGGGTCACCACTGGGGCCCCTCTTACCTCTATTATTGTCTTTGTCATGACCTCACCACATTGCTGTGCAGGCCTTGGGACTGGGCTCCTGCAGGAGGAACCCTAGGAATGAGGGGCAGGAGTGCAGTCTTACCACTGGGCCCTGGAAGTCTGTCCATATGCATAGGATTGTATGTAGCTGGAGAGGGCTCCCATCTTTGCATACCCTGCCAAGGGCTGTGACCTAGTCAGTGGAGGTGAAGTTAGGTTAGGGCTAGGCATACCAGAGAAGCTGTCCAGTGGAATCATACAGGGGCATACAGGGAGCTGGGTTTGAGATGCCTATAGACTGCAGATTAGAAGACAGAGCTGGGCTAGGAGATTTGGCTGTTCTCAGCTTTTCTGTGGCATCTTGCCAGCCTCAGATGCTGTTGTGTCTCATGGGAAGCCTGCTCCCAGACTATTTCCATACTTGGAAATGGCTAGGATTTAAGCTTATGCTCCTCTAGCCCTCTTCTCTGCGTGACTCCCACGTACAAGTGGCTTTCTATGATCAGGGCATTTCGGGGCACCTGTGGAGAGGAGGCTGATGGAACGTGAATAGCAAAGAATTCCCTCCCGATAGTTGTCGTCTGCTGCCTGACTTATTGGCCACTAGGGGGCGGGCTGGCACCAGGCCTGGCCCTCAGCTCCAGCAAAGACCCCAGGGAACAGCATGCTACCCAGCAGCCAGCTCAGGGTATCTATCACCCATGGCTCCTGGAAAACTTCCTGATTTCTGGGGTTGGAGCATGTTCCTCCTTGCTTTCCCACAGGGTCGTGGCTCTCCAGCAGACCCGCCCCCATTACAATCAGTGGTGACTGGGTGTGGGAGTCTATGTAAAAAACAAAACAAAACAAAACAAAACAAAAACCCAGGCTCAGCAGGTCCAGCACCTTGTTCCAAGTGGGGACCTGGAGGGGCCCAGAAAAAAGAGACTGACTGGGTGGAGGTAGCAGGGCTCACCCCAGACCAAGCAGTGCCTTACCTGGACGTTGAGACTCAGTTTAGGGAGCCTACATCACACTCCACCTCTCACAACCCTCTCTTGGAAGCAGGGTGGTGAGGATTCTTCAAGGTTCAGGGTGTAGGTGCATGAAAGGAGGAGGGTCCCTCACCATCCCTCTGACATCTGCAAAGGGCAGGGTTTGCCATGCATGCCTGCCAGGGTGTTAACCCTGTGTCCACCCCTGCGGGCTTGCAGGGTAGTGGCTGCAGTGGAATGGGCTAGCCTGCTTGCCATCGAGGAGGACTGCATGTTTGGGTGCCTGCTGAATACCTCTCCCTCATTCAACCTCACAGCCTCGCCACACTCGGGAAACTGCCTAAATCCAAGTTGCACACGGGAGCCTAGGCAGCAGCAGGAATCCATTGAATGGGATGGAAAAGTAGGCAGCGAGCTTTCCTGGGGTCCCTAGGGCTCTTCTCTGCTTAGGTTCCTCCTAGGCTGTCTCTTATCGGCTTGTACTGAGCCACCCCTCCCGTCCCGAACATCCACATCTGGATGAGTTCCAGCTGAGCCCTCCTAAGGAATGAGATCATCCTGGTAGTTAGACTCACCTTGGACCAGGGCTGTGTGCAGAACCCTCATAACTCTAAGACTGGGGTCTCTTTACAACCTGGGGGAAGCAGAATCTCAGGGTTGGGACCTGGGGTATAGTGTCCTTCCTCCCCACATGGGAGAGTCTGCCCCTTCCAGGATGGAGATGTCTTTCAGGCCGGGTGCTAGGGGGTGCTACATGCTGCCGAGGCTTGTCCAGGGTAACGTGTGCCAGAGGTTCCTCCGTCCCACTCAGCACTCCACACAGCTACAGTGTTTTTAGATTTATTTTATTTTAGATCATTTATTTCCATGTAGAGGTTCAGGTAGAAAAATAAATGGAGCGAGTACAAAATCAGAGGGGATGGAGGAGTCCTGTCTGTCCCCCACCTTCCATGCTGGGGAGCAGGCCAAACCTTCCTGTTCTGGGGCAGGCACTGTGGTATGTCATCAGCTCTTGGTGCCCTCCATGACCCAGCCCCCCAGTCTTAGCATCTGGTGCCTCCATCACGGCCAAGGAGGAAGCCATGGGGTCCCTGGGACGGGGCGAGGAAAATACCAAGCAGCGTGTTACAGGCCAAGAACGGTAAGAGCGAGGAGGCCCAGGCTCATTGCCAGGCCCAGGGTGGCACTGCTGAACAGGGCACGCGCAGGCGCAGCGCTGCCACGTGCAGGTCCCTCGTTGTACAGCTTCTCGTTGCACAGGTCACCCTGGCAACATTGTGTGACCCAGGAACCGCTGCTGATCTGGCCCTGCTGGCTGTGGTTGGAAGTGCACGAGTCTGCACAGTCTTTCTTCACCAGGTTCCCAGTCAGAGTGTCCACTGCACACAGGAGAGGAAAAGGGCAACAGGCCTGGCTTACCACGCACCCTGGCTCCCACACAGCATTCTCCACTCTAGACAGACCGTCATCATCACCATGACTGACCCACCCCCAGTTAACATGCCTAGGGCTGCTCTCTCTCGGCCCTGAGGGCCTTGGACTGAGACTCACCTGTGGCGACAGTTTTGCAATAGTTGGAGCTGGCTGGGCAGGTCTGAGGTTGCTTACAGTTAGTGCTGCTACTGCACACGTGGCATCGGAGTGCCCAGGCTGGAGGATGAGGCGTCAGAGAGTCAGTCAAATAAAGGTCCTTGCTATGACAGAGCCTTCTCCCATCTGTTACCCTACTCCAGGCCTAGACCCCACAAGGCTCATGTCTTGGGTTTAGCTCAGAGGGTGTCTGGATATCCCTCGGAGCCCTAGAGAGGGTGTTCTATCCTAAGCCACCTCTGGGAAGAGGTGAGGAAGCAGAGGGAGTACAGAGTGGAGAGGGCCCTTCTCCGAGGACTTCAGGATGTTCCTGGTCTTTGCTGCCCTCCACCTCAAAGGTCTGAATTCCTGAAGAGCCTGGAGGAAGAGGGACTTGGCCAGCCCAGGGCCATCCAGGACAGATGTGAGGTGGGGATGGCGGTAGGGGGATCCTCTTAAATAGCTCCAACCCTCCTCCCTCTCAAAACACCCCCAGTTCTAAGGGTCAGTGCTAAAATTCCCTGATTGTGAAATACTGCGTTTTTATGATTTCACCGAGTTAAGATGTGAAAGTCATTTTGTTTTCAATTCCAAGAGGCAAGCATCCCTCAAAACCAGTGTTCCCTAAGCCTGAATTCCAGTTTCCAGTATTTGATGACCTTCTGCCAGGCATGGGCTACCGGAGGCTGAGGGTCCAGTATCTAGACAAAGTTACCCACCCCTTCCCAGCCCCCAGGTGCAGCCTCTCACCTGGGCTGGTGGCCCCAGCCAAGGCAAGGAGGAGGAGCAGAGCCGTCTTCATCCTAAGTATCGTCTGGAAGCAGTGGGGGCTCTTCCTCTCCCCAGACCTTATAGATGGGGCAGGAGGAGCTGTGGGAGGAGTGAGGGCAGGCCAGCCAGCAGCATGCAAATCGGGGCCCACCCCACCCTTCTGGCCCAAGCCCAGAAGCCCAGAACAGCTTTGCTTCCTGCCACCTGAAAGGACTGAGGTTCCTAACCCCCTCACCTCTGGGGCCTCCCTGAGCAGGGTTGGCTGTGGATAGAAGTCTTCTAGGTGGTCCCAATTCCCGCTCCAGGACACCAGATGCTGTTGAGTCTCCATTTCCCTCACGGTTGTCTCTGGCTCTCAGTTCCTTGTTGATTACCTGCCTGTTCCTGGGTCACATTGTCATAGATTTTCCACTTCTGTGTTACCCTCCTTGCTGCCTACCACTGGGTAGTTGCCTCCAGCTACAGCCCATGCTGGCTATCTCGATACCCACAGGTCGGAAGGCACAGAGCTTACATTCCTCTCTGCTCTGAGCTCAGCTCTGGGTTGATCCAGTGGGACCTTGGAGCAAGGAACCCCAGGGAAGCAAATAGTCCTTGCAGACGATGTGGAGGCGACTGTGGGGTGCGGGGGGAGGGGAGGGAGGAGAGGGTCTATGTGTGTACTGGGTATAACCAGGTTAGGGCTATGGAGACCCTAGATCATGGGAGCTTGGCCATCCCAGGAAACTGGGCATCGGGGCACAGGGTAGGACAGGTTCAACTGAGGAGCAGCAGGCTGTGGGGGCCTCTCATTGCTGCAGAGATAGGAGTTTCCCTCCACTTCATCCTCCCTCCACTTGGGTCTCAGGCTCCATTCTCATCAAATCCCCACGCCGGACCCTCACACAATGGTAACGAGAACTGTCAATCTCCCGCCTCTCTGCCTTGCTCCCCTGTGGCTGAGAACATCTCAGGGCGGACGCCAAGGCCCTAGGCAGGTGCTGATGAAGGTCTCTGTCACGCAGTCGGAACCCCACCCTTGTTCTGTTTGTATGCATAGGAGACATTTTTTTTTTGCCGTGACTCTAGTTCTTAGCAGAAAGGTAACTGTCCCCCTAGCTGCTGGTTCTGTCTACTCATCTAGGGGTAGTGTGAGTGGGCCCTATAGAGTCCTCCTTCTGCCCCTGTCCTGGGGGGTCCAGGCTATTAGCCATGGGCTGGACACAGACAGAGACCAGTCCTGGGCCTATCCCACCGCTATCGGTGCAAAGCAGATAGACAAGCACCAACAAGGATGGGCAGGTCAGGACCTGCTTCAGGGAGGGTTGGCCTGGGCCAGGCTGAAGTTCTTGAAGCCCTATAGACCTTGGGCCTCCCCTCTCTGCTTTCCCCTGGGCTAGCTCTCTCCTGAGCTGAATCAAGGGGAGGCAAAGCCAGGACTGGATCAAACACCCTGAGGACTTCCATGTGGTTCTCCTGGAGGTGAATTTTAGATTTGGCAGGACCTGGAATCTGGGAGGGGCTTGGATAGGAGCCCCTGAAGAAGGCCCATCTCTGTCCCATGCTGTCCCCTGTTTTTGCTAGACAGTGCCTGGCTCCCTGGGATTTGCCTAGGACAGCTGGAATGTCACAGGAAAGGCCTGAAATTCAGGGTCCTGGCCTTCTTGGAAAGGCCCACCCACCTCCAGGGCCTCTCTGAATACATCAGATACAGGGAGAATGGGTGGGTGGAGGTTAGGGAGTGTGATTTCCAGCCTAGGGAGCAGAACGTAGGTCTCCATGACAGGGTGGTGATGGTGGAGTTGGCAGGTGGTGGGAAGATGACTCATTGGGAGAGGTATGGAAACTTCTGGAAAAACAGGTTTGGAGCTACCTATGGGCTTGATAGAGTTGTGGGGTCTGGGCATGAAGGGAAGAATAGAAGTGGGGGTCTGGGCCTGAGTTTGAGAGCAATGTACGAAAGGCTTCACACACACACACACCCAGGGTAGGAGGAGGCATCTGCATGTTGGCATGCCCCCAGGGACCTCAGGCTTCATGGTGGCCATCGATCTTGGAGCTGGAGGCTGTAGGAGGTCCATGGTGGGGTCCATGGTGAGGTCCATGGTGAGAAGGTCCTTTGTCCTTGGCAGGATTGCTAGGAGGATGTGTCAGTCACCTATCCCCAGCTGGGTCCCAGCAGAAGTGTAAAACATACTAAGTTTACCCTTAGAAGAATGTGTGATTCTGGCAGCAGGAGCTCTTGGGGCTCGGGGGCAGTCAGCAAGGGTCTTGTTGGAGGTGGCCAGGTTAGGATATGAAGGCAAGCCAAGATAAAGTGAGCACAGGAGCCATCACGTCCCTTATATCTGCCTTTTGTACCTCTTCTGCAGACAGTCACTGCTTTGAGAGCACGGATCCTTCCAGCCCTTGTTCATAGCTACCTTTGAGATGCTGACAGAAGAATATTGCCCAGGAAGTGGAATAAAGGGACACAGGGCAGAGAATGCTGTCTCTCTGTCCTGCCCGCTTCCTGACCTCAGCAAGCTGGCCAGGAAGTTGAGGGACAAGCCTGGACCTCTGTCTGGAGCAGAGGTCTCCCTGCTCTTGTCCCTCCCCCTTGCATTCATGTCTGTGACACAGAGATCAGGAGAGTGTGAGAGGCCCAGAGGGGAAGCCATATGAGTGAGCACAGGCACAGTGTAATACCTCAGCCCTTCTGAAAGCTCAGCCCTGGGTCCTCTCCAGACCTGAAGAAGGCACTCAGTAGGCAGGTTATATCCCTAGGCTGAAGGTGTCCAAACACCTTGGGGTATAAGGATAGGCACACCCCAGGGCCTCCTAAAGCTACCCTGTATTTCAAAGCCCTTCACTTACTCATTCCTAATATTTTAGAAGGACCTACTGTACTCCAGTCACTACTGGTATAAGGGACACTGAGGGAGGAGAGAGACAGGGCCGGTGCCACAGACTAGTAGGAGAGAGAGGACACAGATAACTCATTGCTGTGAGGAATGCACTGCATGAGTGTGACTAGAGAGGGGGTGAGGTGCCCTGAGGCACTATAGGAGGACTGACCTAAGTAGACTTGTCTAAGCTGGGACCTGAGGGTAGGTAGCCATCAGCCGGTGGAGAGGATACCAGACCAGGACAGCAGAGCCTCAGCTTCCCATGCCACACCCTGGTTCTATCTCCTCTTCTGCAAAGCCATGTAAATGCTCTGTGAGTCAGGCAATGGAGAGAGGGTTGTTTCCCTGAGGCCTGTTCTGTCTTTAATCACACAGGTAGAGCCTCAGATGACACAGAGATGGGCAGAACCTCGGTCATCATCACTCAGGAAGAGGAGCCGTAGCTGGGCCTGGCCTCTGGGCCTGGGGCTCTTCCTCCACACCCCTTTCTTCTAGCACAAGAGTAACCTTTACACATGGAGCCACAAATCTAGACATGGGTATTGCTCATCTGCTGTCTGGCACCTGGCATAGCCCGCCACACCTTAAATTATTCCCTGGGACCCTGGCCACCAGTAGCAATTCTCTAAAAGCACCTTCTCCTATCAATCATCAATCAACCATCCACTCACGATCCATTTATCCATATACTCATTCATTCACCCATCCACTTGTCCATCACCTGTTTACTATCTATCCACTTATCATGTATCATTCTATCATCTATCTATCCCTGTCCATCCATCCATCCATCCATCCATCCATCACAGCATCCACCCATACATCAATCCGAGCATCCAGCCATCCACCCATGTATGCATCCATTATATATACAACCACTTATCTTCCCATCCTACCATTCATCCATCCACTCATTCATCCATCCACCTATCCTTTACCCACTTATCAAACTACCCATTTATCCACCCTTCCATTCATTTACCCTCCCATGCATCTACCTATCCATCCATCTACTTACCTACTTGAGGGAGACCAGCTCCATCTTGTTCCCCCAATGTACTCTTGAGCAGGGAGAAATGAGGAATTTGTAGATAGAAGTATATATATAGAGAGACAGAAAACAGGATAGCCTCGGGAGGGCCTAGGTCCAAACCAATCAGTCCCTTCTGTCTCTACTAAGGGGCTTTCTAAAGGAATGCCAAGGGGTGGAGCAAAAGACCTCCCCCCAGCACGGCCAAGTGTAGACCATCCCAAACACCTGGTAACCTTGCTCATGGTCAAGCCATCCCCTAATGCAGCTTTGCTGTGTAAAGCAAGCTCAGATCTCACTAGAAAACCTTTCTGGGCTCCCACATGTCCCTCCTCTTAATTTTTTAAAGAGCCCCTGAGGCCCCACAGAATAGACTGAGCTCTGTTTTAGGTCATTCTCTATAATTATTTCTTCCATTACCCGTCATGGCGATATGCTTTCCATCAAGCACACTCTATCTTAGGCTGGAAGCTATCAAGAGAAAATTGTCCATCCTTAACTCTCAGCCTCTGATAGAAGGGAGTATTGAGCTTAACTCAGCTCTGGCCCAGGTTCCTATTGAGCTTACTGAAATGAATGATAAATGGCACTGGTTGTGGCACAAAAAGGTCACAAGTCATGAGTCATGGCTGCCTAGTAGCAGACAACTTTATTAGGAGGAAGAAGGGGGGGTACAAGAGAACCAGGCCTGGGAAAGGAGCACATGCAAGGAGAGGGAAAGATGGTTGGGAAGAGACAGAGCAGAAGAGAGAGAGAGAGAGAGAGAGAGAGAGGTCTAAGTCATGGCTCTTTAAGGGTTCCTGGTGAACATGCACAGGTGGGCTTACAGAGCTACACCATGCATGCGCTGATTATGTGACCACGCCATGCACATAATGACATAAGATGCAAGACCCTTTGCTTAACTCTTGAACTGCACATAGGCAGTCATGTAGCTGGAGTGAGGGCAGAATTCTAACACTTACAACCTCCAAAGTGATCTCTATAGCTGCTACACCTCCCAGTACAGGAGTAGAGGATGATAGAAATGGCATTTAATTTTTGGAATGGGTCTTAAGATGTCCATAACAATTTTAGCTGTGCCAATCCCCTTTTCAACTAAAACTCTTGATGCAAACTGCATCCAATAAACTATATCCAACTTAAAGGTTCCCTTAGCTTTTTACCAAACTCTGGTTCATTAACCTTAACATAATTCTGGTATAAACATCCCCATACATATTTACAACTCTCTTAACTATTATCACTATACATATTTACACTTCTTGTAAGCTTTCAATAAACATTTAGACTTACATTCAACATTTACACTTCTCACAAACTCACATTCAACATATACTTATTTATATTTCTTACAAGCTTATATTCTTAAGGAGCCATTTAAGAAGAACTATTAGAAAGACTCTCTAAGCTCTATAGGACTACCTTAGCACATATACTTCCTAGAACTATTAGAAAGACTCACACAATATCTACCCTAATATAAACTTGCATTCTATATGACTACTTTCTTAAAACTATTAGAGAGACTCTCTTAACAACACAGGAAGTACACAAATCATTTCTAAAGTTCAGAGTTTATAGTCAGCTTTGATATCATTCTGAAAGTTCTTCTGACAGTTGGAAACAAGAGCCAAATTCATCAATGGCTCTCTCAAACCTGGGATTTAGTGAGTGTTGTTGCTAAACAGTACTTTATGCACTCTATTAAGAGCTATCTCAGTTTACAGCAAACTCAAAAAGGAAGAAAAGAGATGAGAAGAAAAACCTCCTAAGGAATATTCTGTTCCCGAGTTGCTCAGCTGGCAGCTCAGCAGACAATTTCCCATCAGGAGAAGATAATTGTCTAAGTCAGAGTGGGGTTCCAGACCTGCAGCTTTCAGTAGGTTCCTCTGTGTACCAAAAACATTGCTGAAACTTCATCCCAGACTCATCAGCAGTCTGGAAGCCTCCTTATTATCCTACTCTCCCCAGACTGTGAGATGGAACCTTAATATCAGGAAAATTGGTTTAGCTGCTTTTCATTTCAGTTCCACACTCAACACCAAACTCAGACAACTTTCCCCCTTCTTAATTTTTTTAAAGCTGTATTTGCCATGAGTTTTTTAAACAATGCTGATATTTCTGATAGATTTTAATTAGCCCAATATTTCTGGCAAGATGATTTGTTCACTAAAACTGCTACTATTCAAAGGAGTCAGGAACATAGATGTTGTTTCATGAAGCACATTCTTCATTAGCTTACGCAGAGGAAGAACATTTTCTTGATTTAGTATTTTCACTTCATTCACTAGCTTCTCACAAACATCAGGGAATTCACTAAGCAAGCATTCTGATTTAGCATTGTTTTCTTATAGAGAACTTTCACGTGAAGCGACTCTATTTTGTGATATAGCTAAATTTTTTGGAGTTTGAGCCCCATCTATAAAGCAGTCATCCTTTTGAATGCCAGTTTCCTTGTCTCCCTATGAGATTTTCAAAGGATTCATTCATTTCAGGCCGTTTGTTCAAGAGGCAAAGAACTGTTTTATTTGCCCATAAATTTCTTCATATCTAAAACAATGTTCAATGTATGGACTGCTTTCCCTTGCTTTTTTAAGGATTTTAAAGTGGCTTGTTGACAAACAGTATTAGCATTTTAATTATCTTAGAGGCAAGCTGTTTGTTTGGTCTTAGTTCTCAAGAGATAAGGCTAAGCTTTTTAGCATTGCTTTGAAAAGAAACTTCATTCTGAGCTGAAAAAAGTTTCTGGACAGTATTGCCATCTTGAGCTGAAAAACTACCTTTTCCAGAATGCATTTCTCTATATTGAGCTACCTTTCAGACTCCATTTCCCATAGTTCCTTTCAGGTCTGCCATTTCCATTTCCCTTTACATAGCCAAAGACGAGTTTCTGCTTTCAGCATGGGAAGTTTGAACTGAGCTTTTTGCTTTTTCATCACAGGAGATTGGGAGATTTCTGTTCTCCCTGAGCTGGCATTGCTAGGTGTTTTCCCTTGCTGACACTGTTCCTGGAGCTGCTTGTGCCCTCCCAATCATGCAGGCAGGTCCCTCCATGCCCAAAGCAAAATTCCCTAGGGGCTTTCTCATCTGCCCCAGCCAGTCAATGAAAAGAAATGAAAGCACTTAAAACAGAGCTTTCCCACAGATCCATCAGAGAGACTCCCTCCCAGTCAGCTCCCAGTTTAGTCTCAGCTCATCTCCTCTCCCCTGGAAACAGCCCCTGATGTGGTGACTTTCTCTGCATCTGAAGGTAGGGACTTCTCTCCCCATAGAAACAAACGTTTTTGAGAAAAGCCCCTTTCCTGATAGAAGAGAGAGCTTTTCTCCTGGATAGTTGTCATGGCTTAACTCCTCCCCCAGCTATAAAGTCCCTGACACCACAGATGCTCACAGCCAAGAGGCTCGGCTTTACTGCCTCCTCTGAGCCAGCAGTTCCCTGCCCCACTCAGCTCTCTGTGGTTCCCTGCCTGCACTCTCCCAAGCATTTATGGCTAAGTTCTATCTAACCTCAGGGGATTCTGACTGCTGCTTTTCCTGGCTAGGAGGGATGTTTTGCCCTGTTTCAAGAGGTCTTTCTGTTTTTTCTTGGAGTGAACCACAGTGAATTCCCGCATTCTTCCAGGTAAATCTAATTTTGCCCTTACTGAAAGAGAAAAACTGAGAAAGTTGGTTCTAAAAGGATTTTTAGTTTTTTAGAGAGAGATTACTAAGTTTTTTTCCAAGAAAGCTTTCAGCTTTAGAGAGAAAGACTACCAAGTTTTCCCAAGACTTCTGTTCTCTAAACTTTTTGACTTCATAGTCAAGAGGAAACTAATTCTCCATCTGTATCTGCCTCAGGGGAAATCTCTTTTCTCTGCTACTTGGACTTAGCATTCTAGCTGTCCCCAGGCCAAAAACTTCTATAGGAATCTTTTCTGCCCATTAAGCTCAAAGAAGATAGATTTTCTTCCCAGTTTGCATTATAGCCCCATAGTTAGAAAATTAAGGACCCAGTTTCTCTCTCTTGTAGCTTATTTTATTCCTAATTTTTTTTACACTATATTCCTTATTTTTTCATAGATAGAATTTTAAGAGAGAGAGAGAGACCTAGATAGAGAAAAAAATCTATGCTGCAGCCTTACTAGAGCATCTTCCAGCTCCTCATTCTTCCTCCTGAGAATACACACACACACACACACACACACACACACACACACACACACACACACACACACACCTTTACTTTCCCTACAAAAATGGACTAGTCCAACTGCTCCCCACAGGGCTTTTTCCCCAAGCTTTCACCAAATACTCTGGGTCCCTGTTTCTGGCACCATTTGAGGGAGACCAGCTCCCTCTTATTCCCTCCGGGTACTCTAGAGCAGGAAGACATGAGGAATTTGTAGATAGAAGTATATATATAGAGAGAGAGACAGTTAGAAAACACAGGATAGCCCTGAGAGGGCCTGGGTCCAAACCAATCAGCCCCTTCTGTCTCTACTAAAGAGCTTTTTAAAGGAATGCCAAGCGGTGGAGCAAAAGACCTCCCCCAGCACATCCAAGTGCAGACCATCCCAAACATCTGGTGACCTTGCTCATGGTCAAGCCATCCCCTAATGCAGCTCTGCTGTGTAAAGCAAGCTCAGATCTCACTAGAAAACCTTTGTGGGCTCCCACACCTACTCACCCATCCATCCATTCACTCATCCACCCATCTTCTACATATCCATCTGTTCATCCACCCACCCATCCACCCATCCATCCATCCATCCATTCATCCATTCATCCATCCATCTGTCTGTCCATCCATCTGTCCATCCACTCATCTGTACATGCATACCATAAATATGATTTGCAGAGTACCAGCCACGTTCATGTCTCCATGCTAGACAAATAGGAATACAGATGCATACTAGGCAGAGTCCTGATATGACAGAGCTCAGATTTTCAGGACACCATTCAGTTATAACAGAAAACTAAATTTTGAGACATCAAGTATGAACAAGGCCTATGAAGACAATTAGGTTAGGGCAGCAGGTGGAGTGATGGAGGCTGTGCTAGACTGAGTGGTCCAGGAATCATATCCAGTGGGCCAGATTTTGTTAACAATGAGGAGAGACTTGTGATGAGTTCAGTTGTAGGGTAAGGGAGTTACTCATGACTCCAGGATGGGTGATTACATTGAGTGCTTGCCAGTTTCTCACCTGTACCCCAACCGCAGGGTGAGCCCTTGACGATCCCTGTGATACTCCCAGAGTCTTTGAGTGAGTTCCTACCTCACCCAGGAGCCCCTCCTCTATGACTCAGTGTAGACTTGCTCACAGTGGAGTCCCACAAGGACAGTGGAAGTGAGGTCTCAGCCTGTCCCAGGAAAGGGCTACTTGATCTGCAGCAGCATCTCTGCCTTCCCGACCTCGTCCCTAGCCTGTGCTCTCCACTGACATGCTCTGCTGCAGGGAGAATAGAAGCTACCCTGACAAGAGAAAGCTGAGCTGGCCAAGGGTGGGAGTCCAAGTCGGCAAGGCTGAGGGTGACAGCTCGGGGGGGCCTGTGATACACAGGTCACGTGGGGGATGGGAGAGGACTTGAGGAGAGAATCGCCAGTCCTACCCTAGAGGGAAAGGGATGACTCACACACTGCTGCCTTATTGTCATCAGTGCTACCCTTGGAGCAGGTGGCTGTCCTCATGTGGCATGACTGGAGTGGAAGGCTGGGCTCCACTCCTTCATCCTTAGGTGGCAAGGCTGTATTGCTTGAGAGGAGTTTGCATGGTGCTGTTTTCTTCTCTGGGTGTGGAGACAGCCCCAGGGCAGGGAGGAGGGTCCCAAACTGCCCTGTCAGGGAGCTTCACTACCACAATCCTACAAGCTTAAGAGATCAAGAGGCGTGTTGTCTGTACCCAGAGTTACATAAGAGCAAGGAATGGGTCGGTCCTTGGGGTGCAGAGACACCAGTGCCCAGAGTAGGGGATGCACCATGCAAGGTCAGACGGCCAGCTAGGCAGATGCAAAGGACACAAACAGCACTGACTTCATTCCAGAACTCTCCATTGGCTGTCACAAGGGGCTTAACCCCAGAGCCAGCCTTCCATTTCTGGCTCCACTATGAGTTCTTATTGTAACCTGAGCCCTGGGGAGTTCCAGATGCTTCTGCCCCACTCACCCGCTGTTGTGCTGGGGAGCCAGGGCCTCAATGGTGCCAACAGTGACACTCCCTTGTGTGCATCAACCTCCTCCATCTACACCATCTCCAGACCCTAGGGACATACGCAGCTGTCTCTACCTCTCAGCCAACCCCATGTCTCCCAAGCTGGGGAGGACTGTGGCTACATCCCCAGCTCTACCATCTTTCCCTCACTCCTTTCCTAGAGCCAAGGCCCTGGCCCCAAACATTGCTGGATGGAGTTCCTCTCCTGTTGACCTAGTGCTCTTAAGGTCAAGCCCAGTCTCCCTTACCCTGCCCATGAATAGTGCCTGGGCTGGCCACTCCACTTTCTGCTCACTGTTTCCCTTTCCTGACACTTTCTTTTCTCCTGCAGCCCCTCAAGCCACCTCCAAGCCTTGCACGTGCTCTGCTACCGTGGGTCAGGAGCTCTGATGCTTTCCCACGGCGGTCTGCATCACTCTCACCCTGCAGGCCTGTTCCTTCCTCTGCTTCGGCAACCCCTGACATGGATTTGCAGCTTTGATGGGAGTTGCCATCTTTTGCCACAGGGCAGGGATGAGTCTGGTGTCATGAAGGGATCCAAATGTAGCAGGAGGCCTGTTTTCAGGAGGCTCCCCGAGTGTGCTCACTCCAGACCTGTGGGCACCCTGAGGAGTGGACAGAGCTCAGGCTGCCTACACCATCTACCTCCCCAGGAACCATAAAGGTTGGTTGGGGGCCCTCTAGAAAGTTCCGCGCACAACCACTCCCTCCTCTGAGACTAAGAAGGATTCTTGGCTTGGTAACAACCTGTTCCCCTGCCCTACCCAGCTTTTGAGAGCAGAACCCTGGGATGAGACACTTATAGCCACGCAATGAGGACTGGCTGCCATGAAGGGTGAGGCCCATCTGGTTAGATGACAGGAAAGCTGGTCAGACAGGAGAACGTTCCATGTCCCTGGATGGCTGCCCCTCACAGCCCTAGACCTCCAGACTCTGTAGAAGTAGGTTGGCCACTCAAGGAAGGCATACGAAGAGGTTCAGGGGACGAGGTATGTCCAGGTTCCGGTGAGGGGGTTGCTCAGCACCCTCAGCTCACTCAGTGTGCTCATCCTTTCCTACCTTCTTGTCCTCTACAGCTGCAGGTGGGTGATAAGGTGGGCTCCATCTCCACCGCCCTCGTGTGCTGTTCCCAAGTGCCCAGTGCATACTTCTGACTTGAGCAGTCTTTGAGGGCATGTACGGCAGGGCACTTGAGTCTAGACACTAGGGGACTGTGGCTCTGTGAAGCTAGGAGGTGTCTTCAGGGATGTGTGAAGACACACAGGGAAGTAGAGGGGCTCTGGGGGTAGGTGGGAGGTAACAAGCAGAGAATGAGTGGGTGTGTCCTGGCCGGTTGCCTAGGGATACAGCAGATGAGGGAAAGGAGATTGAGCTCTGTTTCTGGACTATGGGTGCAATGTGATTAGATACTCTAAGCTCTGGCTGCCTTGACCTCCTTACCATGATGAACTGGACCTTGAGCTGGTAGCCAAAGTAAACTCTATCTCCAGCTGCTCTTGTCAGGGTGTTTTATTACAGCAACAGGAAAAACCATCAGGGGCGAGGAACAGAACTCTCCAGAGTTGAAGGGCTCTGGCTTTACCCTTCGGGAAGAAGCCCAGAGGAGATGTGGCATTGGGTGGCCTCAGAGTCCTGGCGATTGTCCATAAGGATGAGGGTTTCCTATGCTACCAACCAGGGGTATGGACTTGTGGGGTCCTGGGGGCACTGTGAAGGGTGTGAGCATCTTGCCAGTAGCAGTATCAGGGACATCACAGCTCAGAAGGGCTCTCAGGGGATCCCTGTGAGTCCCCCGACTTGGGATGTTGTAGAAGTCTGTTCCCTCTGTCTTGGCCAAGGAAACCCAAGAGGCAGAGTGCAAGGCAGAGGCACCACTCCTATACGTAGGCTTCTGCATTAAGAATTCCACCCGGCCCTCTCTCAAGTGCCCCTGCCTGCCTCTGAGGATGAGGCTGGCCAAGGACCAGAAATCCCCAAGACTCAACACCTTGGATCGAGCAGACTTGCCCATTTATTTTTCTCTTGGAACAGCACCAGTTAAGGGTTGGCAAGATGGTACTTCCAGGGAGACAAAGCGATTTCCCCATGCCTAGAGAGGATGGACACCTATTCTAATGCCTGACACCAAGCCCAAGGTGACCAGCCCCCCACCCCCATACACACAGTGAGCGGTTAGGGGACCTTTTAAAAGCTTATGTTCAGTTGGACAGGAACTAGTAGGGTCCCGGGGCTGTAGGACTTGGCTAAAAGATGGAGACCCTGGAAGGCCCTAGTAGGCAGACTTTAATTGGTCTATGCAACTAGATGCTTGGATGTATGTATGCATGGATGGATGGATGGATGGATGGGTGGGTGGGTGAATGAAGGGATGGATGGATGAAGGGATGGATGGATGAAGGGATGGATGTGTGAGTAAATGGTTGTATGGACAGAGAGAATATTGGTGACCATAGAGTACAAAGAGCTGGAAGGATCCAGTGCCCAAACTTTACAATCATGTCACCATACCAGGATCACTTCATGCATAGAAGAGGCCCAGGGGTCCAGATGGCCATGTTCAGGGTCCTGTCAGGCAAGGAGCGGGTAATACAAAAGCCAAGCCTACTATCTGTTGGACTGTTGGATGCTCCTGAAGTGAGAGTGGAGGGAGTTAGGGAAACAGTGGCTCTTCAAACTGAGGGTTGCTAGGCACTTCCAGGATTCAGCAAAGGGCTGAGGTCTCATAGAAGAGAGGGGTGGGCAGCTCTTGGGGAGGTGTGCCCTTGTGCCCTGTTGGAACATTTCCTGAGAAAGGAAGAGAGCTGGAGCCTTTGGGGGCAGATGCTGTTACTTCCTTTCTGCGAGAGAAGGGAAGACTGAGTGTGTCTTGGGGGAAATGGGAAGAGAGGTTAACAGCCTGGCTGGGCGGGGGTAGGATACTTCTGAGGCTGCAAACAGACCCCCCCCCCCCCGACAGCTGGGAAAGGCCACCCAGGCCCTCACCAGGCAGCTCGAAGCAGCGCCCACAGTAGGCTGGCAGAGGCACTGGCCCATAGGGCCCCAAGGCTGCTGGTCAGGCCTGAGGCAGCGCTGCGGTTACAATGGTTGCCCTCGCAGCAGAAGACAGAGAGAGCGCGGCCGTCGGAAGACACGGTGCTGTTGGGGCAGGTTGGCGCGCAGGACTTCATGACAAGGATGCCACCAGGGTTGGCTGTGGAAACAGGAGGAATGGCCATGGTTATCATGGCCACAGTGCCCATAGTTGTCACTACCCAGCCAGCTCTTGGGGGACCTGCAGCCTGGGGCTTTGAGGTAATTCCTGGAACTCTGGAGTGTTTGAAGTGGCAGCTTGGGGCGTCTCAAAGGACCTTGTGAACGAGTGTCCTTCCTTGGTGACTTTGGGGACATATCTTCTTTATGATGGACTGGACTTTGTGACACCGGAGGCCAGGGACTGACTTGAAGACTCCTCCCTCCCTCAGTCTCTGAGTCCCTCAACTCCATTTTCCCTTCCCTGAGAGATATCTGGTTCTCTAATCCTCTCCTCTCTTTTCCCCACCCCTTCCTTCTCATCTCCTCCAGGAGACAGGCTTGGGCCCCACTTAGCTCTCACACATCTTGGGACTGGGACGCCCTGGACAAGGCTAAGTGACCATAAAGCTCCACAGCCTGCATAGCAGCCCCTAGGTTTCACAATCCGTGAGAAAGTCAGGGGCAGGGCTCGCAAGGGCCCTTGGGAGAGGAGAAGTTGACCTGAGTTGAGGCTGTCTCGGGAAATACCAGTGTGCAAGACTTGTTTTCTGTCTACATGCTCATCAGAGGGATGAGTTGCTTTGTGTTCACACACACACACACAGTGGGGACAGCAGAACTCTTGAGAACACACGGCCCCCGGAAAAGCAAGTAATTTCTCTTAATCTGCACTGTTCAGAGGTTCTGGGAGCTGTGACTCCAGACCTGTGAGCAGGGGGCCTCTATCCTGCAGTTAGCCCAGACACTGTATGATGGAGGTGGGATAAGTACTCAGGATGCTTGATCTTTCTATGCCTCAGTTTCCCCACTTGGAAAACATAGACCAAAGGTGGAATTAACCTTTGCCCCAGCCCTTCTTTAGAGTAATGAGGAATGTGTGGCTTGTTTGAGAACTGTGCTGGTGTAAAGAGAGTATGGGTACATGTTAATCACTAGTTGGCGGTAGTTAGTGGCCCAGCTCAGTACCACCTCTGAATAGTCTTTTCCTGGCCTTGGCAACACAGGGAACGGAGGTCCAGAGTGGATCGCAGCTGCTCCTGGACAAAAGAGAACTTAACCCTACTGGCACGTGCTGCTAGTGGCTGCTACTTGTCCAGGCCTAGGAAGTACTGTAAGGACACAGCCTCCTCCTGGGGCGAAAGGGACGCTAGACTTCTTCACATCTTACAGTAAATGCCCAAGTCTAAAGTAGGGACCTTTGCTGTCCCAGAGGAAGCAGGAGAGAAGCAGCCTTAGTGGCTGTGTGTGGAAAATGGCTGGGAGATATGGACGCCATGGCAGGGTTTAGAGAGAAGGTTCTGGCACTGGTACTCAATCTGTTCTCTCTCCCCGGAAACCCAGCCGCTAGATGCTTCTCCTAACCCCAGGGGACTAACACATGGGGCCTGCCGCCGCAGACTGCTCATGTCATTGCGTCCCCTTCCCTCCTCACCTCGGGGACAGGAAGATCCTCGGTCTGCCCATGTCACTTCACTGGACAGGGGCAGGAACAGAAGCCTCTTTCTACCCACAGTGGACTCTCCTACCCAAGGCTCTTGCTAACCCATGTTGCTTCTCCAGGGAACTCCCTGCTGCCTTCTGAGGGCTATCTTTGAACTCTGCTTGACTGTGACCTTTGAGGTCCTGGAGTACAGGAATGCCCCCACATATCTCAGTGTTCCTGCATTCAGCAGACACCTGGGAGATGGATGGACAGACTACAGGCCAGATAGACACATGCTCAGCAGGAATGCCCCACATATCTCAGTATTCCTGCATTCAGCAGACACCTGGGGAGATGGATGGACAGACTACAGGCCGGATAGACACATGCTCAGCAGGAATGCCCCCACATATCTCAGTGTTCTTGCATTCAGCAGACACCTGGGGAGATGGATGGACAGACTACAGGCCAGATAGGCACATGCTCAGCAGGAATGCCCCCACATATCTCAGTGTTCCTGCATTCAGCAGACACCTGGGGAGATGGATGGACAGACTACAGGCCGGATAGACACATGCTCAGCAGGAATGCCCCCACATATCTCAGTGTTCCTGCATTCAGCAGACACCTGGGGAGATGGATGGACAGACTACAGGCCGGATAGACACATGCTCAGCAGGAATGCCCCCACATATCTCAGTGTTCCTGCATTCAGCAGACACCTGGGGAGATGGATGGACAGACTACAGGCCGGATAGACACATGCTCAGCAGGAATGCCTCCACATACCTCAGTATTCCTGCATTCAGCAGATACTTGGGGAGATGGATGGACAGACTACAGGCTGGATAGACACATGCTCAGCAAGGGGCAAATGCCAGCAAGGACAAGGACAGGGCAGGAGCCCAGGGGAGAAGCCCTTGCGCAGGGATAGAACTATGGTGAGCTCTGGTTCCTGGTTACCTGCAGACCCTCACTGTTTACCATCTTTGCCTCAGCAGGGCCCCTCTGCTTGGGTTTTTGCTGGATTTGGGCTCCTGATGTGGCACTCACCTGTTGCTGGGCAAAGATCCCATCCTCACTGTTTTTGCCTTGTGCCCTGGGCAACTGTTGGGCCTGCATCCCATTAGCTGTTCGTCTCTTGCAGCACTACTATGGATAGCTAACAGCAGCTACCTCTGGGCAGGATGCTCCTCTGCAGAGCAAGGAGGGTCCTGGAGGCAGTGGAGGAGTATATGACGTTTCCTCCTAGAGCCCCTGAACCGAGCAGCACAAGAACCAGCCAGGGTACAGTCAAGAGTATCACGTAGGGTCTGGGCTGGGTGAGTGCGTGATTCTTCCGGGACAATGCCTCTTCGTAAATTAGGGGGGCTCCAAGTCTGAGCTAGAAGTGCCTGTGCTACCACTGGGATTTGTGGGCAACTGTGATCTGATGGACAGACCAGGGCCACCATGAAGTCACCTGGTTTCCTTCCCCTCCTCCCAGAATAGGATCTTGGAGCAAGCTGCCTAGTGACCATAGCAACTCCTGTTCACCGGAGCCAGGGGTCTCATGATCCAGTTCCAAATGGCAGCAGCAAAGAGAGGTCCCCCAAACCCTTCTAGACCTAGATGTGACACTGTCCTCAGAGTCAGAAAGGTTTGTCAGCCTCTCTGATACGCCCATGCTTTCTTCTGGGGCCACTTCAAGTAAGTGACTCCCTGTCTCCAGCTACTCCAGCACCAAGCCTGAACCCCATCACAGCCCAATACACAAGCTCTAGGCCCCAGCTCAGCCCCACTGCTCAGGAGAGAACCAGGTGCACGGTGGGACATAAAGGAGAGGGCCTGGTCAGGGAAGAGAGAGTTCTGGTCAGCAGCAGGATTGAATTCTAGAGTCATGGCAGGGTACCCAGGGGCAGAGGCTATGGTCAGCAGATTGGAGACAGGGATGTGGGTGAGCAGGAAAGGTCCAGAGGGGCCTGGAATACCAGGGTGTAATGTCAGTATCTTCAACATGTCAGCCTGTATCCAACCCTCCTCCCACCTGATCTTTAGCCTAGTTTAAACTGTGAGCTAGAGAATGATGGTGTCCCTAGAATCTGGAGTGGGGATACCGAGAGCTTCTGACGTGGAGGGTGGAAAGAGGTGAAAGGGGGCCAGAAAGTGCTTGTGTAGTGCTGCTGGGGCGGGATGGGGCCTGCGTGGCCCAGGGTACTCACTGGCCCGAGTGATCACACAGTACTTGTCCGTCAAGGCGCACTCCACGAGAGACTCGCAGTTCTCGTGCCCACAGCACACATGGCAGTACAGGGCCCGGGCTGGGGGGAAGCACAGGCCATCAGTCTGGGCTGAGGCTAGGGCTGGGGTGAAGTGCCCAGCTGCCTGCCTAGTGGCCCACCCATGGTCATATTCTCTGATCCTCCTCTCCCTCCAGGAGTTCCCCCAGTCCTCTGGGAGGGTCTGAAAAGCTAGAAACTTCATGGTCGTGATTCAGACATGCTCCTCCCTCTGTCCCCTCTGGCCTTGTGTGTGTCAGTATCAAAGTGTCAGCTTGAGTGACAGGCAAGTGTGGGGTGTGATGGCATGCTACCCTCAGGCTAGACTCAAAGCCCTTCTGCTTAAAGCTTCCCTGGCACCTATGAACTCCCACACTTATCTGCCTCTCTGCTCTGTATTTATCTCTCTGCCAAGGAGATTGGGAACATTAGGGAATATAGGAGAGCTTTGTCAGCTAAACCAAAGGGAGATCAGACAGGTAGGTAGATGGGTGTATGTATGTACATATGAGTGGGTGGGTGGATGGATGGTTGTGTGGATGGGTGGGTTGGAGAAGGGGTGAATGGATGGATAGATGGGAAGATGGATGTACGTACAGTTGGATGAGTAGATAGATGGATGGGTAGAAGGATGAATGGGTTGAAGCATGGATGCCCAGATGGGCAAATGGATGGATGGATGGACAGATGGGTGTGTGGTTATATGGCTAGATGGACAGATGAGTGAATGGATGCGTGTGTGTGTGTGTGTGTGTGTGTGTGTGTGTGTGTGTGTGTGTGTGTGTATGTGTGTGTGTGTGTGTGTGTGAGTGGATGAGCAGAGGAATGGATGGATTGGTGGATGGGCAGAGGGATGAACAGTTGGGTAGTGAAAGGGTGCATGGATGGTTGGGTTCACGGGCAGATGGATGTTTAGATGAACACATAGGTGGGTTGATGGCTAGGTGCATGAATGGAGAAGTAGAGGTGCATGGCAGAAGGATGGAGCAGTAGGAAGAGATATAAAGAGGGCTGATTTAGAGCTTCTAATTCTCGTTATCCCTACTGTGATCCATGGTGTCCTCACCTATAACATGGGATAATAGTGTTCTTGGCTTTCTCAGATGATAAAATGTCAGAATTCATAATGCACATGGCTCCTAGCCCTTCCTTCCTAGAAGAGGGCTGAAGGGAGCTTTAAGGGCTATAGACAGCTGGCTTCCTTGCCAGGGCTGGCTGGCTCTAATGACTTGTGTCTCTAAGCATCGTTAGGTACTTAGAGCTGTTCATCTGGAGGGCAGGAACAGCCTGGCCCTGCCCCACTCTACCTAAGGCCTATTGGTGGCCCTAACCTCCAGGCTGAAGGCAGAGGCTTCAACAAAAGGCTGCCAGTGCTAGGGAGTGAGTGGGCAGACTCCAGAGATGGGTGGTTGCTGATGCTGTGTCATTGGCCACAGCGTCTAACGATAAAAACTGACAGGCCCGCCAGAGAACACAGGCTTCCTAGGCTTGGCTGATTCAGTGGGCAGCGAGACTCCTGTAAGGGTGGCTGGGGCAGAAGCACAATGATTACTCCATGGTGACTCCTGAGAGACAACATGGTTTGTGAGAGGGTAGGGCAGGGCCCCACATCTGAGCCCACACGGGTGGATTTCTATGTGTGGCTGGGAACAGTTGCATTGGCCAAAGGTATGGAACGGCAGAAACAAGGCCAGCTTGGAGGGTTGCAAGGACCTCTCAGCTGCAACAAGACATGCTAGGGGGTCTGGTCAAGAGGCGGGGCTGTGGAGACAGACATCTTTGTGGCCAGGCCTTGGGAGGTGTCCTGTAAGGAGTGTCTTGTAGGAGTTTCACTTAAGGGCATTGAATAGCAGATGTGTTCTGTAGAGGTGTCATACAGGGGAGTGTCCTGTAGGGGTTTTCCTGTGAGGGTGTCAGGGAACAGGTGCCCTTGGCAATGCACACCTGCTTGGATGGAATTAGATGATCACACCTCCCACATAAGAATCATCAGTGTTGAGGCTGTGGTGGCCCTGTGTTGAGAGTTGGGAGGTGTCTGCAGCACTCCTTTCTGGGATAAGAGATATACATTTCTCAGGTTATAGGGTCTCTGGAACTCTCAGGAAAAATGGCTTCCTCATTGGCAACGTCTCTTGACGATCCTCTCCTACCCCATGCAGTACCTCTGCATACTAGTCTCCGGTCCTGTTTGGCTGGGGAGACGCTTCTAGGTTATTCTAGGCAAGGACCTCATAGTACCTCAGTTTCCTCATTGTGGTCCCCAGAGACCCTCTGCCCTACGAGCTGGTGAGAGTTCCTGGGCTGTCCTCCTTAAGCGTTCAGAGCCCCAACAAGTTTCCAGCAGGCATGGTTCTGCAAGAATGCTGTAAGCTCAACCTCTCAGGAAAACTGAGCCTTGAGGACAAAAGTGCCCCAGCCAGTCAGTGCCCGCACCTTCTGACTCAGCCCTTCCACCCTCCTGCCCTGTAGCTGGGACTGTAGTCCCTGATTGGTGTCCCTGATCTGAGGTCTCTCTAGTATCTTCCTCTCCATGTTTTCTAAGTGACAACCCCAACCTGACCCTGACCCTGACCTCCTCCCTGTTCTCCAGGCCAGCCTCCAGGCCCCTCCCACTGTCCCCCCACCTTCCTACATGGGTACCCGATGGCTAGACTGCTGCCCAAGGCCCTTCTTCCTTTCCTCCGCCCCCTCCCCACGCTCAGGGGAAGCTGATGGGGCTAATTATCCTGGAGATGATAATTATTCCACCGATAATCACAGGCTGAGGTCCATCCCTCCCACTCCCCCGCCTCATTTCTGTCCCTAAACCAGGTCATCAGGGTCAGGGCAGAGTGTGCTAGAGAGGTTGACCCATGCAGTCTGTCTTGTCCATGTCCTTCCTTCCCTTTTTTTTTTTTTTTTTTTTTTTTTTAGCACCAAGAATCCTGCATTTTAGGAGCAGCTCATCCTGGGAAGAGGAAGAATAATTGGCCACTCTCGCTAAATCTCAGGTCCCAGTATTCACAAGTGGTACCCAGGGCACCTCCCCTTCATGCACCTCTGGCTTCTCACCCTAATTTTTTTTTTTTTTTTTTTTTGGTTTTTCGAGACAGGGTTTCTCTGTGTAGCTTTGCGCCTTTCCTGGAACTCGCTTTGGAGACCAGGCTGGCCTCGAACTCACAGAGATCCACCTGGCTCTGCCTCCCGAGTGCTGGGATTAAAGGCGTGTGCCACCACCGCCCGGCCTAATTTTTATACTAACCCCCCTACACACACACACACACACACACACACACACACACACACACACACACACACACACACACAGAGCCAGAAAGGTACCACATAATATCTAAAGGGAAGAGGTTTCTGAGTCTGGCTGAGCAGGGAGCCTCTACCATAGGTGCCTCTACCTCACTCCCTGAAGCCTCCTCACCAGGCCAGTGCCCCAAATGGTACCCTCTCAGCTCAGAAGCCCCAACCCCCCCCATGCTCCTGAACCCTTCCCAGAGGCTGCCTGCCTCCCTTCAAACCAGGGGCAGCCAGGGCCTTACCCAGAGAAGCACACACAACAGCCAGCAGCAGCAACACCAGGAGGGTCCTCATCTTGGATGTCCACCAGCAACTGGCAGCCACCAGGGAGAGGGTGCCTTTATAAGGCCAGTGAGTGCCTGGGGAAACCTGGTAATTTGGCTGGGGGATGAGCTTGGGGTGGCAGGGCTGGCCTGACTCATGTCCCCCAGGCTTCCTCAGCCCCACCTCCAAGGTGCCCCTTGACCTGCCCTTTGGTCCCAGGCCTTCTAAGCCTCCACTTCCGGCAATTACCAAGAGACCCCAGCTGCACCAGGAAAAAGAAAGGAGGTCTGCAGTGACAGCCCTGTCTTGTAGTCTGAGAAGAATGTGGCTCTCCCCTGGGGGTCTGAAGACTGGCTTCTCTCTGAGTATCATGGTCCGGTCCCCATCCCCATACCTCCACCACCCCCTCCCCCGCATGCGCGCGCACCTTCTCCTTCACATCAGGCAAGCAGTCAGAGGGACACCAAACCCAATTTAATGGGAGAAACTGAAGTATTGTGGGCTGAATATGGCCCCTTCAATCTCAATGCAGGCACAGTTCCTGAGGACCAGGTCAAAAGGTTAATTCTAACTTACAGGTCGGGGCTGAGGCTCTGCCTACGTAGAGGCTGATCTGGATCACGGAACTTCATCAAGGCAAAGGTGTACTGACAGCCTGGTGCATATCCTATCCCTGTATCTGGCTTCCACCTCCGGAGCTGTGTGATGACCAGGGTTCCCAGAGGAGACGGGAAATGACTTGTACTTTTGGTTATGGGGTCTTGCTGGAGTCTGAGGCTGAGAGATGGGAGTTCACATTTCCTAGCATCTTTTCTGTCCCATCCCATGGGTGCCCCTGCCCAGGCCTCCCCTTGCCCAGACATCCTGATCCCCCTTAGCTTTATGTGCCTGTCCAAGTGCATTCTGTCTCCCTTAGCCCACAGACTGGGCTATGTCTCTACCTTCAGACCCTCATCCAGGCCTAGCCTTGTGCCCAGAACATACCTCCTCAGGCAAATCGCCTTTATCAAAACATTCTTCTCAGCCCCTGCCCTGGCCTGTGCCTAGAAGGTGCCTACATAGCCCCTGAACTATTTCTAGATGTCTTCTAGAGGCCTAGAAGCCCAAGGGGCTCTTGTGTGTCTTCCTCGAGTCTGGATAAAGATGCTGGAGGCCTCATTGGGCTGAGAGTGACAAAGGGGAGTGGTCAAGCAGAGGGAGGAGGTGAGGTTGCATACCCGGGAAAGGGAGGCTGGAGTGCAGAGGAGTGACTCTCACCTCAGCTCCAGGGTTGTAGAGTCAGAATCTGACCTTGCTCCCTGTGCCCCAGGCAGCTCTGCAGTCTTATTCGAATGGTTTCTCGGATTCTTTAGAATCTCCATGGTTTGGGGCATGCTTGTTTCCACTTTTCTCAGCCTCCCACGGCCAAGAGGAACTGGCCTCTGTCAGAGTGCCCTGTGAGGGCTGTGGGGGAACTGGTCTCTGAACACTTCCCTGCCACAAGGGCCTCGATAGGCTGCACATTGGAGGTGGTGTTGGCTGGGGAACCCTGGTGTTCCCCAGCCAACCGTTCTGCTTACCCACTCCACCAGCTCATGTTGCCTCTGAGCTTGGGACTTCCTACATGTGGAAATGATTGTGAGCAAGCGTCCAGGGCCCAGCTGCACATAGCAGCCTCAGCCGTCCCTGGTCCGGAGCTGGGACTCAGCCTCCTGGGATGCCATCAAGCTATCTGCCAAGTCTGGGTGTCTCCTTGCTCTGCCGCCCAGGCAATTAGGAGTGGTGTGATGGACAAAACAGGATGCATGGACCCCAGTCATAGCCCTAGAGAAAAAGAGGTAGGCCCAAGGCTGTACCCACAAGCTTAACATTTCCTATGGGTGGACCCCAGATGGGCACCTCAGAGCAGGAGACATATTACCTCCAGGAATATGTAAGCTGCCACTGCCACCTCAAGTGATTTGATAGGACAACCCTGTTCTCTCTCCTCCCAACCTGGACCGACCTGCTTCTTAGCCTCTCTCTATCCCTGTACCCATGAAGCTATGGGGCTCTGTATGAGAGAGAGAGAGAGAGAGAGAGAGAGAGAGAGAGAGAGAGAGAGAGAGAGAGAGAGAAAAGGAGCTTGAGCAGCAGAGGCATCAGGAGTGGGCAAAACTGACACCCCTGCCTGCTCTAGGTAGTGAGCCAACTTCTCAGTACCAGGCTGGGAACCCTTGATGCAGAATGCAAGCAGAGGGGCTCGTGATGGCGCCTGTGTGCCCATGCGTGGTGGGACCCACGTTAACAGAAGTGATCGTGGTCAGATGGCAGCTGGGCCGGGGGCCAGTGGCACTTCCTGGAGAAGCTGCAAGGCATGTGCACTGCAAAGTGTGAAAACGGAATCTTGAAAGTAGAAAGCTTGCCAGTGTGACTCGGAAAACAGGCCAGGATCTCATGGCTTCCAAGAGCTCGCTGCTGGACACTGCGAGGACAGTGTGTCCTCTAGGATGGAACTGATGAATGCTGACCCCAACCAGCCTTCAAAGGGCTTTTAAGGGGCAAAGGTTCTGTAGCCTTCATGGGGTGAGGTGCTACCCTGTCCACCAGTGTGAAGAGGAGAGAAATAGGGTAGGAGCTGCTGGAGTTGGGCTGGAGTATGGAGGGGCTGCAGCTGTCTGGGATGGCCTCTTGTTAAGGTAATGAGCCACCTGAATCCCACTCAGGTGCAGCTGGATGGGTGCTAGTTAGAGCCTAGACTCTCCTAGCTGGCCCATAATTAACATTTATCTTTCTAGCCTGGCATTAGCCTCCACTCCCAGATGCCAACAGGGGACAGGGCTCCCACTCCTGGGAAGTGCAGGGCAGATGAAAGAAGTTGGCATAGGCCAGCCATCTCTGCTAGTCCTGAGGAGTTCAAGCCCACTTCAAAAGAATCCTACGTCCCTGTCAAAAGCCCAAGACCTCCCTGGGAATCAAGGGCCTAGCTCTGTTCTTGGATACTCTGTCTGGAAACCCTGCCTCCTTCCTACCTTGCCTTTTCCTACCTGTGCTGGGGACTTGGCAGAGTAGCCTGCTCACAGTGTCCGAACTCACTCTGTGGGAACCAGGCTGCAGATCCAGCACAACCACCCAGAGCTTCATTCCACATGCTGGCTTCAAAAGTTTAAACCCCTTATGTTAGATAACATGGTGTTTGCCATGACCCGTGCCTGCCCACTGATTCACAATAAATCATCCTTCAGTTGCTCAGAATGTCCCATCCAGTGTAAACACTGTGAAAAATTGTTAAGGGAACAGCAACAAAGAAGGAGGTCTGGGTGTTTAGACAGATACACTCCCCCCTACCCCTGCCACACACACACCCTAGAGTTTTGGTCCAGGTGAGTTGCATGCATGGAGGTAGAGTCTGTGGACACAGATACTAAGGGCCAAATGCACTTTATAAACCACAACTCAGGCTCTTGTATGCCCACAGGTCTTCTGCCTGCTACCTGCTGAGCCCCCCCCTCCCAACACTCCCGGACCTCTCTGTACCTATTGGACCTGCCAGGACCCCTCTCAGGCATAGCGGGAGAGCCAGTAAGGAGAAAGTGGGCACCTGAGCAGGGTGACCTTGTCTAGTTAGTGAAAGATCTGGAGTTTAGTCAGCACAAAATTCCTGCTCCCGTCACAAGGGGTAAACTGAGTCCGAGTGAGTTGGGGCAAGAAATCAGGACCTGAAGTCAGGACCTTCAGCTAGCAGGTAGGTCTTGACTACCCTGGATGGGGACTTGAGAAGGTAGGCTTGGGGTGGGGGTCCTATGTCAAGGTACCCCATAGGGGACCCTTGTTCTCAGGAAAGCAGGGTAGCCTGGGAGTGCAAGGCCTATACTGGGTTCAGTCAGAGCAAGATCAGAAGACCTAGGCTCTTCCTCAGGGGAGAGATAGAGTCTTGAGAGATACCTATAGTTAGAGATCTGAGCTCACATGCACCCACACTATGGGGTATTAGGTCTGTCCCCAGTTTCCCCAACCCCTCTTTGTATTCTGAAAGATCAAGATCAATAATAATACTAATGGCAAATAGAGGGACCTACCAGTTAGGGTCTGCAGACTGGACAGCGAGACTGATAGATAACCTGGTCAAACAGGCAGCAGCCCTTCCAGTGCTCTTGACTCCTGATACTGCTCTGTGGTGAGAGAAATGGTGGATCTAGAGGTCAGACAGGGCAGACTGTGATGAGCACAAGGCATTTTTATTCGGACGTCTGTTTTCAGATGTAATTCACATGTCCACATACCCTTCAGTCCCTTGGGTAGCTGCAGCTCTTACCAACATCTATGTCTGCCCCAGAAACATACCCTGTCCCATCCACAGTCCCCTACCTCAGCCCCTGGAAACCCATGGTCTACTTTGTATCCCTAAGGATTTGCCTCTTCTGGGTGTTCTATGTTATCGGAATCATACAACACGTGGGCCTTGGTTCACCCGTGTTGCAGCATGTGTTAGCACACCAGCCCTTTTTATAACAGAGTAATCTTCCCTCGATGGACTGGGCCACACTGTGCACATGAAGTTATGCATCATCATGAGGGAACAGCAGTTAAGAAAATGATAAAAAGCTGGGTGTGGTGGCCTGTTCCTCCACTCTCGGCACTTGGGAGGCTCATGTTTCTAAACCCAGGACATAGCTCAGTGGTAGAGCACTTGCCTAGCATGTACAAGGCCCAGGAGTCAATTCCCAGTACTGTGATATGTACTGTGATAAATAACAAACAAACGAAATGATAAATAACAGAGTTGGGGAGACACATCTATGTATGAGAATCCCACGTGAGTTACCTAGTTACGTGACATCCTGCCCCGGAAAGAGCAGAGTCCAGTGGCATCTCAGTTGTGGCTGCGTTCAGTGGCCACGCTCTAAAGAGCATGCCATGAGAGCTCCGAAGGATAGCACCTGGAAGCAGCTGGTATTCTGGGGACCTAAGTCAAATCCACTGTGAAAAGTCTTGCAAATAAGAAGGCACCAGAAAAGGCACATTTCTTCTGCTTCTCCCTGTGTTCTCAAAAAACGTCTCCCCAGCCCAACCATCCCACCACACTAAGGGACACTCCACTATTTGCCAGTACTGGCCACTGACAAGGTCCTAGAAAGCCAAGCAACATCTCCAGTCACCTCTTTCCAGGGGAATCTTAAAGGGTCATAATGACTAAGTGTTAGGTGGGGCCCTCAATAGGATTCTGGAGCAGAAAAGGGACATTAGGGAAAAACCAAAGAAAATTACATAAAAATATGAGCCAATACTGAGTCATTAATTTTAATGAACAGACCACAGGAATCTAAGACATTGGGGGTAGGGAAAGCTGGGAGTGGGGGATGTGGGAACCATGTAGCTATACTGTCTTTACAAATTCTTTGTGAATCTATAACTGTTACAAAAGGGGAAGTTGACATTAAAAATATTGCAATGCCTATGGAAGGCCAGGGACTCGAGGTGTGTTGTGTCCTCAAATGAGCTGTGGGGCAATGGCCACCTTTCTCATATTCAAACAGGCTAGAGTGTTAGTGGCCTGGCAGCCAGAAGATGCCTCCGGAGTGGTTTTGTTTTGTAGGCAGTGATAGGATCTCTCCAGCAACCTGAAGAAGGCAAAGAAATTGTTTGCTTTATCAGATAAGATGTTGAGATAATGAAACGAAGGCCACAATTCAGGCCATCACTAATTAATCCATAATGAATATCCTGACTTGCAGGTATGCTTGAACCTGGGACCTGCTCACACAGGCCCTGACCTTGGTCACACCCTAAGCTCTTATCCTGGTCACATACTGGCCCTTATCCTTGTCACAGAGAGCCCTGGCCTAGGTCACGGAGATTGAGAGATGTCATCTCAGATCTCAGAACAGCTTGGGAGAAACAAAGGTGTGTAAAGTACCCCACAAAGGACTGAAAAGGTAGCTGTGATGTAGATTATGAGGTTGGTTGAAAGGTAGGCAGTTGAGGGGATCCGGATGCTTATTCCTGGCCAAACTTGTTCCATCCCCTCCTTTCTTTCCCATGCATTGCATCTTGGCTGCCTTCTGTCTTCCTGGAAGGGTGGACACCAGCTTCCCCCAGCCCATCTTGGGGGATCCTGCCTTGGTTCCAGGTTCACTCAATGCTACAGTTGCTACACTGACTCCTGCCTGCCCAGGCATGTCCTGATTGCCCACTCTTCTGAGCGTTGCTGGCTCTTGATGGGGAGACAGGGGTGGGGAGGTAAGGACACAGATAATTCGTTTCGGGTGCCCGGGGCGACTGGCTGTACCAGTCCTGCTCCTGACTGGGATGCAGCTAGTATTTTGGCAGGAGACAGCTGTGTAAACAAGGGCATTCTGCCTGCCCTCCCAGTTCCCAGCACGTTTTGGGGGTGACCTGACAGTTGCCTGATACATAGGCTGTTCCTTCGGAGCCTTGGAAGTTAATAAACAGAACTCGCCAGCCAGCGCAGAGAATTTGGTAAATGAAGCTGTGTCTTAGGGGATGTTTGCCTGAGTTCCTTTCTCACGTCATGGTACTCACCCTGGTTCTTCCCCCATTGCCAGATAAAAATGTCGGCACCTTCTGGGCAGGGCACTGGGTTTTCCTGCTTAGTTAGCAGAGCAGGGCAGGTGGTGTCACCAGAGTACAGGCTCCCTTTAGCACCCCCTGCTGGCCAAGCAGAAGCATGGCTTGTAGAAACGTTAACCTAAGTGGAGTGCAAAGGCCAGGTGCAAAGCTGAATCGAGCTTGGCCACCAGCACCCTAACTGGGCAACTATGGCTCCTTCAAGCTTTGGTAGCAAAGTGGCCAGATAACCCAGCTACTGTCCCTTTGGACTCAGCCCATTATCCCCCAAGTGCTGTGTTAATTGATTTTCCATCATTGTGGCAAAAACCCCCAAACAAACCGACCCCTCAAGAAAGCAAAGGTTTATTTTGGGCTTACCACCTCAGAGTTACTGGTCACCAGTCAGAAGGCTGCATGGGAGTTAGGTCTGTGGCAAGATAAAATCACGGTGGAAAGGCATGGTGGATGAAAACCACTCACCTTGTAGAAAACAAGGAAAGTAGGGGGACATATGGAAGAAGGGTCTGGGGGCTCCTCAAAAGCGTACCCGCAGTGACCTGCTCTCTTGGTGACCTCCTAACAGCTCATTCAACTGTGAACATATCAGCAGATTAATCACTGATGAGGTTGGCATCCTCGTGAGATCCAATCCATCTACCACTAGCTGGGACCAAGGCTTTAACACATGAACCTGTGGGGAGAGTACTTTGCATCCAAACAATAGCAGCCCCCTCCAAATTTTGAGCAGATGACTGCCATGCAACCATCTGTGGACAACTGGCCAGAGCCCCAGGGGTCTGTCCAACATCTCAGATCCCCCCCCACTTCTAGGGACCTCTCTCCTGTATCCACCAGACCTGCATCATGGCCCCACAGACCTCACTCTCACACCCTCCCATCTTTCATAAAAATTTTCCCAAAATGCTCTTGCAGCTGAATCCTAGCAGTTGGTATGAACTAACATGAAGGACATTCCATGTCCCTCTGCAGGGAGAGGCCCACCTTGTCTTCTGCCCATCAACCTCTGCCCATGGGGGTGGGGGAAGTTCTCTTCTCCATTTCACACAATTGCTCATCCGCACCTGACCACACACTCACACACGCAGACACATTCACCATATCGCATGCGTGCGCACGCACACACACACACACACACACACACACACACACACACACACACACAAACACACATACACGATCTTACATTTGGGACTGGACACATAGCTCAGTCTCAGTGGTTAAGAGCACTGACTGCTCTTCCAGAGGACCTGGGATTGGTTCCCAGTACCCACGTGGCAGCTCACAACTATCTGTATCTCCAGTTGCAGGCAATCAGATGCCTCTTTTGATCTCCATGGTAATGTACACATGTGGTACACAGACATACACATAAAAATAAATAAATATCTAAAAACTCCTACGCATGTAATACATCCACACAGGCATGCACACAGTCACACATGTACTCAAACTGGTATACTCCCATTTACACACAATTGACTGTTACCTATTGTGGTGGTTTAAAAGAAAATGGCCCCCAAAGGGAGGGGCACCATTAGGAGGTATGACCTTGTTGGAATAGGTATGGCCTTGTTGGAGGAAGTGTGTCACTGTGGAGGCAGGCTTTGAGGTCTCCTATGCTTAAGCTACGCCCAGTGAGACAGTTCACTCCCTGCATATCAAGATGTAGAACTCTCAGCTCCTTCTTCAGGACCACATCTGCCTGCATGCCACCATGTACCGCCATAATGATAATGAACTAAACCTCTGAAACTGTGAGCCACCCCTGTTAAATGGTTTCCTTTATCAGAGTTGCCCTCGTCATCATGGTGTCTTTTCATAGCAACAGGAACTCTAACTATGCAGTCAACTACACACACACAAAACTCACACTTTGGGTTTCTACATTCAGCTTCATGGTACTTTTGAGGTCCCGGCCCTGCCTCCTCAAAGTCAAGACCTGCTCCAGCTTAGAGGTTTCTCTGTGCTTTAAACCTTAAGTACTTAGCTTTTCTGCTGGCTCCCAGAACTAGAACAGTCACAAAGGCGGGAGACTGGGAGGCCTCATGCCTCCAAGAGTGGTACTTTTGCCCCGCTAGCAGACCCATCCTGACCAGGACCATCACAGGCATCCAAGGGTCATCTGCACTCTGCTGACTAATTATCCGTGGTGTACAAGGGCTATGGTTGGTCTGGCCACTCACTCATTCACCAAAGGAGATCTTGCTCTTTTCTAGTTTGGGGCAATTACTGATGCTGCTACTGTGAGCATCTATGTACGGGTTTTATACGACTGTATCTTTCTCTCTCTAAGATAAACACTCAAGAGTCCATTGCTACTGTTCCCATGGTAAAAGTTCTGTACTTGTTTTGAGACCGTTCTTTTGGTTAATCTCTTGGTTCATGGGATGCTCAAATGCTACATATCATCTTCACTAATTTTCTGCTTCATTCCATCATAGGAATGTATGTTGAAATCTACCATCTGACCTTCCATTTTGCTAGTGTTTGCCTTGTACATCTTAAGGTGATGTGAACTGATGCAGGCACATGTAGGATTCCGTCTCCCTGTTTGATTTACTCTTTGGCAACTGTGCAAAGCTTCCTGTTGCAGCCACGTGACTGATGGCAGACACTCTACCTGACTTCTTTTGTTTAATGGCTACACAGAGTGCCAAATGCTAAGCTGACTCACTTCCACCTCCTCATCCCACCCTCCAATATCCACATGATGGGCCCAGGATAAGCAAACAGCGTGTCTACAAGGCCCTGGGTGAAAGTAGAGATGGGCAAGGCCAGGGAGCATGCTGCAGCTCCTTGCCTTCCATTCCCCAGCCCCGCTCCCCCAACATATTCTTTTCTTCTCTCCCATTGAGAGAAGTCTGCAAGTATGCATACTTGGTCTCACAGTACCCCTGAGACCCTAGACTTGTCTCTTTAGAATAGAGATCTACCACGGACCTCTCCATCTCAGACTCCACAGCTGTGTCCCTTGTCAGGGTCCAAATCTACCCTCTTATCTTTTTTTTTTTTTTTTTTTTTTTTTTTTTTTTTTTTTTTTTTGGTTTTTCGAGACAGGGTTTCCCTGTGTAGCTTTGCGCCTTTCCTGGAACTCACTCTGTAGTCCAGGCTGGCCTCAAACTCACAGAGATCCGCCTGGCTCTGCCTCCCGAGTGCTGGGATTAAAGGCGTGCGCCACCACCGCCCGGCTACCCTCTTATCTTATAGCTTAGAAGCTGGGCTCCCTTTTTATCTCCCTCACCCCAGCCCCTTCCAGCCCAGACTCCACCCCTGGATCCCTCTCTGCCCACATCCACCCTGAGTTCCTATACCTCAGACTCCATCCCTGTGACTCAGGTCACCTGACCCCAGCTGCAGCTAGCCCTCCTCCACAGAGGTCCAGCCTCTTGGACAACACCAAGGTTCAAGTTTGATGAATTCGTCTACACATCCTTGCTACTTTTCCTGGATGGACATGAATAGGGAAACTGTAGCCTGCAGACTGTTTCCCAATGTTGATTCTCAATGGCATTTTATTAATTTAACTGTATCAGAATTGAGTATAAACCTTCCTTAAAATGTGTGAAACCCACCAGGCAGTGGTGGCGCACGCCTTTAATCCCAGCACTCGGGAGGGAGGCAGAGCCAGGTGAATGTCTGTGAGTTTGAGTCCATCCTGGTCTACAAAGTGAGATCCAGGACAGGCTCCAAAGCTACACAGAGAAACCCTGTCTCAAAAAAACAAAAACAAAAACAAAAAAACTGTGTGAAACCCAAGTTTTATGTCCATAAATAAGCTTTATTTGAACAAATTATGTCTATTGCCTTTCATGACTGTGGCCACTTGGTACAATGCTTGTCCGTGGGCATACACCAAATCCTCCTTCTGCTACCTGTGTGCTAATACATGAACCAGGTCCACATGGTTCTTCACTATATTAAATGTGCTGCACAAGTCCTTAATTCTATACACTAGGTTAAGTCCGGAAAGACCTTATTACTGCGTATACAGTCTGTATTTGTTTATATTGCCATGGTCTTTTCATTGTTTCTCATTCTCCTGCCACAGCCAAAAGGTGAGAGAGTAGGAGGTGGGGAAGAGAGGGATGCAGAGAGGGCCAAAGTGTTTTTTAATTATTTTGTGTTTAATTATGTGAGTGCAGGTGCCTAAGACGTTGGATCCCTTGAAGCTGGAGATACAGGCAGACATGGATGCTGGGGACCCAACTTAGGTTCTTTGGAGGAGCAACAAGCACATTTACCACTAAGCCATTTCTACAACTTCCAAAAGTGTTCTTATAACATGCCCACCCCTGCAATAACAGCATTCATGAGGGAGAGTCCCAGACCTAACTGCTCTTTCTGAAACCTCCGTCCCAACACACAGCACTGGCATGCTGGGGAGTAAGTTTCCAACATTTGCACATTGGGGACGTATTCAGACTGTAGCTGTGCTGTGGATTCTGTCATTTGTTTTTTATTTTTGGTTTTGGTTTTGGTTTGTTTTTTTTGTTTGTTTGTTTGTTTTTTTTTTTTCAAGACAGGGTTTCTCTGTGTAGCTTTGCGCCTTTCCTGGAACTCACTTGGTAGCCCAGGCTGGCCTCGAACTCACAGAGATCCACCTGGCTCTGCCTCCCGAGTGCTGGGATTAAAGGCGTGCGCCACCACTGCCCGGCTGAACTCTTTATGTAGACTAGGCTGTCCTCAAACTCATAGAGATCTGCCTTCTTCTGTGTCTTCACAGTTCCTGTTCTGTGAAGAACACTAAGTTGCTGTGAAGAAACACTATGATGAAGGTAACTTTAAAATAAAGCATTTCATTGGGGGCTTGCTCACAGTTTCAGAGGATAAGCCCATGACTATCAGGGTGGGAAGCATGGCAGCCAGCAGGCAGTCAGGCATGGTGCTGGGGCAGTAGCTGAGAGCTTACATCTCACCCACAGGCAGGAGGCAGAGAGAGTGAGACAGCATGGTAGGCAGGGGCTTTTGAAACATCAAGGCCCACCTCCAGTGGCACACCTCTAATAAGGCCACACCTCATAATTCTTCCCATATAGTTCCCCCAAGTAGGGACCAAGCATTCTAGTATATGAGTCTAGGAGGGTCATGCTCATTGAAACCATCATGTGCTTCCTCTCTTGGAAGCTGTGGTTGAAGGCACACACCACCACAGTCAGCCGAGCAATAGTTTTCTTTCTTATATTCTTTTTTTTTTTTTAAAGATTTATTTATTATGTATACAGTGTTCTGACTGCATGTACCCCTGCCTGCCAGAAGAGGGCACCAGACCTCATTACAGATGGTTGTGATCCACCATGTGGTTGCCGGGAACTGAACTCAGGACCTCTGGAAGAACAGCCAGTGCTCTTAACCGCTGAGCCATCTCTCCAGCCCTTATATTCTTTTTTTTTAAATAAAAGATTTATGTATTTTTGTTTTATGTGTGAGTGTTTTGTGTGCGTGTGTCTGTGCACCACATACATGCAAAGCCAGAAAAGGGCTCTAGATCTCCTGGAACTGGAGTTACAGATGGCTGGGCTATGAGCCACAGCTATTCAGGTGCTGGGAAACGAACCCAGGACCTCTGGAAGAGAGGAGCCTGGTCTCTTAACCATTGAGCCATCTCTCCATCCTGAGTTTTCTGAATGCCCCTGACTGGGAATAGCATTTGTGGCTGATAAGCATGTCTGTTCAACAGTGTGGAGGCTCCAAGAGCCTGTGAGCCTGAAGTTTATGAGCCCTATTACCTGCGTCTTGGGGTGGTTCACTTGACTGCTCACAGTTCAGGACTCTGGATCCTTCCCGTGTGTGACTACATGGTTCTAAGTTCATCCGTAGAGCAGTAAAGTGACCGGTGGGCTCCGGACACTTGCTCTCCCTACAAGATGCCTCTGTACCCAGTGTACACTTGCCTTTGTTTGGAAGCTTACATATTGGTAAGGGGCTCTTCTACTTGGAGAGTTTATAATGCTGAGAATAATGGTGTGTTACAGAACCTGTACCTTCCTGCCTTCAGTGTGTGTTTCAGACCACAGCAGTGTCCAAGGAGGGGTCCTTCAAACGGGACCACTCCATCCTCAGCTGCCCACCTTCCTTGCTTCCTTTGCTAGCAAATCCACCTTTTAACCTTGTTGGAGTTACTATGGCTTGGAGCGGCTTGTCCTGTCACAGTGCACGCATTCTAGCAGCGGCTGCACAGTGTTGTCTTGGACTGTCCATTCCTTGGCTTATTCATACTAGGTTCTTACAGTTTACGGGGTCTGCCACCCCCATCCTTCAGCCTCCAGCGACTGGCTCTAGTTATGTCAGCCACCACATGGCTTTTACTTCCTTCTCTGCCCACTGAGCTATATTTCCACAGTCTAGCACCTACTGCTCTCTAGTTACTAATTTTTCTGGCGCTGGGCACTGAGCGTAGGGCCTTGCACGTACCAGACAAGCACTCTACCTCTGATTTGTATTGGTTGCTTTTCTTATTACTTTGACAACACTACCCGATAAAAACAACTCCAGGAAGCAAGGAAGTTTATCCTGGCTCACGGTTTGACGATACAGTTGACCGCGGGAGAAAACATGTGGTGTAGCAGGGTGAGGCGGCTGTCACACTGCATCCGCAGGCAGCGGGTGGAGGGAGATGGATGCTGGCGCAGGGCTTGTCTTCTTTTATGTAGCCCTGGACCCCAACCGATGGAATGGAGCTGCTTACATTTAAGGTAGTTCTTAGCTCAATTATCTTAATTTAGAATATCTCTCACAGAGAGATTTGTCTGCTAGATGATCATGGGTCCTGTCAAGTCGACAGCATTAGCTGTTACACCCTCACATCCAACCCATTTGACTACTTTTTTTGAAACCAAGGGCAGTTATTTCTTACTCTGTGGCCTTGTGGAGTGGCTCCCAGTTAGATACATCAGCCACCTGGTTTCCCACTAATGTACATGGGCTGTTACCAGGGAAAGTCTGTACTCAGTGACATCCACGGTGCTGGGTTTCCCTATGACTGCTCCCTGCCTCCTACCTCATGACCTCCCTTCTCTCTTGCCTTAAGGAATGCTCCAGTTTGCTATCATGCTACTCAGAGACCAGCCTCGTTTGAACTCTTGTTCTGAGACAATCAGAGAGACATGGCTGTCAGAAATGAATATAGTTTCCAGGTATGGTGGCTCACACCTGTAATTCTAGTACTTGGGCAGCTGAGGAAGGAGGGTCACAAGTTTGAAGCTATGTCGGACTGCATAACAAATTCCAAGCCAATCTTAAGTATAGAATGAGACCTTATCACGAGGAGAAGGGGGATTCTCTCCCCTTTCCAGATATCTAGTTTAACAATGTCATTTACTGAACATCACCCACCCCCTACCCCATCCCCACCCACCTACTCCTACAGGTAGGAGGTTTCTGTGTGCTCCTGTTACTCTGCCAGGTTGATGGGAGAATGTCACTGGCCTTCTTGTGGTGTCTGGCCCAAGACTTGTCCCCATTCCAACCGGTTTGCATAAAAGCCTGCCCTTGTACCAATGGGGCTGTGTCTACTTGCTCTTAAGGAGCTTTCACATAAGGTAGTGCTCACTCCGGTCCCCGCCTTTCATAAACACTAACTTCTGCATCTCCTTCCTTCTGCGGAGACCCTTCTAGAAATCCCTATGTCAGTCCAGTACAATCATAACCACAATTAAGTTGCTGAAAATGGTTCTTCCTAATGTGGCTGAAGGTCCATAGGTTCCAACTTGAAGACTACTCTGTGTCTACTTTTACAGGCCTATTTTCCACTGAAGACTGCACCCATTTAAACAACCTCCAGCAGCGCTTCGCCGTGCGACCTAGTCTGCTTTCTGTTGCTGTGATGAAATGCCACTACCAAAAGCACCTTGGGGAGGAAAAGGTTAAGTTCTGTTTGAAGTTGTCCATCATGTAGGGAAGGCAAGAACCTAGAGGAAGGAACTCAAGTAGAAGCCGTTACGGATGTCTGCTTCCTAGCTTGCCTCCTATGGACTGCCCAGTTTGCTGATACAAGCCAGGACCCTATGGGTGGCACCACCCACAGTGGGATGGGCTCTCCCACACCCACCAGTCATTAATCAAGAAAATGTCTCCATACACTTGCCCACTGGCCAATCCGATGGAGGCATTTTCTCAATTGATGCTTCTCTTCCAAGTTGACACATAGACAAAAAAAAATCCAACCAACTAAACAAACAAAACCCTTATCAGGATATCATATTAATTCTCTTATATGTTCACCACTCCCTCCCCCAACCTGTTTCTTCAGGGTTCTCAACTTTTGTTTGCCCTAATAAAAGTAGTATACCTAAACTTTACCCCAGGGGTATAGGAATGGCCTGGCTGTCGTTACTGGGTGGGTCAAAGGCGGGGTGTGAACTCATAGCCTTTGAGAGACAGAGGAGTTAGAGGTCCAGTCCTGAAGATACTGTCCATCCCTCAAGGGTCCTTCCTGATTCCTGTCCTCCAAATAGACTTTGACTCCTATGACAGAGATGCCTCAGAAATAGTACAGAGGTTTTCTAGAAGGTTCTCCAGGCCTTCTCTGCCCAGCTACCTAAGACCAGAAAGAAGATGGAGTGTATATAAGTACACCCTGCTCTGACAGTAGGTAAAATCCTTGGCAGGAAGTCCTTGTTTGGTAGAGGTCAACTCCTATGGATGACTGCAGCTCACTAGAAACATGGAGGATATATACCTGCTGTCATCTATCTGGTCCAACCTAATGCCAGAAAAATCCATGGGTGGAAATTTACAAACGGATGCACACATGTCAGATAGTGGGCTAGATGGTGCAGAGTTTTTCCTTCAGGATATTTACCTCCATCTTCCCCTTTGATCCTGGGGGATCACGTTGTGTTTGTGGAGGAGATGTGGGCTTCCTCCCCATCAACTCAGAGGCAGTGGAACAGAAAAGGGAGGGACAAGACTTAATTTCAGAGGCACTGGCCAGCAGAACTGTGGCCAGGCCTGCGACTAGCTCTTCTGGAAGTTGAAGAGCTGTTGGGACTGGCAGCTATGGAACCTGGCTTCCCACCTGCCCATCCAGAGTCCACAGGAATCAAGCCAAGAGGTGAACAAAGGAAAACGAATTTAATTAGAAGGGTCCAGCAGGGTCCGGGGAATTCATGCCCCACAAGGCATGCTCCAGGTCCATCTGTAGCTTACTTACTGCAGGCTGAGGGCTGTGAGCACAGCAGCAATAAGGACCATGAAGCCAGGCAGGAACAGCTCAGTGTGTCTGTGTCTTCTCTCACTGGCTTTTCCAGGCTGCTCCTTGTAATATAAGAGGTTTGGCCCATGCTGATTACACAAGTCCCATTTACAGCACTTTGAATATAAGAAGGGCAAGGGTTTTTGGACCACAAAGTTCTTAGGCTGGGGCGGTCCAGCATCAGAACGTTCCTCAGGGACAGGAGGGAAATATGGAGGGACTAGACAGGTTTTGGTGCACTGTTTTGATGAAATGTAGAAACGTTCCAACAATCCTAGTAGGAAAGAAAGAAAAAAGATACGAGTTTGAAGTCCTGATACCAGAGCCTCTGAATTATGTGTACCCCTTGAGACCTTGTCAGAGACCTTTACTCAATGAGAGTATCAATCAGAGGGCAGGAACCACTATTCAAGAGAAAAAGGCCAGGCTACTTCAGGGTGGACTGTGTGGTCCTCCACATGCTATGGGGATTTGTGCCTTTATTTGGAAACACAGGATCCTTGATCCTCAACTTTTAAAACACAGAATTGACTCAAGTGACTGAAACAGACAGAAGCATATTGGAAGGACCTCTGGCCATCCTGGCTTAGATTCAGCTGCTGGTCTTCCAACCGCATCTTTCATTGCACAAGATAATTTTTTTTCCCCCCAGGAGTCCAGTCAAAGAGAGAGAAGAGGGATTCTATGAGCAGGGGCATCAAGATCATGAGGGGGAAATCTAAAGAGATAACCAAACCCAACTAGTGGGAACTCATGAAATTTAGACCAACAGCTGTGGAGCCTCCACGGGATTAGGCCCTCTGCATAATCGAGACAGTTGTATAGCTTGATCTGCTTAAGGGGCCCCCTGGCAACAGGATCAGGATCCATCCCTGGTGCATGAGCTGGCGTTTTGGAGCTCACTACTATGGTGGGATACCTCACATAGCCTTGAGGCAGGGGGAGAGGCTTGGACCTGCCTCTACTGAATGTACCAGGCTCTGCTGACTTCCCATGGGAGGCCTTATCTTGTTGTAGTGGGGAATTGGGGATGGATTGTCGGGGCGGCGGGGGGGGGGGGGGGGAGGCTGGAGGAGCAGGAGGAGGGAAGATCTGTGATTGGTATGTAAAATTAATAAAAAATTTCTTAATAAAAAAGATAGGTTTTTTTCATATTAAGAAATAAAGTTCCTATTAGCTGAGCCAAGTCCTGTCTAGTGCTTTACCACCCTACAAACTTCCCAGAACACAGAGAGACCAGGAATGTATGTGTGGTAGTGGTGATAAGAACTGAATTTGAATGCTCAAGTGCTGAAAACAACACCTCACTGTAGGTAGAATGTTATGGGTTCCCTGGATCCTCATTGGGAAACCCTTCTTGTATCCAGAATTTCTGCAGTGGATCAGTCTGCAAATACCCAAGCCATGGCCCCTTCTCCGAGAATATCTATTAAGCTGTAACTGTCCTTCATAAAAACTGCCTAGATGCTAGTCTCAATAAGGCATCTGACATCGTTTTTTTAAAAATAAAGATAGATAAAGATAAATCTATATTATTCTCCCAGCATCCTAAAACTGCTGACTGACAGCTGCTGTTGCATGCTTTTCTGCCTGGCTTGTGCTTCCCAGCACTGAGGCCTGCACCTGCTTCTCAGGGCATTTCCCCTTCAGTGTGTTGGTTTGGTTTGGTTTTTTGTTTGTTGTTTGTTATTGTTGTTATTTAAGGTCACTTTTGATTGACAGTTCCTATTTTTTTTTTTTTTTTTTTTTTTTTTTTTTTGGTTTTTCTGAGACAGGGTTTCTCTCTGTGTAGTTTTGGTGCCTGTCCTGGATCTTGCTCTGTAGACCAGGCTGGCGCCCACCCCCACCCCCACCCCCCACTGCCCGGCCAACAGCTCCTATTCCTGACAGCATGTATTGTCCCGCCCACAGGATCCTAGGAAGAACCCCAAACCAAGTAACACTTACGAACGGCAACCATCACACAGAACTTTTGCTCATCAGAACATGTCTGTGGATTCGTGCAGTTAAGGCTGTTCTCTTGCTCACAGACATGACAGTTGAGAGCTGAAGAAAGGGATTGGGAAAGAGAAAACATGGGACCATTGTTCCTCCTGCAGCACCAAAGCTATCGTCCTATTCCAAGTGGCTGCCAAGTCCAGTGAGCCCCCAACTCTCCCCATGCCCACAGTCTGTGCATGCCACCTAAATTCTCAGCCTCTGTCTGGAGGCTCCCTCACCTGTCCAGTAGGTATTTCATTTGGTCCCTCACATCTGGGCACACTGCATGAACCCATATCCTCAAAGAGACACGCTAGTGTCCAGAAATGCCGAAGGACATCCATTTCCACACCGTCCTTCGCCCTTTCCTTTCGGCCCCAGAGTTCCACAGCTACCCTTTGTCCTGGCCCACCCTCCTTGTTTCCAGGTCCCATCCTAGACAGGAACTACAAACTCTCCTGGGTCAGGATTAGAGCAGCTCCAGTTTGGAGAAGACAATAGAGGCACCTTCTCCCGCTAACTCCCTATCCGCAGACAGTGCTGAGGCTCTGAGGTCAGGGTGGCCTTGGTTTTCTAGGACTTTTTTACAAGAAGGAAGGGTGATGGGAGAAACAGACCAGGAGGAGCCCTGGGGAATGAGGAACCCATGCTTGCCCCTAGGGGAAGCGCAAAATCAGAAGCACTCTCCCTACTCCCATGCCCTCCCTCCACCCCCCGCCCCCGCCCCCCCCCCCACCCCACCCCCCCCCCACTCTCACCCGTGCCCCCACCCCCCCACTCCCCACTCCCTACCCTCCCACCCCCCCCACCCCCCCCCCCCCACTGCCCCACCACACCGTAGCCTTCATGACCTCGGGTTTCACATTCCCGGACTTCAGTTTACCCTAACCACAACGGACTCTCTCTGGAGTCATTAACTTTCATCATCTTATAGGGCGCGGGGTTGCAGCACTTACCTTCGACGGTCAGCGGTAAGCCTGTGGCGGTGAGCAAGACCAGGAGGACCACCATCTCCAGAGGGCGCCTGGTCCTGTCCAGGGGAGGACTGTGAGTGGCTAGCTCTGCTCACACTGGTGTCCCCGGTCCGGTCGGCGTGCCACAGAACCCTCTCCGGGCCCCGAGTCCACTCCCACCCCGGGCCACCCTTACTCCATGTTCTGCGGGGTGTGTGTGTGTCGGGGGTGGGGGGGTGTTGGCAAGGACGCACACCTCAGGGAACCTTCCTCACACCGTTGGCCCCACCTAGTCTGTGCTCTGGACCGCTTGCGGACCCGAGAGAGGAGCGGCTCATTTGCCCACACCCCACAACCACACTCACTTCCTCGGCGGCCCGTGCTTCGGTGTGTCCATGAGTCCTGGCATCTGACTGGCCCCGGGGAGGTCTGAGATTCAGCTGGCTCTCTCCGGGGGTCGCTCTCCTCACACTGCCCCCTACAGGGCGCCTCTGGTGCTCCTTCTGGAACATTCCAGTTCCCGCCAGTCCCACGGTCTCAGTCTCATTGCAGTCCGTCCAGAGGGGGGCGACTCAGGGTCTGCGTGATACGCGGCAAACAGCGCCCCATACCTGACCCCACTGCAATTAGTCTTCGCTCGGTGGGGCTCTTCTCCTCTGGGAGCCGGACACCGGAGAGCCCCCCGCTCTGACCTTCCTTATGCCACCTGAGGCAGATGTGGTGCCAGCCGTCTGTGTTCAGATCAGTTCCATGATGAATACGCATGCGTACACTACAGGGTTTAAGGAACACAGCACCTTCCACTTGGCACAAGAAGCCCTCCTGTGGATTTCTCATCGACCTGTCCGGTACAGAACTCCAGCCAAACTCACTCCAGTTTCCCTCGCTTCCTTTTTACCTTGCTTTCTCCTCACAGTCCTGTGATAATGTCCCCCCCCCTTTTTTTTTTCACAGTTTAATGTATCCTGTAGCCGAAATTTAGCACAGCATGCCCTTGAAAATAAAAGTAGCTGTTGGGGCAGTATTTTAAATGTTCTGTGCAGTACTGAATGGTCTAGAATGTCACTCTCAGTGTAGGAAAGTATACACAGGGCAACATTCCCCGCAATCAGGTATAAAGCCAAAGGGATGAGTGCATTTCAACTTAAGCCAGTATTCCCCAGTTGCCGCATGTATCAGTGGGTCATTTTGTCCTTTATGTTATGATAAACGAATGCCTGAGTCCATGCATTTTTTTTTTAAGCAAAGAGCGTTCTTATCCATCCTTTGGATTCTCATTATCTTATCAATTCAGACAGGATTCTGGTGTAATTTTTAGTCTCCATTTTTAATGAACTGGGCTGAACACGTATCTTTATTTCTAATCTGTCTGTTTGCTTGTCTGTCTATTTGTGGTGACTCCTCCATGTGTGTCTGTGGCTCATTTTCCTATTCATTTCTTTATGGTGAGATTACTTTGTTGTTGTTAATGACAGAAATTCACATCTCCTCCTCTTCCCATTTGCTGCCAATACTTTAAACAAGGAGATGTGTTTATTTGAAAGCATGTGTCCCAGCCTCCCTGGGCAACTCTAGTAAATGCTGGTGGATGAGGGTACCAACAACAGAGAATTATGTCTCACAGCTGTGGAGGCTGAGAAGCCCCAAGACCAAGGTGCCAAGACTCTATGTCTGCTGAGGGCTCCTTGCTTTTAGATGGCACCACCTAGGTTTGATTACATGGTAGAAGGCAGGAAGGATTGAACTCACATCCAACAGCCCTTTTATAAGGACAGTAAGCCCATGCCTGAGAGGAGCCCTCATGGCCTAACCAGTCTCCAAGGACTCCACCTCTCAATACCACCACAAAGGCAGTGCGCGCACGCGTGTGTGTGTATGTGTGTGTGTGTGTGTGTGTGTGTGTGTGTGTGTGTGTGTGTGTGTAGTTTTGAGGGATGCCACACTGAAGCCACAGCCATTGCAGGATTTGGATGCTACCATGCTCACCATGCTGAAGGATAGATCCTGATGAACATCCTCAGCTTGAATGTGGGACCCAGGACTGACTATCGAATTCTCTGGTATCCCCCAAACTAATGTAATCACAAACATTTCTCAAACAGTGGGAAATAATTCTCTCTTACAGATTCCTTCAGTCAATAAGGAACAGAAGTATGTAGACCTGCTGGGTCAACCTGTGGGGTCACAACCCCTTTGGGTCAATTTGTAACAAGGAAAATACATCCTACATATCAGATATTTACATTACAGATCCTAACAGCTGAAAATGTAAAGTTATGAAGTAACAACGAAAATAATTTTATCGTTAGAGGCCATCACAACATGAAGAACTGTATTAAAGAGCAGAAGCATTAAGAAGGTGTAGTGGGTATTTGGTCCACCTATGGCCTGGGATCACAGCCTCCCACCTGGTAGGTACCAGCGGCACAAATCCCTCAGCAAAGCACTCCTGCTCTGCAGTCTGAGCACAATGGCAGCTGTCTGCCCACTGGCCCCTGACCGGCTCTGAGCAGGCTCCAGTGGCCCCGCAAGACCACTGCAGGAGTCGCTGATACATTCCCCCTGCCCACCAGCGACCACGCTGCACGTGGGAATGCCCACAGGCTGCTCCTTCCTTTTAAATCTGTCCGCTGTAGTTGCTGAAGCTCCCAGCTCAAACAACTTCTGGAGCGCGTGAGCCAGAGCAGAGGTACAGCACTTCAGAACCTGCTGTGGGGCTACAAGAAGGTTGAGAACCACTGATGGAGACCAACTAAAGATTTAGGAATAACCAAAATTCCCTGCCTGTGATCATCTGTTTCCTTGTTACTGTAACAGAACATGTGACAAATAAACTAAAGCAGTGGTTCTCAACCCTCCTAACGCCTGGATCCTTTAAGACAGTTCTTCACATGTTGTGGTGACCCCCAACCATAAAACTGTTTTCATTGCCACTTCATCACTGTGATTTTGCTACTGTGATGAATTGTAATGTAAAATATGTGCTATTTCTGTTGGTTTTAAGCAACCCCTGTGAAAGGATCGTTCAGCCTACAAAGGGGTTGTGACCCACAGGTTGAGAACCACTGAACTAAAGGAAGAGAGGATCACAGCTGGCAGAGGTGCAGTGAAGTGGGGCAGGGGGAAGCTCGGTGGATGAGGGTGGGAGTGTACCTCTGAGACTCACAGCTCCAAGGAACAGGAAGCAGAGTCCAGAGAAAGAACAGGAACTAGGCCCAGGCTATAAACCTCAAGCTCTCTCCTCCCAAGCAACTTGCTTCCTCCATGTGAACTCTCTTCACAAAGACTCTACAACCTCCTCACACAGCATCACTAGCCAAAGACTAATAAGCCTGTGGGGGATGTTTTGTATCTAAACTATAACACCGGTCCTGTCACTTGGAATGTTAATGACACCCTGAGCACTCATAAGACAGCATTCGCTAGGTGTTTCTCTCGGGCCTCTGGCCTCATCATCCACGTGCAGTTGCCAGTGTGTGCTGTCAGAAAAGCTGCAACTAGGGAGCCTTGTCAGAAGGTCTGTTGACACGTCCAGGCTTTTTTGTCACTTCCCTGAAAGGACAGGACAGAAACTGCAGTAGCAGCCACAGCAGTTGATTCTGCTCACAGGTCAGCTAGGTCATAGCTACTTCATTTGATTCTTGTGAGCCAATCACAGCCATGATGAAGATGCCCATCCTGCTCACTTTCAGTGCTTTCAAGGACCATTGTCAGGCAGGTCACAGACACCAGGATTTGAAGCTTGCTCTTGCCTTCATCTTGGCTTTCTGTTGTCCTCACTTCCAGGATCAGAAAGAGCACGGCCCTGGCGTGGAGATCCCAGGCTATTTCAAGACAGTTTAACTCAAAAGATGGATCTGGGAGACAACTTGTGAGGCACTCTAGCATTTGGCTTACCAAACTGCTTCCTGACCTTGTGACCTGCCTGGTAGGAATGAAGATAAATTGGAGAAACATCTGTGTTTCTCCTTTTGGTTAGCAGACCCTTGAATCAAGTGACCCCAAGAAACTGGAATCCGCCCCCCAGGAATCTCATGCTGGAAAAAAAAAAAGGGAAAAGACTAAAGCTTGGTGACAACCGAAGGAGGAACTTGCCTATTAGGAAAGAGTTTTCCCACAGTGATGACAACTTGCCAGACAACCTACTATAGCCTGAGTTCCTCATCAAGTGCCCTGGCTTAGGCTGGTCACACCTGCTTGCATGGTCCTCAACCTCCAGGCTTGGGCCAGGACACACCCCAACACCCTCAACCTACAGGTCCCTCTTGCACTGTATTTCAATCTCCCTGGGCAACCAGATGCTGTGAATCTTGCACCATGGTCTGACTGGGTGAGTTCTCTTCTCCTCCATAACCCTCCTCCTTAAGTCCCAGATTTAGCCCTGAAGTCTAGGCTTGGACCAGGATGACATTAAACACCTGCCCAGTCCCCTGTGTCAACTTCACTTCATTCTACCTAAGTTTTATCCAACCTGATCCACACATCCTGTGTTCTGGCCCAACCTGTTCTGTCCTTATCAGACACAGAACTAAGAAAATATGTCCCCATGTCCAAACTTCATGGTAAAAATATAGAAAATATGAAAAAGCAAGGCAGAATCTTCCCTGTAAAATCCACTAGTTCTACAGAAATTATTACCAGTGAGAATTACCTAGATGAAGCCTAGGACATAGAATTTGAAAGAAAAATCATAAACTTCATCAAAGAATTTAAGGAGTTTAAAAGAGACACGAAGAAAGAGCTTGTGAACTTACAGAGAATAAACACCTGGGTGAATACCAAGAAGATAAAAACATAAGGCTGATGGAAATGACAAGGACAGTCCAGGAATTCAAAACAAAAATTTAATAAAGAGATAGAAACATTGAAGAGCGCTCAAACTGAAATGAATATGTAATCAAAACTCCAATAACCCAAGTAGAAAACTCAAGGAAAAGCCTTACAAGGAGGATGAATCAACCAGAAGATGGAATATCAGGGCTTGACAAAGCAGGATCTAGATCAAACAAGCAAAGAATATGAAAAAAAAAACAAGAAAGGAACAGAGAAGAAGTATGGGACACCATGAAAAGACCAAACCTTCAAATTATAGGACTAGATAGATGAGGGAGAAGAATCCCAAGTCAGGGGCATAGACAAGATCATAAAAAAAAAAATTCTCAAACTAAGGAAAGACATACCCATACAGAAACACACAGAACCCCAACTAGACAAAGCCAGAAAAGAAAACTGTTGCACAAATCCTAATTGGTCTTATAATAAAAATTGGGAGCCAGATATTGGAGTAAATGCTGAAAGATCAGAGGAAACAAGCCACAGCTACTTCTCACCTGCCAACTCCTCAACAGAAAGGGGAAGATCCTGTCTCCATGAATCCTCAGACTAAATGCTCCTGAGTCCTCAGCTGAAAGGGCTGAGTTCCTGTCTCTTCCCGCCTTACATGCCTTTCTCCACCTAGCCATGTCACTTCCTGTCTCAACCTTCCTAATGCTGGGGTTAATGGTGTGTGTGCTTTCCAAATACTGGGAGCAAAGGCATGAGATTCCCAAGTGCTGGGATTAAAGATGTATGCCACCACGGCCTGACCTCTATGGCTAACTCTGTGGCTGGTTCTGCCCTCTGATCTTGAGACAAGCTTTATTTGTTACAGTACAAACAGAATGTCACCACAGAAAACCCCTATGGCATATCATAGTTCAAACACTAAGTATACAGAACATAGAAGGAGTATTGAAAGCTGCAAGCAAAATTCACCTTGTTATTTGAAAGCCCTTCAATTAACAGCTGATTTCTCAGTGGTTGGCAAGCCAGAATAGACCGGACAATGCATTCCAAGTCCTAAAAGACCATGACTGGCAACCTATAGTAATATACTCAGCAAAACTGTCATCATCGAAGTAGAGAGAAAAACTTTCCATGATATATACAGCCTAAAATTTTATATACAAGGAAAACATAGGGAGCAGTATTTCAAGGTGAAGGGAGAAGTGAGCATAACCAAGAGACTGTAGAAAGACAAGAAAGCTATAATTACTGAAACATAAAATAACCACTGAGAATACAAACAAAACCACTAGAAGTCAACAACAAAATGATTGCAATCAATATTCACTTTCAATAATAATTTTAAATATTAATGACCTAAGTTTCTAAGCAAAAGATACAGGCTTGTAATCAGACTTTCTCTGTCCTGCCAGTCAGCTCCCAAATAACCACAAGGAGAGTTATTATTAATTATGAAAGCTTGGTCAATAGCTTAGGCTTGTTGATAGCTAGCTTGTATAACTTAAATTAATCCATTTCTACTAGTTGATGTGCTGCCCCAGGCTCGTTTACCTCATCTACATACTTCCCATCCTTCTTGCTCTACATCACATGGCATCTCTTGAGACTCCACCCTTCTTCTTCCCAATGTCCTCCTCATCTGGCTCTCCCTCCCAATCTCTTTCTGCCCAGCTATAGGCCAGTCAGCTCTTTATTAACCAATGAAAGTGATACATACTTACAGTATATAAAGACTATTCCATTTCTCTATTTTTGTCTAATTAAAAAGGAAGGTTTTAACTTTCACATAGTAAAACTACATATAACAAAACAGTTGTTGAGTAAGAATTACAGTTACAATATCCAGTCCAAATGGTAAATTTAAAGAAAATATTTTATTATTTATCTTATCTTTGTAAGTCTAAAGTTTTATACTTAATTTACCTTTAATCATAACTAAGGAAAACTTTAAATCTAATTGTTTAGTCTTTAACTACATCAAAGACCCCAGAAGGGTATAATGTTACCTAACAACAGGGACATCTGGCCTACAGGTTTGGCCTACAGGCCTGACATATCTGACAGAAATTTTTGAGAAGCAGGAAATTTTGAAGGACTGACCTACCTTGCCTTGGAAAAGTTTGGCAGTAGCTTTTTTTGTGTCCTGCTAGTCCAGTTTGGACAGTAAACTATCAGCAATTGAGGCAAGAGAAGTTTTTTTCCCAAATGGTTTTTGCCATAAGGAAAGCAAAATCTATACAGAGGTTCTTCGAGGTCCGTCATCTTCTTTTGAAGTAAATGGGTGCTGTCAGAAGCAGACATGTGTCACTGCCATGAAAAGCCTCAGGTTATTAAACATATTAAATGTTGTATTTTGTAGATCATTGAAGTGTTTGAAGACAATCTAACTACCTAAATACATCTGTTTAACCTTGAAAATATATGTAATATGACTTCAAGTTTGATTATTTCAGATGACTAACTACCAACCTGTGTTTTAAACTATACATTACATTTTTAAATGAGTTGCATAAGCACAATACCCCAAACAAGAGTACAGATATATATATAATATATATAATGTATATATAATAGCAAAAATAACATTAAATTTGTATCAATAAACCAAAATCCATACCAATGTAAAGTATTTTGAGATTAATAGTTGTTTTTTGGATTAAAGTAGGTTCAATAATTTATCATTTTTTTCTATCATTCCTATGTCATATCCTCCTTTTTTGCTTTAGAAAGAGATTTTTGAATTTAACTCTTTCATTTAGCTTTTTTCTTAACTATGACCAATAACAATTTGTAACCAACCTCCTTTTAATGATAACAAACATATATAATCCATTTGGGGGAATGTGGGCATTGTTTTCTCTAAACTGCTTCCTGTTATCTGGAGGTTCTGGCGTCTTTGGGGGAACCTTGAGAAAATCAGGATAATTGTTAAGTCCTGGCTAGAATAGTCTGTGGGGCTGGACTATTTCAGTTATCAGCCTTGAAACTGTTCTGGATGCAGAACTCAGAGGAAATGGCAACGAGGTGTTTTGAGATGTTGGGTCATTTGAGCCATCTGTTTTCAGTGGTATTTTGTCCACTTGCTCTGAAAATATATAAACTTTTAAAAATAATATACATATCTGTATTAATACAAGTATAGACTGTGTATTGTACACAAATTAGCCAAAGATGATTTTTTGTTTTATGTTTGAGCAGGTAAAATACACATCACATGTTTTGTAGTTTTCCAAGGTTTATTTCTTTTTGTCTGCAGCCAGGATGTTCAAGGGGTCTTTCCTGATCAAACCTGATCCATATCAACGTGGAATGAATCCGTAGCCTCTCATTTCCTGTAGAAATAAGAGCATAACCTCTTCCCTAAAGCAATACACCTTTTGGCTTCCATTTTAAAGTCAAGATATTCTTAAAATATATAAGTTGGTTTAATCTAGCAGCTTTCATAATACAAAGTCTCTTAGCAGTGCTCCTTCATGAGCAGTCAAAAAAAAATTAAACACAACACAGTAACATACAGGATTCAGATTGCTTGTGTGCTTCCCATCTTTACATGGATTATTGTATTTTTTTTCTCTCCCCCCCCCAGCCTACTCCCTATTCCCACCTTCTCCCAGCCTCCCCCGCGGACTGAGATCAACCTGGTAGACTCAGTCCAGACAGGTCCAGTCCCCTCCTCCCAGGCCGAGCCAAGCGACCCTGCATAGGCTCCAGGTTTCAAACAGCCAACTCATGCAATGAGCACAGGACCCGGTCCCACTGCTTGGGTGCCTCCCAAACAGATCAAGCCAATCAACTGTCTCACCCATTCAGAGGGCCTGATCCAGTTGTTGACCCCTCAGCCATTGGTTCATAGTTCATGTGTTTCCATTCGTTTGGCTATTTGTTCCTGTGCTTTATCCAACCTTGGTCTCAACAATTCTTGTTCATATAAACCCTCCTCATTCTCGATAATTGGACTCCCAGAGCTCCACCCAGGGCCTAGCCATGGGTTTCTGTATCCAGATCCCTCAGTAGTTGGATGGGGTTTCTAGCACAACAATGAGGGTGTTTGGCCATCCCATCACCAGAGTAGGTCAGTTCGGGCTGTCTCTCGACCATTGCCAGCAGTCTGTTGTGTGGGTATCTTTGTGGATTTCTGTGGGCCTCTCTAGCACTTTGCTTCTTCCTATTCTCATGTGGTCTTCATTTACCATGGTCTCCTATTCCTTGTTCTCCCTCTCTGTTGTTGATCCAGCTGAGATCTCCCGCTCCCCCCAGCTCTTTTTCCCTCGTTTAAAAATAATGAAGTAAAGTCTTTAAAAAAGAATAAAGTAATTAAAAAATAGAATAATCCCTCGAAGATTTTTAATTACTTTATTCTTTTTTAAAGACTTTACTTCATTAATTTTTTTCTTTTTTGGTTTTTCAAGACAGGGTTTCTCTGTGTAGCTTTGCGCCTTTCCTGGAACTCACTTGGTAGCCCAGGCTGGCCTCGAACTCACAGAGATCCGCCTGGCTCTGCCTCCCGAGTGCTGGGATTAAAGGCGTGCGCCACCACCGCCCGGCTACTTCATTAATTTTAAACTATTTTTTAATCTATGATTGTATATTCTGGCTGAAAGGATTGAATCAGAAAATCAATTGTTGTCTACAAGAAACACCTTTGTTTTGACAGTAAGTATCTTAGAACAAAAAGATGGCTAAAAGTACTCCAATCAAATGGGATCAGGAAGCAAGCAGGTACCATTATCCTAATACCTGACAAAATAGACTTCAAACTGAAATTTATCAGAAGAGATAAAGAAGGACACTTCATTATAATCAAAAGGACAGTTAAATAAGAAGACATTGCTATCCTAAACATATATGCACCATATTCTGATGCACCCAATTTTATAAAAAGTATACTACTGTAATTAAAACACAGTTCAACATCATATAAAATTAAGAGGTGATTTCAGTAACCCAATTTCATCTAGACAAAAAGTAAACAGAAAAACACTAGAATTAAATGTCATTAAACATCAATAGGACCTAACAGATATCTACAGAATGCTACACGCATGCACACATACACACACACACACACACACACACACACACACACACACAAACAGGCAATGTACCCTACTCAGCAGCACATGAAAGCTTCTCTAAAATAGACTTCATCTTAGGACACAAACAAATTTTAACGAGTTCAGAAAGACTGATGACACCAAGTACCCTATTTGATCACAATGCAGCAAAGCTTAAACCTGACCACAAACCAATCTCTAGCAAATACACAAACTCATGGAGGTTAAACAGCTCATTACTGAATGATTAATGGGTCAAAGAGAAATCAAGAAAGACAGAAAAATTTTTCTGGAACTAACTGAAAATCAAAAAGAAAACAGCAAAACCTCTGGACACATTAAAAGCAGTTAGTCCTATGAGGACCTAACTTGACTTTTTCCTGTAAAATCATTCCTCCATATCTTTTTTTATATAAAAAAAAAGGCTGAGAACATTAAAACGTGATGCTAGAGTCCAGCTGCTGCTGAGGTCACAGGTACATACCCAGAGAAGCCCTTCTCCTCTCACAGGTATGACAGGCAGCCTAGAGACACTGTCTGTGGTCCCTAACAGACTTCCAGGTGCCAGTATTTATGACTTGCAGAAGTGAGTTTGCAAGAAAGCAGTCATTGGCAGCTACACCTCCAACAGGTGAACCTTGAAAACATTATGTCACTTCAAAGAGGTTGCATGTATGTGTGTGTGGGGGGGGGATGTTATATAATACATGTGATATATATGTCAATGAAATCAGTTATCAAAGACCAAGCGTCATTCAAGCCCAATCTAAGATAATGACCAGAACATAAAAATCTATAGCAACAGGAAGTGCAGTAGTGTACGGACTGCCTGGATAGTGCAGGACAGGGGTCATGAATGGCTGTAGTGAGAGGTCCTCCAGAGCATTGCATTTGGCTTGAATTCTGGAGTATTAGCACCTAGACTTTGAACTGCCTTTTGTGATGCTACCTTTTTTAATTTGTTATCTTTTATTTGAATAATTTGATTCTTCTCTGAGTTCTTTCTAAAGGATTCAGAGCCTTTGCAAGACTTGGTTATGAGAGGACTTGGAAAACCAAGATGTGTCATGGCTGAGAATTGCTTGGGCAAATGGTTCCTTCAAACAGCTTCAGATAAGAGGTCTTGGTGTATAGAAACTGACTTGCTAAGAGGTGTGAATTGTCTAACAATAAAAAGGTTTTCTTTTTTTTCTTTTCTTTCTTAATTTCTTTATTTTTTTATTTTATTTTATTTATTTTTGAGGAACAAAGGGCAGTCAGTTCACCAGAAGCTGATTCCCCCGATGTTTTGCTAAACCTAAACTTCATCTTGGAGTGACACTTTTCTTCCACAGACCTGCAAAATAGAACAATAACACTTGGCACCCAACCTCATGGGGCTGGGAGAAAGAAAGGATCCGGACACTCCAGAACTGGAGGTATAAAGTGTGCTCTCAGGTAAGAGGACTCCAGGAGTTGTCAGGGAAATGGGAAATTTAAATTCCCCATATCAGGAGAGGCAGCAAGTAAAAAGGCTCCTGAGACAAAGAATAAATCAAGGAAAAAGGCCCTTCTCTATAGAAAAAGGGGAGATGCTTAATCAAGAAAAGAGAAATATTCCTGGTAGAAAAAGTGTTTATGTTCAGATTAGTTGGAAACCTCCAGACATGATCAGTCTGACATGATGTAAAGAAGCAATGGTGGCATATGAAATGCATTCACCCTACATAAGACAGAATTGAAATAACTGGGCTACTCAGAACAGAATCATTCTGAAGGATTGGAAGAAATCAGTGAGAGCTGGAACTCAGAGCTCTCTGGTTGCAAACTGCCTGTCAGCTCTTTTAGGCCAGGGCTGACCAGCCCAGAGTGGCAGCACCACAATTCCAAAGAGGGAGAGCGGGGCTTCACTGAGGCAGCATGAGCTAGCACAGCCTGCCCAGAACTTAGAATTTGCTTGTTTGTTTGCTTAATTTTGGTTTAAATGTGTTCTGTTTTTCCCTCAGAGTGGGAATAACTCATTATCAATGGTCCCTTCCTGGAAAAAAGGAAAAATCGAAACAAGCCTGACTTCTAAGACAAAAGCAATCACAATCAGGGCACAAAGTAATAAGCTAATGCTGTTTAAATTTCCAGAGGTATTAGTCATTCATCATATGGAGGATGTTCTTTTCTCCTGATCATCTAGTGGATGCTCAAATTAATGCTTAATTTTCATGGCAAATAAACTCAAAGGCAAAATTCATAATTTTAAATTGTATCATTGGGTATGCTCTTATCTATCTTTACTGAGGATTTGGCTCTGCTCTTTAAGTTGCTTTCTGGAGGCTCTTGCTTAAATTCTATAAAAATGTAACACCTGAAAGAGAATGGGTTATTGACCTCTTGGGCAATTTGGCTGCTAAGGCAAAAGCTCATGGAAATAATCTCTTACTGATGAAGAGCCTACAAGAATTATTTTTCTACTAAGTAAGATGCAGGTAAATTGTGTTAGACCCTAGGTTAACCTGTAAACCCCACCTGCCCAAGGACCAGTAACTTCCTGGGGTTCTGGGAATTGTGATTCTTAACAACAAAGCATCATGGGAAAGTACAGTGGCCTATGAGTTTTGTCCACAAAAGACCTGACAGCACATGTCTGGGGGCCATTCAGGAGGAAAAGATTACAAATGATAGTCCTGACCAAATTCCATCTTGGTCAGTATTTAACATTTTGAATACAAGTTTGCTTCAATTCAGCCAAAATGGTGGAGCTAGTTTTTCTGGCAAATTTCAGGATTAACAATTGCTGTTCCACACTGTTAATAATTGACAGCTGGCATTAATAGGTCGCTTGGGATCTATAAAGAGGACCCTCTTTTTAAGAGTTTATAAAAAATATCCCATGGGTATTGCCTAAAGTTACGTGTTAATATCCCATACAGAAGTTGGGTGGTGGTGGTGCACACCTTTAATCCCAGTCCCTCCAGGACAGGCACCAAAACTACACAGAGAAACCCTGTCTTGAAAAACCAAAAAAAAATCCTAGACAGATTACTTTTGATGCTTTCATGGGTGGCTCGTGTAAAAAGAACTATGCAGATTAAAAACTGGTGATTAAATTTCTCAATTGCTATTACTCCCATATCTTAAAGGAAATGCAGCTCCAGTATGTAGGACAGAAGATTTTGGAAGTACTGGAAAGAAAGTATTTTGACAAACTGTTACTAATGATGAGAGGTCAAAGTGGAAATTACAAATAAATGGCATTGAGATTGGAGGTTTAATGGACACTGGTGATGATGTAGCTATAATTTCTCAAGAATCTTGGAATCCCAACTGGTCTTTACAAGAAGTCTCCATTCATGTTTTAAGCACTGGGACAACATCTTAGAGGAAAAAAAGTGTAGAATGGATTAAATGTATATGACCTGAAAGACCAGTAGGGATTTTAAAGCCTTATGTGGCTGATATAGCCATGAATTTATGAGGGAGAGATTGGTTACAACATTGGGGAGCTCAGATTAATGTTTCTACAATTTTAGAAACAGCTCATAAAATGATGTTAAAAATAGATTATATTCTTGGAAAAGGTATTGGAAAGAATTATCCAGGAAAGTCACAGACTATACAGGTTGTCCAACAACAGGACAAGGCACAAATTGGTTATCCCAATTTGGAGTAGGGGCCACTACCAGAAGCCCAACTGCTCTGCCTTTAAATGGTTAACTAAGAAGCCTGTATGGGTGGAGCAATGGCCCTTAACTAAAGAAAACTTGCAATCACTTTGAGCAGCTAGTAAGAGAACTGTTAGATGTTAAGCACATAGAGGAAACTATTAGTCCTTGGAATTCTCCTGTATTTAAAAAAAAATCTGGAAAATGGAGATTGTTAACTGATTCGAGAGTTGCAAAAGTAGTTCAACCAATGGGATATTTACAGCCTGGAATTCCTTTACCTTCTTTATTACCTAAGAGCCTGTTAAAATTATTGATCTAAAAGATTGTTTCTTCACTATGCCTTTACAAGAACAAGATAGAGAGAAATTTGTTTTTTAATGATGACTTGCCTCTACCCATGGCAGATCTGCTCCTTCTTGCCTGTAACAAGTCTGCTTTCTCATTCACCAGCAGCTTCGCCTTCCATTTAATACCACTACTCAGGTCTCTGGCAGAGCTTCCTGCCTCTGACCATCCCCCTGGATGTGAGACTGGCCTCAGTATTTCTTGGACCAGATAGTCAAGGAACTGAGAAAAAAATCCCCACTTTCTTCCTTCTCTCTTCCTTATGACTTAGATTTACCTATTTAAAAGATTAAAAAAAAAAACATGTTTTGAGCAGCAATCACATGACTCTCCTCCATCTTGGCTGATGACCTCATCATGAAGTAGACAGCCATGTGTCTGGCAGCTACAGTGCCCTCTCTGGACAGTGAGCCTCATGACTTGGTAGAAGCTGCATTATAGCTGGAAAATGAATTTTATTTTAAGTTTGTTTTCTGACATGGTTTCCCAGGAAAAGTTTGTACACCTTTCTGTTATATTAAAACTAAGCTGTTTACAATATTAAACCTTAATTTTGCCTTATATATCTTAGGACCACAGCTTAAAACTGGAGACTAAATCTTCTTGGTTTTGTTATCATTGGTAAGCTGTAACTAATTGGGAAAACTGTATACCCAGATGTAATTTATATATGCTTTCAAAGTTAAGCCTATAGCCAACAGATTTTGTTTCCTCTGGTCCTCAAACACCTTTAAAGATCTGAGAATATAAATATTATATTTAAATATTATATATATATGTATGTGTGTATATTCTATGATGGAGTTTCTGATACCCCGAGAGGGTTTTTCTCAGTGGGTTCTTTTCTCAGAGTTGGGTCACACCTTGACTCACAAGCCCCCTTTCTCCTGTTCCCATTCAGCCCTGGGATCTTTCCCCTGTCAATCTTCTTTGCCTTCTCAGGAGATAGTAGGTCCTAGCCTTATGGAAGCTGCTAACATATTGGAGACTATAAGCTGATAGTAATCCATTCATACAGGCAGTCCTCAAATGCTCAGAGATCTGCAGAATACATCATTTAAAATGTTGATTTAAAAAGCTTATTATATCAGACAGAGACTCCTAGATCCTAGCAGTGATCCAAGGTCTCCAAAGAAGATTGCAAGGCACTACAATGTCTCCCCCTGGATTATAGCAACACTGGCCTCTAGGCAAAAAACCCCAATGTCACACCTGCCACCAGGATCCAGCTAAGACTGTGGACAAACAGCAAGACATCAGAGAATTGGTTGCATCCCTTTTGCTTATACAAAGTAAAGTCAGTCTTCCCTATGTCCCTCTTACATCTGAAAAACTCCCACTTTTTGGGCCAGGCAGCCGAAGATTGATGCTGTTCTGATACTTCTGCCTCCAACGATGTGGAGACCTGAGTATGGCTAACTGAGTATGGACTGGTCCCTGTCATTTTTAGTAGATTCCAAGGCTGCTTGGTCTGCACTCAGATATGATTTATCCTTCCCAGATCTCTGATTCCATTTAACAACCAGGCTTTACTTCGGCTGCCTTCTCAGTTCTCTATATAAAATTCACAGGTCCCCCTCTCCTAGGGCTACTACTAGGTCTAGACACAATTTACCTTGTTACCAGATCAGATAAACTCACAGAACAGATTTCAATGTAATATTTTATTATTGACTGCTCTCAGTATTTCCTGGAGAATGAGATTTAAAAAAAAAAAACAGCTTTAAAGTTTGTTTATATGAAGATAGGAAAACTGTCTCACTTCTATTCACTCTAATGTTTAGGAAAGCCTCCCTTCTCCTTCACTCACTCAACCACTTCCATCCAGTAAATTTCCTCTGATTATAGATTTAAAGATATATTTCACTGGACTGAAGCCAGAAAATGTTCATGCCTTTTCACCCGGAGCTGTAGCCTTTTGCTATGACACCAAGATGTAAATCTGTTCCAGTTATCTTGCAGGTTCCCAGAAAAAGTTCTGCTGCTGTATCAGGAAATCTGGTCTGATGAAAATGAACAGTCTTCAGAGCCCATTTTGACCCCACCCATTTTGAGCACATTTTTTTTGCAGTTTCCCTCCTCCTGCCTGATTGGTGTCGAGGCCAATCCACAGGGGATATGCAAACCCCTGTACCAGCTCCAAAGATGCCAATCACCAACTGAGGATGCCAAGTGAGCAAATCCTGCAACCTGCCTTCTCTGCTCCCTCAAGGAACAGACACTGAGGACTATACGATGACAGCCAACTGAATGCTTCTTCACTCACACCTCCCACCCTGCTTGACCCCAACTCCCAACCCCCCCCCACTTTGCCCCTTGTCAGCAGGAAGCAGTCTCAAGAATTCAATGCCCTCATCCCCCTGACTTGCTATCCATAACTCAACTTTTTATAATAATCAAAATAGAGGAATTCTGGGATTCTGTACTCACCCTTAGGACCCACCCAGCATCCTCACATAATCCTATATGAAGTCCCCTTTAAGGAAAAAACTCCCCCCCCCGCTCTCTCTCTTCCTCTTTTTGCCAGAGGTAGGGTGCACCTCTATCTATCTATCATCTGTCTGTCTGTCTGTCTGTCAGTCTTTATCTCTCTCTCTCTCTCCTTTCTCCTTCCCTCCATCCCCTCTCCTCTCCCCTAAAGTGAAAAATCTATGACAGTCTGTTTAAGTAGTATTAAGAAAATTTATTAAAGTAAATTGAGGAAATACACTCATGAATACAGAATGAAGTAGACAACTGAAGTTGTCCTCTAATCTGACCAGGAGTGAATCGACCTAGCAGGCAGGAGCAGCAAGAAGGGGCATGTGACCCTTACCCCTCTCCTTTTAAGAGATCACATACAATGACAGGAAGCACTGTCTCCTTCAGGCCCTATAGCTCAAGGTCATGGGAAGAGCAAATACTACTGAATATCACTACATTTCCCCTTTTTGTCTAAATAAGAAGGTTCTTTTTTTTTTTTTTCGAGACAGGGTTTCTCTGTAGCTTTGGAGCCTGTCCTGGACTAACTCTGTAGACCAGGCTGGCCTCAAACTCACAGAGATCTGCCTGCCTCTGCCTCCCAAGTGCTGGGATTATAGGCGTGCGCCACCACCGCCTGGCTGAAGGTTCTTAACTTAATGCAAACTATATACAATAAGAATGATTGTCAAGTACTGTCCACAAAAAACAAATGGTAAGAACATAAACAAAAATGGAACTATAACCAACAAGAATAACATCAAACAAGAAAGACATGCTAAATGTCCAGAAATGTCCAGAATATGGGTAAATGGCAAATTACCAAGATTACTCCAATAGCTGTCCTATCTTGAAGATTCTAACTCTAGTATAAATATGTTCTAGCTAAGATACAAGAAGACTGTAACTGTAACTATCTAGTCTTCAACTACATCAAAGACCTGAGAAGGAAAGTAATAATACCTGAGAATATGGAAAATGCAAACAAGCAATTTCCAAAATTCTTGTGAAAATAGACATAGACAGCTGGCAGCCTGGACAGTAACCTAAAGTTTCTCAGCATCATTGGGGCATCCAATTTAGCTACAGGCCTAGAATATCTGACAGACCATTTTCAGAAGCAGAAATTTTGAAAGACCATCTCACCCTGTCTGGGCAGAGTTCAGTAGTCACTTTTCCTTGTGTCCTGCTCGTCTGGAAAGGACAGCGTTCATAATGTCAGCAGTCGAGGCAAGGGCATTTCTTTGCCCAATAGGCTATTTTGTGCTAAGAATAAGACAAACTTCCAAATAGAAATTTCTAGAAGCCCAACATTCTTTCAGGATCAGATCTGTGTTGCCAGGAGCAACACAGATTTATTTAGCATATCCATTAAAATTTGGTTGGATTTTTCTATGACCACTTGGCCTGTGGGATTGTGTGGTATAACTGTATCATGCTTTATATTGTAATAAGCAAAAAAACCTCTCATTTTATTTGGGACATATTCTGAAGCATTGTCAGTCTTAATTTATACAGTTATTCCCATGATGGCCATAACTTCTAATAGGTGTGTAATCACAGAGTCAGTCTTTTCAGAATTCATAGGAGTTGCCAACTGAAATCCTGAGTAGGTGTCAATGGTATGGTGTACATACTTTAATCTTCCAAATTCTACAAAATGAAACACATCCATCTGCCAAATTTCATTTTTTTTGTATATCATTAGGATTACTTCCTGCAGGTAATGGAGTTTCGGCTAAAGAAAGAACAAGTAGGACTTTTTTTTTTTTTACAATTTCCTTGGATTGTTCCCAAGTGATGGAAAAGTCCTTTTTCAAACCTTTGCTATTTACATGGTATCTCTTATGAAATTATGAGGCTTGTAGTATATTACCTATTAATAACTGATAAATCTCATCATTACCTTGTGCTAGAGGACCTGGAAGACCCATATGGGATCTGATGTGTAACATATGTATGTATATGCATATGTATGTGTATATGTATGCATATGCATATAAGTATGTGTATAGGATGTTCCCTACTTCTGATGATTTCCTGTAATTGAATAAATAGTGAAGTTAATTCTGTATTATGAGGAATAAATTCAGCAGTTTCAATATGTAAAACAACTCTCCCTGCAAATTGAGAGTCAGAAACTATATTGAGAGGTTTTTTTGAAGTCCATCAGTACTATAAGAACAGCATACAGTTCTGCCTTTTATGTAGAATTGTAGGGGCTTTACATCACTTTACTTAAGTCTCCAGAATTATATCCTACCTTTCATGATTTATTTGCCTCAGTATAGAATGTGGGGACTCCAGAGATTGGTTTTTATTGTACAATGTAAGAAAGGACCCATTCAGTTCTTTTTATGAATTCTATTCTCTTGGTTTTGGGATAGTAATTGTTAATCTCTCCCAAAAAGTTACTTCAGGCTCTTTGCCAGTATTCATTCTTTCCATAAAAAGGAAATTTTCTCCTTAGTTAAAGGGACTACAGTTTCTGCTGGGTCCATTCCTGTCAACTGACAAAGTCTTAATTTTCCTTTTAGAATCAAATCAGACATCTTTTCTACATAAGTCTTTAACTTCTTACGCAGTTTACATGGTAGAAATATCCATTCCAATGCAATATCTTCCCTCTCCATCAAAATCCCTCCAGGGGAGTGTCTAAAAGGGAATATGACCAGAATGCAGTTAAGTTCTGGATTCACACAATCCACGTGTGCTTCTCATATTTTCTTTTCTACTAAAGCCAATTCCTTCTCAACTTCAGCTGATAATTTTCTTGGACTGTTTAAATCCTTGTCCCTTTTTAGGGCATTGGCCAAATTTACTAGTCCATCTTTAGGTATTCCAATGATAGTCTGTAAGTTGAAAATGCTTCCTAACAATTTTTGAAAATTATTAAGAGTCCACAAACATCTCTCCTGAGTTTTACCTTCTGGGGTCTAACTTTTTGTAGATCTATCTTATATCCTAAGTAAGTAATAGAATTTACTCTTTGTATTTTTTCAGAAGCAATTTGTAATCCCCAATGAGGCAAAACTTGCTTTACTTCTTCAAACATGTCTTCTAAGGTACCTAACTTTGGATCAGCTAATAAGATATCATCCATATAATGGTAGATTATGGACTGTGGAAATTTTGCATGAATTATTTCCAATGGTTTTTGCACAAAATATTGGCACAGAGTAGGGCTATTTAACATTCCCCGTGGGAGGACCTTCCATTGATATCTCTTGACTGGCTGGGAATTATTATAAGTAGGTACTATGAAGTCAAATTTTTCTCTATTCTTTTCTCGTATAGGTACAGTGAAGAAACAGTCTTTTAAGTCAATAACTATAATAGGCTATTCTTTAGGTAACAGAGAGGACAAGGGCATCCCATTTTGTAAGGAGCTCATAGGCTGTATTACTTTATTTATGACTCTCAGATCTGTCAGCATTCTCCAATTACCAGATTTCTTTTTAATAACAAATACATGAGAATCCCAAGGGATGGTAGATTCTTCAACGTGTTGAGCATTTAACTGCTCCTGAACCAGCTATTCTAAAGCTTGTAGCTTCTCTTGTGTGTCATAGGCCATTGTCCAACCCAGACAGGCTTATCAGTTAACCATTTTAAAGATAGGGCCATTGGTAATTCTGAGAGTTCAATGGCAGTTGTGCTCTGCTTATGTACAGCCTGAATGGTTGGTGGCTGTTTCTTATAGTATCTTATAATATTATTCCAAGAAACATGAATTGGTCTATATTCTACTCCTGAGATTGGAGGAATTTTAATCTGGGTATTCCATTGCTATAACAGATATCGGCCCCAAAGATTCACTGCTACATTTGCCACACATGGCTTCAGCCTTCCTCTTTGTCCTTCTGGCCCTATGCAATGAACCCATCTCAAACTTTGCTTTACCTGAGATAGGGTTCCAATCCCTAGAAATTGGACATCTACCTCTTGAAGAGGCCAATTCGGATGCCATGATTTTGGTATAACTCCAGCCATATCCACACCTGTGTCCACTAATTCTTCAAGGACAATGTTATTAATTCACACTTTAAGCTTTGGTCTTTGTTCATTTATGGAAATCTGTCAAAATATTCATTTTATGGTATTTTTGGCTCATCTATCAAAGTTGCTGTATCGTCCAGTGCAGTATCGTTCTTTACATTAGTCACTGGGTTATTTAATTTTCCTCAGGAGGAATTTCTTCTGCAGTGACTAGAAATGTTAGGACAATGTTAGATTTGGGGGCCTACAAGAGGCCCCCTGAGGCACTTCCCCATGGTAAAGGGTTGCCTCGTATGCCTCTTATTGATCTGCATTCATTGGTCCAATGTCAGACTTTGCCACATCTTCTGCATAATCCAGAAGGATGGGGTCTTCTCTTTGGGTTATTTCTATAAGAAGAATTGCTTCTAGGAGCACCCTGTGTACAATTTCTTCTTATATGACCTGGTGTACCACAGTTAAAACATTTGTTACCTTGATGCTTCCTCTCACCTTTGGAAATCGCCTCTTCTATACAAGTCTCATTACCATAGTTAAGAGACTCAACACCATTTATATATTGAATCTATTCTTCTAAGGGTGCTGACCTGAACTTTAAAGGTGTAAGTATTCTTTTGCATTCTGTATTAGCATTATCAGTCCCATTAATGTCTCACTTTTGCTGTTATTATTAAGCCAATTTTTCAATGATATGAGATGAATCACTGTGCTAATTGCTATTATGGTGAACATTATATACATCCCAGGAAGGTCATATATATCCTGTAATATTTCATTCATAGTACAAGCAAAAAAAGGTCTTAAATTCCTGAATGGTGAAATTATCTGCCACTTTTTGAGAAATACTCAAAATGTGTAAAGAAAATTTTTATTAATTTATTTATTAATCAGTTTAAAGTGTAAAATTATCAAATAATTTCCTTACAAAAAATCCTCAAAAGATTATCTTTTGAGTCCAGATGTTCCAGGTGTAATTAATCAGCTTAGATGAATGGCTGGTTTTTGGATGTAGTATATTGCTTGGCCAGTAAGTGTCTCAGGTGTAACACCAAAACAGGTCAGGTGCAAGCTGACTCAGGATCCTTGAATGGGCTCCTGTGAATTAAGCAGTCACCCAGGCAAGCCCCACCTAGTACCTCTGAGTACCAGCCAGAGCTGCTGGGATCATAACAGATGAGGCAATACACCAAATGAACAATTAGAAGTGCTGCCTGGGACACCTGCAGACACTCTGCAGGACAGACTGTGTGTGCTGTGAAGGCCTAGACTTAACTTTACATGCTCCATTTTAGGGAAAGGTCCACCATCTCAGACCACCTGCTGTACTCGGTTCCAGGAAGGACCTTGGGAATGTGCCATGGCAACTTGAATGGATACAGAGCAGTATTCTCCTGCAGACATCCTGTTTGTGGTTTATGGCCCTTGAAGATATCTAGATAACCCTGCTGAGCAGTCCAGATAATCCTATTCAGCAGGTTGTAGTTCCCCGCCAAAAGTCTAACCCAATGGTTTCAAATGTGGTTTTGCCCCAAAGTCTAGATCAATAGTTTCAAAAAATCACGTCACCCCATATTCCTTTTACCCAATCCCAAGCTGCCAATTCCTGGCTTTTGGTCTTTCCCTATAAAAACTCTCTACACCTGGGCTCGTGGGGGCCGCCACATTTCCTTGCATCTGCTGTGCGGTGGCCCAGGTTGAACCTGAATAAAAGGACCCTTATGTGCTTGCATGGGAAACCGGCTCCTTGGTGGTCTCTGGGGGTTTCGAGAAACGAGTACAACACATGCACTCTGTGGTGGCTGCGCGCAAAGTGGTGGTGGCAGTGGGAATTTCAAAAGATGGAGTTGACAGCAGCTACATGGAACAGTTTTAAAAGTAAAGGAACAGTCTGCTGGTAGTCTCTACCCAGGTAGGGGTCTGTGACCCAATCTGGCCACTACAAATACGGAACTAGAAAGGTGCCTAGCATAGACACCTTTCTCTCTGATGCAGTGCTTTATGGGCTGCAGAACGCTTGTGCTTCTGGCAGTGGTAACGAGAACCACTGCCACATGAGCTGCCTGGCCTACAGGCTCCACTCACAATGACTATATGCGTATGGTCACCTGAGCAGAGGTCATGCAGGTCCCAGGGGTTCCTGCAGGCTCTGCATGGTGGGAAAACTCACCAGGAGCCACCTACATACCTTAGGGTTTGATCACATGAGTAACCCCAGTAGGGATGTGTGGGGTTCAGATCCATGTGGTTGGGCACCAGATAAAGCAATAAATCCACAGGAGTCTGTTAAAGAAGTATTAGGGAAATTTATTAAAGTAAATTGAGGAAATACACTCGTGAATATAGAACAGAGTAGACATCTGAACAGGAGCGAATCTGCCTCCTAGGCAGAAGCTTGGAAAAGGGGCATGTGACCCTTCTCCCTCTGCTTTTAAGAGGTCACATACAATGGCAGGAAGCACCTCCTCCTTCAGGCCCTATACCTCAAGGTCATGGTGGAGCAAATACCAGTACAATCCCCCCCAAAATAAATCATCCATGGAGATGTCATGTCTGCTGTGTGAGTAACTTTCCACTCCATCACGCCATCATCTGCCATGTCTGCATGGTGTGGCCAACCTGTTGAAGGACACCTTGGTCCAAACCCACCAAAGCCTCTCCACTGTATCATTACAGATAGTTTTTGTGCATGTCCACTTAGGTGTGGTACTAAGCATGTGAGGCACCTCAGTCAAAATGCTCTTGCAATGGTAACATGGAAATATGATTGACCTTTACATCTGTAGACTTCCTGACTATGGGTACCTCAGCCCAGTCTGTTGAGGGCCTTGTAAGCAAAGACTGAGGAACGTTGAAATGAGATTCACATCTGCACACTGCAACCTAGACAGTCTGTGCTTCTAGCCTGTGGGTTGAAGAATTTGAACTCACAGCTGCCTTGTCAGACCAGACCTAAACCCAAGCCTGATGCCCTGGTCCACAGGTTTAAAAAGAGCCAGACCTATCAGAGCCAATTCCTTTTTTTTTCTTTCTTTCTTTTTCTTTTTTTCTTTTTTTTTGATTTGGAGGCAGGGTTTCTCTGTGTAACTCTGGCTGTCCTGGAACTTGTTCTGTAGACAAAGCTGACCTCCAACTCACAGAGATCCACCTGCCTCTGTCTTCCAAGTGCCAGGCACCACCTCCACCTTCAGAGGCGATTCTTTCAGGCAAATCTCTCCATCTATCTCGCTGATTCTCTGCCTCTCCCTGCCATACTCTGTAGCTGTGCTGGTGTGCATGCATTGGCACTATTCCTGAGCACTTTAGACATGAAGAGAACCCACACCCAAATAGGGCCACATGCATGCACACATATACATAAAATATAAATGTAATAGAAATTTGAAAATTAGTGGAGACTGCCAGTGCTTAGCCATGGATAATATCCTGTCACCTCACTGAAAGCAGGTGGTGTGGAAGAGACAAGTCAGTTGTAGAGGAATTTGTCCCACAGCACAGGGAAAACACAGAGGTGACTGTCAGGCCCAGCAGTCCAGGTGCCATTGCATGCCAGGTACCTTCCCTGTTCCCTTCTCCCTTGACCTGAGGACTGAAAGGATCTGGCAAGGACTTAGGCATCCCAGCTTAGCTGGGACCTGACTTATTAGCCTACATACTGACCTCAGAACACTTCTGTTCAAAACACTCATAAACCAAGGCTGCCCAATGCTTTGGCTATTTCTAGTGAGATGAGTATTTAGCCTACAGTGTTGAAAGGGTGCCAAGTAGCTGAAACCATGATCCCACAAAAGAACTCCTAAGGATATAGAAGGGGAACGAGCTTGTCTGAGTAGAGAACCCAGGCTAAATGCTCTCACACAGCAAGAAAACAAGAAAACAAGGGACATTTTCAACAATGTCTTTATTTCTTTCCTACAACAAGCTATGAAGGGGCCCATCAGATGCCCTGAACACAGTCTCTGCTTCACAAGGAAGCAACAAAGAACAAAGTTGCTTTCAGCTGTGGGAAGATGGGTTTACCCCAAGGAGGGGCTCTCAGATCAGTATGCTGCTGGAGAGGATTAAGGAAATGTTCAGGAGAAGGTTGAACTCGCCCCGACACACAGCTCTTGCAATTAGCCCTTCCTCAATCACAACAGGGGGTGACAAGTCCCTCTCTATATTAGAAGGTCCTCCTTCATTGCAAAGATAACCAGAGCAGCACAGGGTATAGTAGAAGTAAGTGGTTGGTGGAAGCTTTCTAGGGGTTGGTGGAGGCTGAATAAGTGCAAACGAGCATTCCTCTACACAGTTCTTGTAGACTAGGAGCTGACGAGAGTCCATACCTAGAAGAAAAGAGGAGGAAAATTACCAGCTTCACATCTTCATTGTAAATCCACCACCACAGTCAACCACAACTGGCTCCATAACCTTAAATTGAGACATTGTAGGCAGATATTTCTGTCCCACCAGCCAGCTCCCAAATAAACCACATGGAGACTTATTAATTATGAAAGCTCAGCAGATAGCTTAGGCTTGTTTCTAACTAGTTCTTATAACTTAATTTAAACCATTTCTATTATTTACCTGCTGCTACATGGCTCATGGCTTCTTACCTCATATCCTACATGTCATGCTTTCTCTGCCTCTGGCTGGTGACTCCACCAATCAGAGTGACACTTTTAAACAGTGTACAAAATGATTATTTCACAACTAGACATTGTGAAGAATGCTTGAGAGAAATCACACAAGTACACAAGAGGGCCTGATTGCTCCAGTACCAACTTCTACACTTACCTTTCTATGCATTGCTACCATCTTTACATCTGTCACTGTCCCTCCCCAGTTGACACTTTAGTCTCAGGACACACAGCTATGCAAATGAAATATCCTGTTCAGTTCTGGTTCTAATATTACCCTAAGTGTTACCAAGGTCTAGAACGAAACACTGACCAGAAGCTATGCTCTTTGAGACTTCAGAGAGGATTAAGGGCACAAAGAAGTGCCCACATTCACGACTTCAGGATAAATTCTTTCCTAACCCCCCACCTGGCTTTCCAAGCTTTGGCATCTATGTACAGAGCATAGGGACCCTTGATGGCATGTTCTCCAGCACAGACTAGATGGCCCATTCCAAGCAAGACTCCATAGAGAACGAGACTGCCATCTGCTCTGGTTTCAGCCAACTGGAGTTGTGTAAAGTGAGCCCCACTGGCAACACCCTGCCAGAATCCCTGGGCTGAAGGCTTGAGGCTTTGCTACTGCTTGTTCCCCTTGGAGCCTGAGCCATTATTTAGTTCTTCTGATGTGGGACTCACCCTGACTGCTTTACCATCCACAGCCCTGAGACTTGTCTGCTGTACAACAACAGAAGGACCTTGTGATCAAGACCCAAGCAGCCCCCTCCCCCACATAAACTCTGTGTCAATCCATAGTTAAGCTTCAGCTCTCTGTCAGGGATGTCTACTCAATTTTGATGAGTCATCTCTTCACAAATCATCCAACTCCCAATATTTCCTCATTCCAAGGTGGCCTCCCTGCCTACTGGGCTGCTTAGAAAGGTTCCTTCCTGTCAAGGAGCCAGCAAGTCCTTCCCTCACAATAATTCACAGCTCAATTGCACTGTGATGGAGAAATAACTCCACATAGCTCCATTTATGAGGACCTTGTCAATGCTCAACATCACATACTTCCATTAATTCCATGAGCTCGTGTGGGGAACCATGGAAAATGTATGCACTTGGCCGTTTCTGCCTTGGTCTCATATGGTGACTTCCATTTGTTAATGGTATTATCAGGTTGCCTGTGGTGGATGTTGGCAAAGTAAAGCCTAAGGGGCAAGTCCAGTCCCTCAGCTGCCTCTGGAAACAAACCACTGTTGGAACAAATCAGCGATGTGTTAACTAGGGCTACTTCCCCCTAGACAGAGGCAGCAGTATTAAGACCATTGCTGTCTGCTCTTTCCAGACAAAGTTCTTCTATCCTCCATCTAGAGCTGTAATGAGTTTAGCCTTTGTGCTGTTGAGTCTAGACACCATGGCAGGGGGCATTTAAGTGGGAACTTCAGAGCTGCCTGATTGCCTACATTTTAGAAATACCATCCCATTCCCTGCCCATTCCTCAGCCCAGTGGCTATTTTCATCATGTGTTACTTGATGTACATGACTGAAGATTATTACAGCTTCTTTGCAATCTATCCTGTCTCCTCCACAAAAGATCACTGCTCATGTAAGTAATATTTATTTTGCCTGTTGTGTGCCCTGATTCAACCCTAGTTTTTCCATCTCAGATGGCAGGCATCACCCTGATAAACTGGGCATCTCACTGCTTGAATCTGGCTAGTTGGGGTGTATGGTGATGTGAATGAAAATGGCCCCCATGGGCTCATATGTTTGAATATTTGTTACCCAGTTGGTAGAACCATTTGGGAAGGACCAGAAGGTGTGGCCATATTGGAGGTGTATCATGGGGGGGTGTAGGACAGGCTTCGGGATTTCAAAAGTCTAGCACCTTTCACAGTTAGTTCTGTCTCCTGCTTGTAAATCCAGGTGTGAGCTCTTAGCTGTTCCTGCCACCATGCCTTTCCTACACCCTTATAGACTCCAACCCTCTGAAGACAGAAGCCCAATCAAATGCCTCATTTTAGATGTTTTCTTGTTCAGGCCGTTTTATCAGAGCAATGGAAAGTAACTAATACAGGATGCTAATGCACAAAATCAGAAACTAACATGTATGCAAAGATTCACAAAAGCTGAACCAAGGTGTCTGCCCATATGAATAGAGAGACTCCCTGCGACAAAGTCATGGATGGGCCACAGTAGTCTCATTCCCTGGATACTCAGGATGTGTAGACTGTCAGCCTACCATCAACCACAGGCTCTTGGCTCCATGAGCAGATATACATTGCCCTATCAGTGGGCTGAACCCAGCACCTGTAAACAGGTTCTCAGTTCAAGGAGCTGCCAGGAGAGTGGTGGATCTGGCTGCAGAGAGGACAGACTGAGCCTGTCCCCCAAACTTGTGCAGGTAGGCTTACTCACCCTATGACCAGAATACAGATACTTACGTATGGCAATTATTGCACAGCGTCGGTTATTACCCTCACAGGTATACATATATGGGCAATTGAAGGTGTTTGTGGCTGCACACATATGGCATTGAAATACTTCTGAAGATGGAAAAAAAAAAACTACTGTTGGGTTTTTCCCCCAAGAAGTTTTTTCACCATTATACGCCCATCTCCCCTCTGCTCATAGCTGCTTCCCAATACTGTTCTCTGTATAAGCCACCCAATGCCTGAAGAGCTCAGATCCTGCCATAGTCTAAGGCAAGGCCAGACCATCAGCAGAATAGCAGCAGACTCATTAGGAACCTTTCCTTTTTCTAAAAGGCTGGCCACATGTAAACAGCTGAGCACTTCAAAGAAGTCCATCCCTCCATGGAACAGTGACCACCCAGGACACCACAATCCTCCAGTGTTTCTCTGGACTCAGCACCTGCTGTCCCTGCTGGGAAGTGCTATGGACAGATGCTCCCTGGGGTCTCCTAGTCAGCAGCTCTCTGTGGCAGTCTTCAGTCTCCTCAGACCTGTTCAATCTCAGGAGTATCTTTGAGTCTCAAGTTAACCTAACAATACTCATGCCACCTGGTTCTGGTGAGCCCAATCCCAAACAAGCCTTCTTATAACCCTATTCAGCTCTAGGTGGAGCTTCCTTCCATCCAACACACTGGGAGTCTTGAGATCATACTGACCTTGCCTAGGTTTGATGACCATGTCTAACCCACTGGTACTGTTGTCCAACCCACTGGTATTGTTGACAGTGGTGTGCACCCATGGGAGTCCCAGGAGAATTATCAAGAAGAAGGGGTGCATCATCTCTAACCAGGTGAACCTGAAAGTGAAGAGAGCCATGTCCATCAGTGAGGGCAAGGCTCCTTGCTCCAGGTCCATGTCCTGAGGATCAAGGCACAGAGGAGTCATCCCGGGTCATGGCCTTGGCAACCTTGTCCTACTGCTCCTACCCCAGGAGCTTCAGGTCCTTGTCTCCTCCATCCTGCTCTGCTCCATACTCAGAATCTGCTTCCCGCTTGTAAAACTGTCCTGATGGGTCTGCCATCTTCCCCCTTCTAGACCTTCTTCCTCTCATGGGCATAGTCCATATCCTCCCCTCCCACCTGGTCTCTACCCTAACATTGGATTTAAGGTTATCCTACCCTTGCTAGAAACCTTTCCTCATCTTCTTGCTTTTCCATTCTAGAATCATCCTGCAGAATCCTCTGGGGTTTCCTTATGGAATTGTCCCACTGGGCTGGATCTTATCATCTCATATCTGGAACATGGATGCTTGCTTGGAATCTAATATGCCCTTCTGGAATGTTCCAGGTTAGTTACTCAAGTTCTGCTAGCATCTCTCAGCCACTGGCCCCACTGGACTTGTCTGTACTCAGGGGAATGTTCTAGAAGGGCCTGTATGAGGAAGATGAGCAACATCCTCTTTCTGGAGACCATCCTGGAGACTGTCCCCACACAAGGGCCTCTGTACCTTCACTCCTTCCTTCAGGCTCCAAGCTCTGGAGCATCATTCCTTCACTCACATCATTGGAGTGATTCACCCAAGACTGAAAACCCTCACCTGGCATTCCCCCTGCAGGGCTGTGAATCTTTATTGTTGCCACCCCTCAGACCCTGGCACTCTCCTGGTGCTCCTCCCTCAGGAGCTCTACCTTGGTGCCTCTGCTTCCAGATGACCTTCTATTGGAGCTCTGCTCCTAGGCTCTGATCCCTGACCATCTCCTGGTGCCCTTTCCTCAGGTCTCTGGACATAGTGGTGTCCTTCTTTCAAGCCTCTGACCAACTCCCTCAGGTGCCCTTCCCTCAAGGCTTCAACTGACTCTCTCTGTCTCTCTGTCTCTGTCTCTGTCTCTGTCTCTGTCTCTCTCTCTCTCTCTCTCTCTCTCTCTCTCTCTCTGTTTCTGTCTCTTTCTCCTCTCCTTCTCTCTCCCTCTCTCTCCCTCTATCAGTCTCTCTTGGTGCCCTTCCATTTGTGTTCTGATCAACTCTCAGCCCCACCTTCTGTTTTCTTCCTCTTTTGCACCTCTCCCTAGGGCTCTCAAGCTCTCTTGGCAACTCTCTCTTTCTGCAAGCTGCAGGAAAATGGAATGGAATCCAGCTACTGTCACACAAGCTACTACTTGGAAGGCCAATGACTTTTCTGAAGGTCAAGCCATGGCTTAAAGAGTCTGGGTGATATTTTAGCTTTTGTATACATATTAGCCAGTTCCTGCAATGATTTTCTTGTATGCTGTGTATGCTTCCAAGAACTCCTAACAATGTATTTATCTGAAATACTTCTCAAGCATCCTAGGCCATGATGGCAAAAGGTTTCCTGAATTGGGGTAAACATCCTTCTGGAGACACTGCCTTGGAGACAAGGTGCATAGCTTTGTTTCTTGCGCAGATGAAGCTCAGACCCTCCCCCTCTCACAGACCAAGTGGCATTCTAGAGCAAAAGGGTTTTTTGCACACCAGGTGCAGTGAAGTACTGAGGCAGAATTCCTAGCTCCCAGCAGGGTTGCCCCACCTGACCAGGAAGAGGCAGAGTTTTTGTAGATTGCAGGTGAATTGAGTTGGATCAGGAGAGTAGGAGAGAAAAGGACAAAATGGATGGAGGATCAGAGTTCTAAGATGAGGTGGAGAGCAAAAGAGCTTCGATCTAGGACAATGAGAGGACAGGGAGAAAAATCACAGAGAGGAGCTGAATGTGAGACCAGAACTGAAGCTGTGTAGATAGAATTTTGTCTTAAAGGAATAAAGTTAAAGGACGGACATAAGAGCATGGTGTACTCAGACTCACTTCCCGCAGATTATTGCTGCCGTTGGTAGCGTCTCTTCTGGGGCCCTGGGAAGGAGACTATCTAAAGGCAGGACCTCAAAAGTTTTCAAAACTCTCTCAAGGCTCTGATCTTCTCTTGCAGTTCCTCCCTCAGGAATCTGACTGTCATGGGGGTCCTACCTTTAAGTCTCTCCCTTTCTTGGCATAGCTCCTGCTCCCTCATGGCACTGAGGATCTCTAAGCACCCCTCTCTCAAGACTTTGACCCACTCTTGGGATTCTTCAGTCTTTGGAGTCCTTTCTTTAAGGCTGGACTCCTTTGATACACTTCCCTCGGGGTTCTGACCCTCTCTTCTGACCCCTCAGAACGCTGTTATTTGGGACCCTCTATCAAGGCTCTCTCTTTATCCCTCAGGGCTCTTACAATGTCTTGATGCACTTCCTTAAAAGCTCCAACTCTCTCTCAACCTCTCTTAATGCCCTTCCTCGGGCCTACAAAAGTCTTTGGAGCTCTTCTTTTAGGGCTTCAACTCTCTGGGGTTGCCCCCTGGAGGACCTAAAACCTTTTCTGGAGCCCCTCCCCACGGGATCCACCTTTGTCTTGGTGCCTCTTTCTCGGCCCCCAACCCCAGTCTCCATTGGCACATTCCTCACTCAAGGCTCTAACCATCTTCTGATGTCCCTCCTTCAGGGTACCTGGCTCCCTTTCCTCAGGGTTCAGATCTTCCTTTGTCAACCTTGCCTCTGAGTTCCAATCATCTCTTTGGGCACTTCTTTTAAGTCTCTCTCTTAAGACCTCTCTTGATGCTCCTACCTCAGGGCTCTAACTTTGACTTGGCGCCTCTCCTTCAGATTTCTAGCTCTCTTGGTGCCCTTCCCTCAGGGTTCTGAGTCCCTCTTCTAATCCCTCAGATCGCCAACGGTCTTTTGGTGCACTTCCGTTAGACCTCTGACCCTGCTTTGGTGCTCTTCCCTCATGGTTCCGACTCTCTGTGCTCTTCCTTCAAAGCTCCAATCTTCTCAAGGGAGGACGCCCAGAGAGGCTCTGAAAACTGAGGGACGGGTGTCAAGAGAGGTAAATCCCTGAAATACGGGCACAAAAGAAGAGTCCAAGTCTCAAGAGAGGAGTGCCTGAAGAGATTCATAGTCCTGAGGGACCGGCAAAGAAAAGGAGCGCCTCAATGTGGGGCCCCTGAAGTGGGTCAGAACCCTCAAGGAAGTATAAGAGAGGGTCGCAGCCTAGAGGGAAGCACTTCAAGAGAGGGTCCATCCCCGAGGGGAAGTTCACCAAAAGGTTCTGAACTTTGATAGAAAGGCACCAACAAACAGTTGAAGACTAGAGAGAAGCACACCAAGACAGGGATGGAGTGCTGTGGAGCACAGTGAACAAAAGAAAGATGGAGTAGTGAGGTGTTAGAACCGTAAGGAAAAAGCACCAAGAGAGGCAGAATCCTGATGGAACTGCACCAAAGAAGGTCGGAACCTTGTGGGAAGGTTCAAACCAAAACAGAGTCGGAGCTCAACGGAAGTGCACCAAAAGACCGTTGAAAATCTGAGAGGTTAGAAGAGGAGCTCAGAACCCTAGGGAAGGGCACTAAGAGAATTGGAACTGACAAATTCCTGGCTTGTCTCTCCCACACCACCTGCTTTCAGTGAGGTGACAAGATGTTACCCATAGCTAACCCCTGGCAGTCGCCACTAATTTTCAAATTTCTATTACATTTATATTTTATGTATATGTGTGCATGCATGTGGTCCTATTTGGGTGTGGGTTCTCTTCACGTCTAAAGTGCTCAGGAATAGTGCCAATGCATGCACACCAGCACAGCTACAGAGTATGGCAGAGAGAGGCAGAGAGAACCAGCGAGATAGATGGAGAGATTTGCCTGAAAGAATCGCCTCTGAAGGTGGAGGTGGTACATGGCTTTAATTCTAGCACTTGGGAGACAGAGGAAGGCGGATCTCTGTGAGTTGGAGGTCAACTTTGTCTACAGAACAAGTTCCAGGACAGCCAGAGTTACACAGAGAAACCCTGTCTCCAAATCAAAAAGAAAGAAAAAAAAAGAATTGGCTCTGATAGGTCTGGCTCTTTTTAAACCTGTGGACCAGGGCATCAGGCTTGGGTTTAGGTCTGGTCTGACAAGGCAGCTGTGAGTTCAAATTCTTCAACCCACAGGCTAGAAGCACAGACTGTCTAGGTTGCAGTGTGCAGATGTGAATCTCATTTCAACGTTCCTCAGTCTTTGCTTACAAGGCCCTCAACAGACTGGGCTGAGGTACCCATAGTCAGGAAGTCTACAGATGTAAAGGTCAATCATATTTCCATGTTACCATTGCAAGAGCATTTTGACTGAGGTGCCTCACATGCTTAGTACCACACCTAAGTGGACATGCACAAGAACTATCAGTTATCACACTGAGGATCTTGTGGGCCTCTCAGTCAGCCTTTTTTTTTTTGGAGTGGCACCGTCCATGTCATAACACAGATAAGGGCTCTGTGCCTGTTTTGTGCAACTTAATCATTGTGTTTGATGGCTTTTTATAAGCTACAAATCACATAATGCACAACTCACCCACTTAATATGCAAGTATAAGTGTTTTGTATATTGTGTATATGGATATGCCTATCATCACCATAGTCAATTTTCAAATGCTTTCTCCTCAAAATAAACTTCCCGGCCATTTGTTGGTGTTCTGTTTTTTGTGGGTTTGTTGAAGAAAAGGATCACTCCAAGATGAATTTTGGCTTAGCAATCAGCAGCGGACTCAGCTTCTGGTGAAATGGTTGCCCACAGCTTTGCAAAAAATCCTTCTTTATTGTTATACAGTTTACACCTCTTAGCAAGTCAAAACCTCCTATCTGGAGTTGTTTGACAGAATCATTTGCCCAAGGAATTCTCAGCCATGAGACATCTTGTTTTCCAAGTCCTCTTAAAACTAAGTTTTGGAAACTCTCTGAATCCTTCAGGAAGGACTCAGACAAGAATCAACTATTTCAAACAAAAGGAAAGAAGCACAAAAGGCAGTTCAAAGTCTAGGTACTAATACTGAGGAATTCAAGCCAGATGCAATGCTCTGTGGGATCTCTAGTTACATCTCCCCCTTCTGTTTAAACTGCAATTAATTATGTTGGAGGTTATGTAGCTGTACAGTAAACACAGCCTTTTCTCTATAGTTTTTGTCTTACAATCTTATACAAATAAGCAAAAGTACATTTTAAAACCAATAAAGTCATTACTGCTAGAACAAGGGTAACATCTGCTAGAACAAGAGCTCTATTAAAGTGATGTACAGGATTGAATGAGGCTGATGTATAAGCCTTTCCAGAACATCCCTTCCTGTCACATCGGATAAGGAAAGTTTTTGAAAAAGTTTCCTTAATTTCTTGTTGTAAATCGTAAATCATTTGAGAAGAAGTGGAGTGACCCATCAAACACATCTTAACCTTTTCCCAGTCTTGCTTGCTATTATGAACCTTAAATGTAATATAATAGAATGTAGCAGTCCAATCACATTTTTATTTCATCTGTTCCCCCAATATTTCTAACTGATCTCTCAATAGTATAACGGCTTGTATCAAATCAGGTATTTCATTAACTATCTCACTATGTTATTTTGTTGAGTCCAAAGTTCTGTAGAATGCTTATGCCATCTCTAACGAACTCAGCAGTTTGAATTTCCTCATGAGGTGCCAGTCCAGCCATAGCGGCAGAAGCAGTCAGTGCAATAATCAATCCAGTCATCTGATGAGTTCTTCTTAATCTTTCAGCGGGCTTCTGTACCAGGATCATCACAGGTGAGTCTTGCCATGGCCTCGACAACTTCACTACTAACCAGATTGCCAGCCTTGCTCTAAGAATGTCTGAACATACAGAGATTACATTTACAGACTTACTAGAATTAACATGGGTATGAAGAGTCAGCACTCACAAGTGATACTATAATTATTAGGTTGCCATTTTACAGACCTTTTCAGTAACAAATAAAGTAATGATATACATGCTATAAAAAGGCAACTTTATTTCATCTAAAAGACAAAGAATACTTACCGTACTTGATGTTTAACTTTCTTTTCCATTTTGTTTGTTTGTTTTTTTGTTTTGTTTTGTTTTTTGAGACAGGGTTTCTCTGTGTAGCTTTGCGCCTTTCTTGGCACTTGCTTTGTAGACCAGGCGGGCCTCGAACTCACAGAGATACGCCTGCCTCTGCCTCCCAAGTGCTGGGATTAAAGGCATGTGCCACCACCGCCCAGCTTCTTTCCCATGTTTTAAGAGGGCAGATGGTACTTGCTAATTTTCACAAGTTAGTCTGAACTGAATTGCCAAATTGCAGGAGAGGACTTGACATTCCAACTCCATATCATTGGATAGGTTCATTCACAGTAAAACTAATTCCAATAATTCCATTCGAACTATATCTGTGCCGTTTCAATTCTGAGGAAAAATACTTTCCTCCAGGAAGCCATACAGGCTCCAATCAACAATGTATCCATGGGAGATATTAGTAACCACTCCAGGGTTCTTACTCGTACACTGTTGCCAATGTGTACCCAGTCGGATTCCTTGTCCACATCTCACAAAATGGCAGATTTATAGAACTAGTGGCATTAATCTCCTGTCCTCTGAAACCAGATGTATGAAGCATATAGAACTTATTATGATAGTACCAACTACAGATAACCACACTTGAAAGTTATATTTAGACATTGAATTCCATTACCCATACAAATAGGAATTTCTTGCACCCTACAGTATAATTTGTGATTTCCTTACCCTCCTTCATAGGCTTAATAGGTCCTTGGTTGCCATAAGGACTAGGAAGCCAAGAAAATTCACTAAGTACCACAAGAATATCCATATTTCTCCAACTTACTCCTATGTTAATTGGAGGATTAGGAATATATGCCCAATATATATGGTCCGTTCCCAGAACCTGTACAGTTACCAGAGACAGTACATCAAGGAACAAAGTTGTGGCATTTAAAGATTTCTCAGGAAGTTGAACTATCACATCCCCTTTGTCACACAAATTCTTAAACAGGTGGGAGGATCAGCCATCCATTTTAAAGGCTTTGCATCTCTTTTTCCCCAGAATCACCTCACCCATGTCAGCGGCCAAACATCCAAGAGACTTCCCTCGCTCGTGTCAAATTTTTATCAATGTTGATGATAACCACAACCTTTTTGTCTCCTGCAGAAACATGAGCATATCCTCGGCCTCAGCACAACACCTTTCTGGTTTCCATTCTGATGTTAAAACATCCTTGCAATACACAGGCTGACCGAATTCAGCAGTTTATTCCACAATCCAATACTTTCAGCAGCTCTTCTCCCTGTTTAATTAGCATTTAAAAAATTTAAATTAGTAAATCATTATGCAATCTATCTCTGGGGGTCCTCATATCCCCCTTCTGTTTAAAAAGGATCTCTTGCCAGATGGTGGTGGTGCACAGCTTTAATTCCAGCACTGGGGAGACAGAGGCAGGCTGATCTCTGTGAGTTCGAGGCCAGCCTGGTCTACAGAATGAGTTCCAGGATAGCCAGGACTGCTTCACAGAGAAAACATGTCTTGAAAAAACAAACAAACAAATAAATATGAAAAACAATCTCTGGTGGAGTGTGACTAGATCTTTCAACAACTGCTTGTCCTGTAGGATTATACAGTATCTCTGTAATGTGTTTTATGTTATATCATGCAAAAAACATTGTTTTATTTATTGAAAACATAAGCAGGGACATTATCAGTTTTAATTTGTGTTGGTATACCCATTATAGCCATTGCCTCTAATAAATTTGTAATCATATAATGAGCCTTTTCAGAGCTCAAAGCAGATGCCCTTGAAATCCAGAATATTTATCAATGACATGATGAATACATTTTAATTTTTAAAATTTTGTTCAATGAAATGCATCCATTTACAAATTTTTATCTTTTGTGTACCTTTAGGATTACTCTCTGCAGGGGAAAGGAACTTGCTTATGCAAAGAACAAGTAGGAGAGTTTTTTATAATTTCTTTAGCTTGTTGCCCGGTAAATGAAACAAAATTTAAGCATTTACTATTTCTTTTTGTTGTTTTCTTTGTTTGTTTTTGTTTTGAGACAGGGTTTCTCTGTGTAGCCTTAGCTGTCCTGGAACTTGCTCTGTAGACCAGGCTAGCCTCGAACTCACAGAGATCTGCCTGCCTCTGTCTCCCAACTGCTGGGATTAAAAGCAAGCGCTGCCACTGCCTGGCACCAGCCTTTACTATTAACATGAATGTTTTTATGAAATTTTTAAATTTTCCTATCAATAATTGATCCACTTCTTCATTTCCGTTTGCTAATGGCCCAGAAAATCCAGGATGAGGATGGATATGTGGGACATGTTGCGAATAATTTCTGTCCTGGATTGCTTATTGCAGTTGCATGAATAGCGAAGTTAATTTTGAATTATCAGGCATAAGTTTTGCAGTTTCTATATGTAACACGACCCCTTCTGTGTGTTAAGAACCAGTCATTATATTAAGAGATTTATTAAAGTCTAAAAAACCCACTAAAATGGCATATAACTCTGATTTTTGAACTGAAGTATATGGACTTTGAATTACCTTACCTATGTCTCCTGCTTTATAGCCAGCCATTTCTAATTCATTTGGGTCAGTATAAAATGCAAGAGCCCCAGAAATGAAAGTTTTGGTTTTTGGGTTTTGTTTTGGTTTTGGTTTTGGTTTTGGTTTTGGTTTGTTTTGGTTTTGGTTTTGGTTTTTCGAGACAGGGTTTCTCTGTGTAGCTTTGTGCCTTTCCTGGATCTCGCTCTTGTAGACCAGGCTGGCCTCGAACTCACAGAGATCCGCCTGGCTCTGTCTCCCGAGTGCTGGGATTAAAGGCGTGCGCCACCGCCGCCCGGCTGTTTTTGTTTTTTGACTATGTGGGGAAGAATGCATTCTATTCTTTCCATAAATTCAAGTCACTTGCTTTGGGGATATTTGTTGTTAATTTCTCCTAAGAAATTGCTATGAGCTCTTTGCCAATCACCATTAATCATCCACAATTGCATAATTTCAGCATTAGTATAGGGTACTACAATCTCAGCTGGATCCATTCTTGACAATTAACAAAGTCTCATTCTTCCCTTTATAATTAATTCAGAAATATTATTTATGTAGGTTTTGAACTTTTTATTCTGTTTATGAGCTAAAAAAAAATGTATTCTAAAATATTATCCTCCCTTTGCATAATGAGTCCTGTAGGGGAATGGGTAGAAGGTAAAATAACTAGAATACACTCACTTGTAAGATCTAATCTATCTACATAGGCATTTTGAGATTGCTGTTCTACTTGAGCCAATTCCTTTCTGTTTCAGTTGTCAATTGCCTTGAGCTGTTTAAATCTGAGTCACCTTACAAAATTTGAAACAAATTAATTAAGTTTTGAGTAGTTAGTCCCATAGTAGGCCACAACCAGTTAATATCACCCAATAAAATTTGAACACATTAAGAGTATGTAATTGATGCCTTCTAATCTTCCTGGCTGCATTCTGTTTACTTGATTTAAATCTTAAAGAATTAAGAGACTGTCCTCTTTGTAATTTTTCAGTAGCAATCTGTAATCCCCAACAAGGTAAAACCCTTTGTACTATATTAAACTTTTTTTCTAAGGTATCTGTATCAGAAGCAAGCAATAAAAATGTTTTCCATATGATGGTAAATAATGGATTGAAGAAATTATTTGAACCATATTTAGTAGTTGAAGTACAAAATATTGACACAAAACTGGACTGTCAATATTTTGAAGGACCTTCCATTGATAGTTCTTTGCAGGCTGGGCATTATTATAGGTAGGCACTATAAAAGCAAATTTCTCTCTATCTTGTTCTTGTAAACGGATAGTGAAGAAACAATTTTGTAGATCAATAATTGTAATAGGCTAGTCTTAGGTAATTATGGTGATATTTTATTTTGTACTAAAATGTTATTTGTATGTTAATAAATAAAGTTGCCTGGGGGTCAGAGCTATTAGCAAGCCATAGGAAAGCCGGGCGGGCGGTGGTGGTGTACGCTTGTAATCCCAGCACTTGGTAGGCAGAGCTAGGTAGATCTCTGTGTGTTTAGGAATACAGCCAGTATTGGAGACACACACCTTCAATCTCAATACCAACCATAGAAGACCTGGAGGTCTATACAGACAGGCAGAGATGAGGCGGTCTTGTGGTTTAGTTTACAACCAATGAGAAGGCAGAAACGAAAGTCTTTATAAAGACTTTAACACAGGAAGGAGCTCTCTTTCGGAGAGATAGGACCACCACAGGAGAAAGGGTAAGGTTTTAGCTCTTAGCTCTGACCTCTTGGCTTTCTTCTTTGTATTGGTTCTGTGTTTCTTATTTAATAAGACGGTTGGTTACATCTACAGGTAATAAAGAAGGTAAAGGAATTCCAGGCTGAAAATATCCCATTGGTTGAATTACTTTATTTACAACTCTCAAATCAGTTAACAATCTCCATTTTCCAGATTTTTTTTTTTAAATACAGGAGAATTCCAAGGACTAGTAGTTTCCTCTGTGTGCTTAACATCTAACTGTTCTTTTACTAGCTGCTCAAAATGCCTGCAAGTTTTCTTCAGTTACGGGCCATTGCTCCACCCATACAGGCTTCTTAGTTAACCATTTAAAGGCAGAGCAGTTGGGCTTCTGGCAGTGGCCCCTACTCCAAATTGGGATAACCAATTTGTGCCTTGTCCTGTTGTTGGACAACCTGTATAGTCTGTGACTTTCCTGGATAATTCTTTCCAATACCTTTTCCAAGATATAACTCATTTTAAACATCATTTTATGAGCTGTTTCTGAAATTGTAGAAACATTAATCTGAGCTCCCCAATGTTGTAACCAATCTCTCCCTCATAAATTCATGGCTATATCAGCCACATAAGACTTTAATATCCCTACTGGTCTTTCAGATCCTATGCATTTAATCCACTATACACTTTTTTTCATCTGAGATGTTGTCTTAGTGCCTAAAACATGAATGGAGACTTCTTGTAAAGACCAGTTGGAATTCCAAGATTCTTGAGAAATTATAGCTACATCATCACCAGTGTCCATTAAACCTCCAATCTCAATGCCATTTATTTGTAATTTCCACTTTGACCTCTCATCATTAGTAACAGTTTGTCAAAATACTTTCTTTCCAGTACTTCCAAAATCTTCTGTCCTACATATTGGAGCTGCATTTCCTTTAAGATATGGGAGTAATAGCAATTGAGAAATTTAATCACCAGTTTTTAATCTGCATAGTTCTTTTTACACAAGCCACCCATAAAACCATCAAAGGCAATCTATCTAGGATTTTTTTTTTGGTTTTTCAGGACAAGGTTTCTCTGTGTAGTTTTGGTGCCTGTCCTGGAGGGACTGGGATTAAAGGTGTGCACCACCACCACCCAGCTTCTATATGGGATATTAACACGTAACTTTAGGCAATACCCATAGGATATTTTTTATAAAATCTTAAAAAGAGGATCCTCTTTATAGATCCCAAGCGACCTATTAATGCCAGCTGTCAATTATTAACAGTGTGGAACAGCAATTGTTAATCCTGAAATTTGCCAGAAAAACTAGCTCCACCATTTTGGCTGAATTGAAGCAAACTTGTATTCAAAATGTTAAATACTGACCAAGATGGAATTTGGTCAGGACTATCATCTGTAATCTTTTCCTCCTGAATGGCCCCCAGACATGTGCTGTCAGGTCTTTTGTGAATAAAACTCATAGGCCACTGTACTTTCCCATGATGCTTTGTTGTTAAGAATCACAATTCCCAGAACCCCAGGAAGTTACTGGTCCTTGGGCAGGTGGGGTTTACAGGTTAACCTAGGGTCTAACACAATTTACCTGCATCTTACTTAGTAGAAAAATAATTCATGTAGGCTCTCCATCAGTAAGAGATTATTTCCATGAGCTTTTGCCTTAGCAGCCAAATAGCCCAAGAGGCAATTGACCCAATGGGTCAATAACCCATTCTCTTTCAGGTGTTACATTTGTATAGAATTTAAGCAAGAGCCTCCAGAAAGCAACTTAAAGAGCAGAGCCAAATCCTCAGTAATGATAGATAAGAGCATACCCAATGATACAATTTAAAATTATGAATTTTGCCTTTGAGTTTATTTGCCATGAAAATTAAGCATTAATTTGAGCATCCACTAGATGATCAGGAGAAAAGAACATCCTCCATATGATGAATGACTAAAACCTCTGGAAATTTAAACAGCATTAGCTTAGAACTTGGTGCCCTGATTGTGATTGCTTTTGTCTTAGAAGTCAGGCTTGTTTCGATTTTTCCTTTCTCCCAGGAAGGGACCATTGATAATGAGTTATTCCCACTCTGAGGGAAAAACAGAACACATTTAAACCAAAATTAAGCAAACAAACAAGCAAATTCTAAGTTCTGGGCAGGCTGTGCTAGCTCATGCTGCCTCAGTGAAGCCCCGCTCTCCCTCTTTGGAATTGTGGTGCTGCCACTCTGGGCTGGTCAGCCCTGGCCTAAAAGAGCTGACAGGCAGTTTGCAACCAGAGAGCTCTGAGTTTCAGCTCTCACTGATTTCTTCCAATCCTTCAGAATGATTCTGTTCTGAGTAGCCCAGTTATTTCAATTCTGTCTTATGTAGGGTGAATGCATTTCATATGCCACCATTGCTTCTTTACATCACGTCAGACTGATCATGTCTGGAGGTTTCCAACTAATCTGAACATAAACACTTTTTCTACCAGGAATATTTCTCTTTTCTTGATTAAGCATCTCCCCTTTTTCTATAGAGAAGGGCCTTTTTCCTTGATTTATTCTTTGTCTCAGGAGCCTTTTTACTTGCTGCCTCTCCTGATATGGGGAATTAAATTCCCCATTTCCCTGACAACTCCTGGAGTCCTCTTACCTGAGAGCACACTTCATACCTCCAGTTCTGGAGTGTCCGGATCCTTTCTTTCTCCCAGCCCCATGAGGTTGGGTGCCAAGTGTTGTTCTATTTTGCAGGTTTGTGGAAGAAAAGTGTCACTCCAAGATGAAGTTTAGGTTTAGCAAAACATCGGGGGAATCAGCTTCTGGTGAACTGACTGCTCTTTGTTCCTCAAAAATAAATAAAATAAAAATAAATAAATTAAGAAAGAAAGAAGACGCCGGGCGGTGGTGGCCCACGCTTTTAATCCCAGCACTCGGGAGACAGAGCCAGGCGGATCTCTGTGAGTTCAAGGCCAGCCTGGTCTCCAAAGCGAGTTCCAGGAAAGGCGCAAAGCTACACAGAGAAACCCTGTCTCGAAAAACAAAAAAAAAAAAAAAAAAAAAAGAAAGAAAGAAGAAAAAAAAGAAAACCTTTTTTACTGTTAGAAAATTTACACCTGTTAGCAAGTCAATTTCTTTTTTTAATCTTTATTTTTATTTTATAATTTAATTAAATTTACATATCAGCCACGGATTCCCTTGTTCTTCCCCCTTCCGCCCCCCCCACCTTCCCCCCAGCCCACCCCCCATTCCCATCTCCTCCAGGGCAAAGACTCCCCTGAGGATTGAGTTCAACCTGGTAGAATCAGTCCAGGCTGGTCCAGTCCTCTCCTCCCAGGCTGAGCCAAGTGTCCCTGTATAAGCCCCAGGTTTCAAACAGCCAACTCATGCACTGAGGACAGGACTGGGTCCCACTGCCTGGATGCCTTCAAGACCTCTTATCTGAAGCTGGTTGAGGAACCATTTGCCCAAGCAATTCTCAGCCATGACACATCTTGGTTTTCCAAGTCCTCTCATAACCAAGTTTTGCAAAGGCTCTGAATCCTTCAGAAAGAACTCAGAGAAGAATCAAACGATTCAAATAAAAGGTAGCAAATCACCAAAGGTAGCATCACAAAAGGCAGTTCAAAGTCTAGGTGCTAATACTCCAGAATTCAAGCCAGATGCAATGCTCTGGAGGACCTCTCACTACAGCCATTCATGACCCCTGTCCTGCACTGTCCAGGCTGTCCGTACACTACTGCACTTCCTGTTGCTATAGATTTTTATGTTCTGGTCATTATCTTAGATTGGGCTTGAATGACGCTTGGTCTTTGATAACTGATTTCATTGATATATATATTACATGTATTATATAACATCCCCCCCCCCCCACACACATACATGCAACCTCTTTGAAGTGACATAATGTTTTCAAGGTTCACCTGTTGGAGGTGTAGCTGCCAATGACTGCTTTCTTGCAAACTCACTTCTGCAAGTCATAAATACTGGCACCTGGAAGTCTGTTAGGGACCACAGACAGTGTCTCTAGGCTGCCTGTCATACCTGTGAGAGGAGAAGGGCTTCTCTGGGTATGCACCTGGGACCTCAGCAGCAGCTGGACTCTAGCATCACATTTTAATGTTCTCAGCCTTTTGTTTATATAAAAAAGAGAATGAGGAATGATTTTACAGGAAAAAGTCAAGTTAGGTCCTCATAGGACTAACTGCTTTTAATGTGTCCAGAGGTTTTGCTGTTTTCTTTTTGATTTTCAGTTAGTTCCAGAAAAATTTTTTCTGTCTTTCTTGATTTCTCTGTGACCCATTAATCATTCAGTAATGAGCTGTTTAACCTCCATGAGTTTGTGTGTTTACTAGAGATTGGTTTGCTGTCAGGTTTAAGCTTTGCTGCATTGTGATCAAATAGGGTACTTGGTGTCATCAGTCTTTCTGAACTCGTTAAAATTTGTTTGTGTCCTAAGATGAAGTCTATTTTAGAGAAGCTTTCATGTGCTGCTGAGTAGGGTGTTTCGTGTGTGTGTGTGTGTGTGTGTGTGTGTGTGTGTGTGTGTGTGTGTGTGTGTAGTATTCTGTAGATAAATGTTAGGTTCATTTGATGTATAATGCCATTTAATTCTGGTGTTTTTCTGTTTACTTTTTGTCCAGATGAAATTGGGGTACTGAAATCACCTCTTGTTATATGATGTTGATCTGAGTTCCTTGTCTCACCTCCCATTGGTGTTAGGGCCCATCAGTACAAGTCTCTTGTGTGTACTTTACATGAAATGATACAGTCTAGGGGTCTTGATGAGTTTCCTTTTCTCTGCCTATTAAAGAACAGAAAGGCGGGAAACTCTCAAGTACACCAGGTAGGCAGCAGAGAAATCCCAGAATACTGCAAAGGGAGGGAACAGCTCAGGAGTTGCAGGAAAGAGTTTACCAGGGGTGAGGAGACAATGCATGTAGCAGAGACACAGAGAAAGACCCTCTGCTTTGCAGAGTGGGCTGGTTTTGGATGTCTCTGAAAAGATTCCTCCCCTATTTTAGGATTTGTTGCTTTGAAGAAAGATAGGGTGGTTGATTGCCCCACAACTGCACACTGATGTCTTGACCTTGCCTGGGACTTGTTGAGCCAGTTCATCAGCAGGGGGCCTGTTGGTGGGACACAAAAACCTGCAAGGCCTTTGTTTTAAGCCATGAGGTTTTTGTCTCAGGTCAGGAGGTGAGGAAGAAGGCAGCCATTTGGGAAAACCATCGCCTTTATTACCTAGTCATGCCTCTCCCACAACTGTCTGCCTACCAGTGAACTGTCCCTTAGAAGCATGGCAGCAGTGTGGGGTGGGTGGGTGGGGTGTTGTTGTGACAAAGAGCCTTAAAGCATGATGTCATAGTCACAGGAAGAAGGGATGGGGTCCGTCGCTTTCCAGTTCTTCCATATCACAAGTCTCAGTGACCCTCTTGCCTCCCTATCCAGGCCACCCTCTCACCACTTTGAGAATGATTGCCACTGTGGGTTCCTGGTGCCAGTTTGGAAATGGATTCACAGTGACTCTGAAGCAGAGGGCAGGACACTGGCTGGGGCTCTCTACCCACTTGTTCCTCTTCAGCTGACCCCCGCCCAGTGCTGAGGCAGCCTTTAATGAGCACCCAGCAGGGCAAACTGCTCTTCCTTATCAAGAGAGTTGCAGGTGTGTGGTCAAAATCCCAATGGCCTTACTTCCAAGTTTTCTCCTGGGTCTATCAGGGCACTTCCTTTAAGATTCCCTTAGATCCTTACCTAGTCAGTATGTCAAGGCCTGCCCTGCTCACCCCCCACACCTGATTGCCCTGACCACTCTCCAGATCTGATGGAGTCATATCCCAGTCCTCCAAAACCCCAGCTCTCATCTGGCCTGAGCTCTCGGGCTTACCTTTTCTGAGACTGACAGGAACCATAAGCCTAAGCGACCCTTGACACACATGCCGCCATATTTGGGCTTCTCTCCTCTTTTTCTAGATCTAGGCCTTGCTTAAGTCTCCGTAGCACCAGAACCTCTTCTCACAAATACCAGAACCTCTTCTCAGAAATCAGGTGACCGTGCTGCAGTTAGGCAGTTAAGCAAGAATAGATAATCCCCCTAGCAACATTCCCTGTTGGCTGAACAACCCATGATTAAAGTCCCCTCCTTTCCTGCACCCCCCCTTTTTGCCCTTGCCTATATATGCCTTAAGAGGAAAATAAAATTTTGGAGCTTTATCAGACATCCTGTCTTGCTCTCATTCTTTGTGTCTCTTGTCCCTCTCATTCACCGGTCCTCCATTCAGGTCCCCGATGAAGACCTCGCTGGCCAGGGTATGAGACTATGTCTAGGGTGGTTTAGCCAGAATCCCCAGAATTATTTCTGGAATTTTCTAATTGATACTTTGAGACTGTGGTTGGATGCAAGTAACAGAACTTGAAATGTGGATAAGGCAAGTGCTGTGGAACCTTACTCAAGAACTCTAACAAGAGCCATTTCGTATTCTGTCCGTCATCAGACCCAATGAAGCAGGAGGGGCAGAAGCTTGGTTCAAAGGACTGGATAGACACCGAGGACTGTGTAGACAGCACTTCCTGCTCTGCACTGAGTCCTGCCTCTCTGTGTCCCCCATTGCTGCAGAAGCTTCTGAACATGAGGGAGTTACCAGAACATATTCAGATGGGGAAACTGAGGCTCAGAGAGAGAGGGAGAGAGAAGCAGAAGCAGGCCCTATTCTATTTTCTTCTATGGGCAGGTCTGTGGCCCCCACCTCACTCAACAGGCATAAGGGTTGTTAATCCCAAAGATGGGAGGAAGAGACTGAGCAGTGTGGATGAGAATTCCTGGAAAGAAGCTGTGTCTGCAAAGGCAGACTGACCAGAAAGGCAGTAATGTGGAAAGGTTGGAAGAGTGCAAGTTTAGAGCCAAATTATCCCGAAGCAGCTCTGGTTTCTTTAGTAACCATTTCTTGCTGAAATGGCCTAACATCTTTTGTGGCCATTAGGGAAATCCTTTGGGATGTATGAACAGACCCCAGTTTCCCCCACCAAGAGGCTAAGAATGCTGTCAGGTAGCTCCTAAGGCCTGGAGCAGAGCTCTCCCCGTGTTTCTGTAACTGCCCGCCTGATGGACCACAAGTGTATTTGAAAAGTGTTTTTTTTGTTTTTGTTTGTTTATTTTTTATTTTTTATGTTTGTCTTTTTGTTTTGTTTTGGTTTGGTTTGGTTTGGTTTTTCCAGACAGGGTTTCTCCATGTAGTTTTGGTGCCTTTCCTGGAACTCACTCTGTACACCAGGCTGGCCTCGAACTCACAGAGATCTGCCTGGCTCTGCTTCACGAGTGCTGGGATTAAAGGCATGCATCACCATGCCTGGCTGTTTCCGTCACTGCCCGGCAAAAAGTGTGTTCTTTAATGACTTCCTCTCTCTTACCTCATTGGAATATGACATTTGGGGAGACGCAAATCTGTGTTCTGGGGCCATCACTGCTTGTATTTGGCTCCAGAATAAGCCATCTCTTTTGTTCCTCGGAGGGGAGCACTATTTATTTTGCTGACACCAGCCACTTGTCATGAAATCTCCTACTCAAATGTAAACATTTTATCTTTAAAAGACAAATATATCGCTAAGCTCTTGGGAGGCAGAGGCAGGCGAATCTCTATGAGTTTGAGGCCAGGCTGGTCTATATAGCAAGTTCCAGGATAGACAGAGCTACATGGTGAGACTCTGTCTCATGGTAAACAATAACAACAACAAAGAAAAACAAAACAAAATCCACCAAAGACCCCAGAGCAGTCTTGCAGCCTCTTGGAACCAGCAAGGCATTTTCGGCAATTGGGTTTAAGGTAAATAATATAAGGAATAAAGACAGTAAAACAAAACTTCACATAACAAGGGCAGATAATAAAATGTTACCTAAGACCATGATTAGTAGATGTCAGGCTTGTGAGTCACGCCATGTGGCTGGCTTGCCTTCTATCAGCCCAGGGCTACAGGAGAAAGAAAGATGGAATTCAGGATGTTGCAATCAGAGCTTTCCTGAAGGAGCTCCCAGTGGGACAGAAGGTAAAGCTGATGGGGTATTCAGTGGGGCATGGGGTGGGAAGGCGTGGGTGTGGGCAGCCAGCTACTGTGAAGGGAAAACTCCACCCAGCCAAGCTGTTCTGCTGCTTCTGTCTCCCCACCCCCACCCCGTTGTCATGGGTAGTCATGTATGAACCTCACTGTCCATCTCAGCATTGGCCAGGACAACGGACAAGGCGTCGAAAAGATGACACATAGTGCCATGCCAGAAACAGATGATGTGTGGTATCTTTATTCAAGGTCAGAATTTATTGAATGACAGAAGGTTCACAAGGTAAGTAAGCTTTGTTAGCCATAATTTACCAAGTAGTCCTGACTTCCCTTGGTAGCTGGCAGAAACAAGCACAGACTCTTTCATTCTAACCTATCACTAATATCAATTCTCAGATCAAGTATCACATACCACATCTATCTATCTGTCTGTCTGTCTGTCTGTTTATCATCTATCTATTTAATCATCTATCTATCTATCTATCCATCTATTTATCTATCTATCTAATCTGTGGAAGCCCACCGAGGTTTCCTAGTGAGATCTGAGCTTGCTTTACCCAGCAGAGCTGCATTAGAGGATTGTTTGACCATGTGCATGGTTACTAGGTGATTGGAAGGGTCTGTACTTAGCTATGCTGAGGGGAGGTCTTTTGTTCCACCCCTTGGCATTCCTATAAATAGCCCTTTAGAAGAGACAGAAGGGGGCTGGTGGATAATAATCCAGGCCCTCCCGAGGCTATCCTAGGTTTCTATCTGTTTCTCTCTCCTCTATCCTTTTATTTAATATTTCTTATCCCTCACTCCTCAAGAGTACACTGTCATAACTGTGGGAGCTGGTCGCCCAACTGGTCTCCCACACTAATCATCTATCTGTCTAATCTATCTATCTATCTATCTATCTATCTATCTATCTATCTATCTATCTAATTACCCTCTATCTGCCTATAGAAGAACAGAATAGCTCCAGAAGGGTTAAGTGATGAAGAGTTCTAAGAAATCAAGGAGGGCTCCCTGGAAGCGGAAGTAGAGAAGACTGCAGATGGATGGATTAACAAACCCATATGGAGGCTGCAGAACCAGTGTTGTAGGACCTGGAGGTGAGGTACAGGACCAGGTCTGTTAGGGTGGACAGATAGACAGGCGAGTGGCACTGTGAGGAGACCCCAGACTAGCTTCAGGCATTGAGCTAAAGTCCTGGAGACAGCCTCTGGCTGCTGCTGCTTTGGTACACACACCCAGTAGTCCGAGGACAGGTCAGTTAGGGCTGTCACCTGGCAGGATGGGAGTCGTCCTCTTTATGGGGTCTGGGTGAAACTGCTGTACCCTCCCTCAGTCTGATGTGTTGGGTAAGTTCTGAGTCCTGGTTTTTGGTGTGGTTTTTAATACACCTGCCTCTCTGTTTCAGTCAAAGTTGGACCAAGTGCTATTTGTATATTGGAGTCAGCAAGGACATGGTGTGATCTGAATGCCACTGTTCACATAATATGGAGTGACTCAGAGCAGGGCACACACTGACTGACACAGGGTAAAATCGCCCAGAGTCGAACTTATGTTAAAACAGGTGGAGTATGTCTGGCTTTGAATGCTCAGTGGTCCTTCACGGTTCTCCATGGCCCACTCCTTGGTCATGGGTCCCACAAGGCTGTCACTTCATCACCTCTAAGGCAATGCTGCTTCCCCTGGAAATCTGAGGGTGGGAGGCTCATCTGTAGTGGCAAGTCCCAAAGGGAGGGACCAACTATGTCTCTGGATACTGTGGCTTGTGTGTGAATTTCATTCGTGATAAATCTGGCAGTTCAAAACTATACTCAAAGGGAGCAGTCTTCTGGTAGTGGTCTGCCTATTTGTATTGAAATGAGTGGTGGGGGTTTTGGGGAGCACATAAAGTCACCTTGTAAGTAAAAGGAGCCCTAACCATCAATGGACACACAGCACTTAATAAGGGAACATTCTTAACTTCATAATAGCAACTTTGAAAATATAGAAGAACTGGCTTTCTTAAAAAAAAATCTTATGTTAAATTGGCCCTCCCTCAAATAAAAAACACAGCTTCCACAATCCTGGGCATTGCCACAGCCCATGTGGAGGTCAGAGGACAACTTTGCGGAGCTGGCTCTGTCTTTTCATCTTTATGTGGGCTCCTGGAATGGAAATGAGATGCCCAGACTTGCTTGGTGAGTGCCGTTCTCTGCTGAGTCACTCAAAGGCCCTGTTTGGACAATTTGGATGTCACAATTATCTAATAAGCGCTTCCTGGATACAAGAATGAATATCAACATTGGAATTTCTCTCCCAAACAAGTTTTAGTGTGTGTGATGGTTGATTTTGATTGTCAACCTAATTAGATTAGGAAATGCCCTGGAGGTTAGGAAAGCTCACCTTGGGGGTGTCTCTATAGTGCTGTTTGCAAACAGTTAGACTCCAAGGTTCCTGATGTAATCAATGGCTTCTTCTCTTGATGGGTTCATAGTCTGATGGTGTTGGTGGGACATGGTGGGTGGCAGAAGACTGAAGACAGTGAGCCACTGGGGTTGTCCCCTGGGGCCCTGGGTCTTGCTAGCCTTCTCCTGTATTTACTTTCTCTCTGTGCTCCCTCAGTTGCAGAGCTGTTAGGGACAGAGCCCAAGCCTTGGTTCTCACACCAACAAAGAGACAAGAGCAGTGAAAAGAGAAAGCTGATGTATTTAGCACGACCACAGTGGGAAGAGAAAGAAATTCCTGTTTGAGTTCCTGCCCTGACTTTCTTCATGTGCAAGTGGAAGTGAAAGACACCTGTTTTCTTCCCCAAGTTGCTTTTAGTCACGGTGTTTCCTCACAGCGACAGTAAGCCTAACTACGACAGCAGGTATAGGCTCTATTACTTACAGGGTGAGCTGGGCTGCATGTGGTCAGAATGCTTGGGCAGCTGCAGGCTGTGCTCGGCCAGCAAGGGCAGCTCAAGCTGCCTCTTTCTGTCTTTCCTGGCACTCCCACACTTTTTGCACAGTGGCTTGTCTGTAAAGTCATCACTAGGAACATAGATGTGTTTTCTCTCTGTCCCACACAGACCAGCGAGACCCTGGCTGCCGGGGATGAAGACTATGGGCACACTACCATTCCCAGGGGAGTGCCCTCTGTGCAAACTCTTTCTCAGACCTTGATGGGGAGGGAACCAGGCTTCCAAACTGTTCAAGGGTGAGACCTCACCAGCAGAGGGCAGAGAAACCAAGGAAGCTATGCATATTATCTTTCCTGCAGCATTTAAAGAATGTCATTTGAAATAGAAAACAAGGGGAAAGTTTGAGACTGATGTTTTGAACAAAAATAAAGCTGTCCAGAGCTCCTTTCTCCCGATTCCACTCTTTCCCCAAATTTTGAGGTGTTTTGTATAGCCGGATGCTGGCACATTCTAGGCAAGTGCTCTACCACTGGGCTATAGCCCCAGCCTGAGGTGTAAGACTTTAAAACTGTTTCATTTTTATCTTTATTTTTATGTGTATGGGTGTTTGCCTGCCTGTGTGTCTGTGCCCCACCTGCACATAGTACCCACAGAGGTTAGAAGAGGGTGTTGGATCCCCTGGACCTGGAGTTAGAGAGGGTTGTGAGCCACTGTGGGGATGCTGGGAATCAAATTCAGGTCCTCTGGAAGAGCATCTGGTGCTCTTTGACTGCTGAGCCATTCTTCCAGTGACGTAGGACCCTTAAAAGTACACAGAACTCTCGGTAACAATGGGAAAAAGCTCACAAGCTGTTTGGTGGGATTTATTGCAGGGGGATTCTGGCTTGCCACACATGGGTTCTCAGACAAGTTCTGGCAAGAGGTGGGAAACTGAGGACCTGGGAAGGAAAGGCTTCCCCTCAGCCCAGGTGCAGTGGATTGAAACTTCCATCCCCAGAGCAAGGCACTCATAGCTAGCCAAAGTGCTGAGAACAAGTAACTGTTGTATGTTCTGCCCTAAAAGAAGCATCTCTACCCCTGCATCCAACTCAGAGAACACCGGGAGGAGGAGGCAGAAAGAATGAGAGAACGAAAGGAAGGGGCAGAGTGTTGGAATGCCCTCCTCATGCCTAGAGGAGGGTATTCCAACACATGACATAATTCTTATACCCTAACTTTAGCAGATGGAACAAATGACCTGGGCAAGACCAGCAAAGGATCGAACCCAGGTCCTCGGCCAGAGAAGCCAGCCAGGGCACTTCCCTGCTGAGTCAGCCCTCTAGACCTCTTGTGAGTCTTTCCTTGTTTAGCTTGACCAATACAAAATTAGAGAGGGGAACCCACCCTGTACCACCAAAACCACTGAAAAGACCCACGCCCTCCCAGGGGCTAGATTTCAGAATCCGAGTCCCCTCTTTGTGGGAACACTCGGTGCCCGCTGCTGTCCACTGTGTCGGAGATTTTCTTCTGTCTTTAAACTTTCTAATTGGCTGAGAAAATGAATGTGATCAAAACTCCTAGCGGGAACTGCAAGCTCACTTTGTTAACCCAGCCCTGAGCTCTTCTGGGTGAAGACTAGAACTGGACCAGGGCTCCATATACCAATATCCCGTTGTTCTGATTGTAGGGTTGCTGATATCCCAGGGCAAGGGAAGGTGTCGGGATATCTCCACTGCTCTGTTCCAGGCCTTGCTGTATGGCTGTTCTCTGAGGACCCCCAGCTCTACAGTAGGTCTATACTTGAGGCTCAGACTGTCTACATTCGACCTGAAATGTTGTGTAAGCAGCGACAATGGTCTGCGGTCTGAGATGCAGCTACCATCCAGCTGTGTAGGGCGTTGCTTTAATGGGGACCTTCTGCATTGGTTCCTGCAGCGGGTGTGCCTGGCTTTAAAAGCTCACAGGGACCCTCTGAAGTGTAGGCTTAGACACCCCTGCCCTTACGGCGCTGCTGAGCACACAGCACAGAGGCGTGGGAAGACCACCAAGGCGGCTGAGGAGTGCAGTGGTGGAGTGGTGGGCCAGCTGTGTCATGTGGGATGGGTGGGCCCCCACATTTGAAAGAATTTTGTCCTCAAGGTCCTGGAAACTGTAGGCCTGTGACAGGAGAGACTGTTGGGTAAGCTTGCCAATGCTTTTGTGCTCATTCTTCCTTCTTGGGAACAGAGGGGATCTGGCTGACAGCCTCAAGGCCATCAGGCCTCACACTCTTCACCTCCCTGAGCAGGCTTTCCCATTCCTCCAATAAGTAGGTGGAGAATTTTCTGCCTCCCTTTTGCTTAAACATTTTACTGTGGAATCAGTTCTCCTTCCTCCATTCTGTTATAAGCATTCAGAAGCACTAACCCACACCTGCAACATGGTGCTCAGTCATATCTTCTGCTAAAAATCTACTTCTTTGCTTGCAAGTTCTAAAAATACCTGGACAGGAACAGAATTAGATCACGTTCTTCACCGCTTTATGACAAGGATAAACTATCCCCAGTTTCCAGAAGTGAATTCCCCACTCTGCAATCCCTTCGAGTCTCTGCTGACATTCTCTCCCAGCCTTGGGACCATGACCATGCCGTGTTCTCTGAATCCTTTATTCCTAAGTTCGCCTGGAGTCACCCTTTAAGGTGACAGAGACTCAACACTTAACCATACGTTAGTTTGGCTCTGACACCTGGGCACTTCTTCTGGATCCTGCTTTGTCGGTTTATCAAGAGACTCTACCTTCCATATCTGACCAGGTTCCTCATCTGCATCCTGGAGGTGACGTCTAAGGACCCTGGCCTGCCAGAGTTCCCTGCATCCTGATGTTTTCTCTTTAGGTTTTCATCCACTGACTCCCCTCTTCCTTGGCTCTAAAGGCCTATTAGTTCATGCTGCCTTTATAACTGAGATCCATCTCCCTTCACCCCTGCACACAATCCCTCTTGGCTGGGCTCTGCTCTTGTTGGTAGTCTTTAATAGAGGAGCCTTGCTACTTTAATAAGTGTCATGGAATAAATTTCTCTGCCTCCGTTTCTCTGAATTCATTCTGTTGTTCAGGCTGACCTGAACTGTCCATCTTCTTACCTCAGTCTCCAGAATGATGGGATTGCAGCCATGTGCACCCTACCCCACTCATTTTTCTTTAACAAGGTTCTGCTTGTAGCTCAGAATTTTCCATCACCCAGTTCCCACATATCAGGCATCTGCTACAGCCCCACCCATTCCTGACACCAGTTTGCCCAGTCCTTCAGGCTTCCCCAGCACAATACCAAGACTGGGCAGCATATAACCCACAGGGGCTGACGTCACAAAGCTGTGGAGTCTGCAAGTCCAAGACTGAAGCCTCTGCAGATCTACGGCCTGGCAAGGGCTTGCCCCACATAGTAAAAGAGGCAGGAGACTCTTGGGGTTCTGTCTAGTGGCCATGTCTGGTGCCTACCCAACTCCATCCTCGGGTGGGACAAGATTAGGGCTGGGTGAAGGCTGAACATGTCTGCAGAAGGCTCTCTGGAAGAGTAGTCTGTGCTGTTGATGTCACAGGGAGGAAGGGAAGACAGACAGTCAGTTGCACAAAATGGGCTTGGCTCTTTTCCCTGATCTCTGACCAAGAACCCCCTTCTGCCTAGACCCAGGTGTCATCCCAGGAGTCCTTGAGCCTTGGGATGGATGCTGCCACGCTCCAGGACTTACTGCCCAGAACACCTGCCAATGCCGAGACCCTCTGCTCTGACTTTGCCTGGAGGGGTTATTTGATCTCCACTGTGGTTTGGGTAAGCACCAAAGGCCAGAGAGCTAATAAAGACTCACCACACATGCGCAGGGCAAACTCGAAGGACCGCTGAATGTGTTATGAGGCCTTGGGCACACATAAGGACTAGCCACCTGGTGGATTTTAGGAGGAACTCTGCACCACTGGTGCTTGTCTGGCTCCCCACCGAGAACTCATGACCCAGCAGCCTGAGAATGCACCTGTGGCAGGTAAGTGGCTTGTACTTGGCCCTGCAGGAGTATGATACCCTCACAGCTGGGTATGAAGTTCAGTGGGTAGAGTACTTGCTTACCACACACGGGCCTCCATCTCTATCTAGCCCTGTGTAAACTGGGCATGGGGATGTACGGCTAGAATCCCAGCACTCAGGAAGTAGAGGCAACAGGAAGCCTGTGATAACTGCTCTTCCCAGCATGAGTGAGGCTAGAATCCTGACTATCACCCTCATTTATAAAGCAGTCATCCCTTGCCTCAGGACCCCCACTCACCCACTTCCACAGTTCCCTCCCCACTAAGCAGAGGGTCCCTTTCAGTTCTGCCAGCTCTGACCCCATCTCTCCTTGATCCCCTGCCCCCATTCAGAAGCTGCTCAGGGCAGGAGTGGCCGGGAAGACCTGGCAGTGGCATGGACCCTGTCACACTGTCATCCAGGGACTGGTGCTCTCCTCCAGACAAGCTTTCTGGATGCTATTTGCTGCGTTGATGACCAGGGCCTCCTCTGGGAGGGACTGTCCTGTAGACAGACAGAGGGCACAGTGCCTAGGAAGGCATTCATTCTTTTCCCAAGGCCCCTAGACTCCCACCTCTACAGCCCATTCACACCATCCAATTCTGGTGGAATTGGAGGCAGCCCACCACCCTCTTACCCTGACTGCCTTAGGGCCTGGCTTCTCAACCCAGAGGCCAGAGGCCACCAGCCAACTCTCCTAGCCCTGACCCACCTTGGTGCTCCGCACATATTCAAGTGCTGACAGGACCCTTGTTTTTCTTCCTTACTAGAGTTTGACTTCAAGCCCGGGATGGGTAGGGATCTGGCATGGAAGTCAAAAATTCCAAAAGCCCGGTTCTGAGGAAAAATGGGGGGATGCCAGGGCTCTGTGCCCTGCACTGTCAGGATGCACAGTCTCCTTGGGTAGCATTTCTTGATGATACCATCCACCATACCCATGCTCTCTTCCTGTCTTCCTTTCTCTCCCCACGTATATTACATGTATAAACACATCACCCACAGTGTGAACAGCCACCTATGGCTTAAAACATCAGCCACAACTCATACACATGCACCCCACATGCATACTCACAGACCCCCTCCCACAGCATACATACCCCACATACACAAAAATACACCCTAACCACAGCATGCACACTTCCCACATGCACACTCACACCCCACCCACAGCATACATACCCCACATGTACACTCACATTCCACCTACAGCAGACATACCCCACAAGCATACTCATGTCCCACCCACAGCATACATACCCCACATGCACACTCACACCCCACCCACAGCATACATACCTCCACATGCACACATACTTCTACTTGTATACCTCATATATTCACTTTATACAAATACATATCCTACCCTCATTTTACATGTTGGGAGGCTTCCCAGGCATGCATAAGTGCGAGCCATAGCTGGGCCAAAGAGGGAAGTTAGACCATCCACCCATGCCACAGGAAGAGGGCTGGGGCCCTGGCCATGGTGGCTCTGGTCTCTGCTTGTGCTGCTGGTCCAGCTGGAACAGGCACTGAAATCTAGGACACTGGAGGGATCCTTGGAGACCCAAGTCAGCTGGTCTCCCTGTGCCTGCTGCTGTGCAAAGATGCACCAGGGCTTCCCTTGATGAGAGTGCCCTGTGGCATCCGGGGTGGAAACAGGGCTGCACTTAAGACTTTGTGTCCAGTGCCAAAGCACAGGCCTTTCAATTCAAAGACGGGTAGTTAACTCTGCCACCAAGAATGCTGCCCAGAAAGTTTGATGTGGGGATTTAAAATGAGAAGGAACAATTTTGGGATATAAGCTTACAAAGGTCCAGGAGGTGACAGAGGGGACTCGTGGCCAGACAGCAGGTATGCTTTCAATGTGGGTCTCATGCAGCCTGGCAGTGGCCATACTAATTTCTGTCCCTTATGTAACAAGTCACATTTGGTAAGCTGCAGAAGAACATACAGAAACGCCAAGCTATTTTTATGTGGTCTCTGTAAGTGTGAACTGATTTTGAAATTAAGACAGCGCAGGCAGGGGACTTCTGGGGGCCTCTGAGTCTGGCTTTGTAGAGGAAGGAAACGGTTTGGGTACATGGGAGGTTGGATGGCATCCAGCTAGCAGGTCAGTGGAGAACAACACAACAATGATACCCATGGTGTGCGTGGTGCCCCGCAGAGCCCAGCCTGGCGGCACTCACAGACAGGGCACGTGGGCTGGCCAACTCAAACCAGAAAGTCAATGTCTGAGGAGAGAATTGACTCCCTTGGATTGTGTGTGCATACTTGTGTGTTCAATGTGCATGCACACACACACACACACACACAAATAAATTGATATAAACAATTTTAAAAAAAGAGAAATTGGCCCTCTGAGACTCAGATTTAAGAAATACAAGGAAACTTCTTTATGCATTAAATGAGAGAAAATATTTATCTACCAGGTCAATGTGTTTAAATATATTAACATGATAAATTCCAAAGATAGGTATGTTTGCAGTGGAGTATTGTGTGTGAGTGTACGAGTATTTATTGGTACATGTGAATGTGTACAGGTATGCACATATCTATGTCCACACTGTGAGGGTACATATAGGAGGATCTCTGCCTCCTGAGTGATAGGATTAAGGGTGTGTACCACCACTGTCTGGCCTCTATGTCTAATTTAATTTCTGGCTCTGTCCTCTGATCCCCAAACAAGCTTTATTGGGGTACACAATATATCACCACAGGAGGAGGTGACCTCAGCTCGTCTCCTGGAGATGACCTTCTTGGGGAGGGGTCTCACAAGCTCACATGGTTCGCATTTAATTCAGTCTGGCTGGTCTGTTTTCCTTCTGTCTGCTGCAGCCGTGACTGCACTTGGGGGAAAGGATTCTCCTACTCCCCAGGCTCTGTACAGCAGATAGCTCTGGTCAGGTGTGCCGAGTCAAGTGCATGTTTTCGTGAATATTTCTATCCCCACATGGCTGACTCTGCCCACGCTGTACATGCATAGGAACTTGGCTAGGAGGAGTGATTCAGAATCCGTGGTCAATCAAACCGATGGTGGGCATAGGCAAGCTGCCTTGAGGATGTGTTCACAGGCACTGTGAGCAAGCCATTTAGCACCGGACAGTTCCTGGGACAGGCCTTCGCTCCTGAGTTCATACAACTTGTAGCTCTCTTGTAATAAACCCTAGGCTGTCTGGAAATCTTTTTAAACTCCTCCTGATGGTACAGTAGGGAAAGGCCTCCATTTGAAGGGAAGCCCAAACTCAACCCTGAACTCTCTTTCAGTTCTCCAGAATCCGACCCAAGCCAGCTGCCCCCCAGTGCATGGGGCTTCAGTAACCATGCTGCAGCAGCAGCTGGATGAACGGAATCTCAGCATGTGGGCATCGTTTGGAGATGGATTTGATGGGCTGTGAGAGGGGGACCAGGGCCACAGGCACCAGTGCTGGGAGCCCTTGGGAGGATCCCCTCATTCTGGGTGTGTGACTGGGAACTGAGAACTGACTGCCATTGGCGGGAGGGCAGTGTCCCTGGGTGCCCACACTGTTTTAACACAAGGTGAAGCTTGGGGACTGAAGAATCAAGACTTGGCCTTGAGTGTATGTTTGGGTGCCCATGCCTGTGGGTGGGAGTTGGAAGACTCTGCCTTTAAAGTACCAAGAAGCATGATAACAAGTGAAGTCCCCCAGGCCTGGCAGCTCACATCAGAGGTCCTCTGGGGATCCCAGAAAGGATGGAGAGCAAAGGGCCCTTGCCTTCCCATGATCCCATGGGGCTGTAGTCCTGGGAATGTATTGAGTGGCTTTAGGGGGAGGATCAAAAGCCTTCTCCCATGCCTGACTCTTCCTAGACCTTCTCTCATGCTCTCCCTGGGTAAGGAGTGGAGTGTGGAGGCGGGGTTTGGGAGACTGGCAGAAAGGCTCTTGTCTGTCACAGACTGGCAGAGAGGCTTGGCCACCTGTCTAGTCATTCCCCAGTCTGTGAAGGGAACAGTCTTTGGAGCTCCCACAGTCCCCACTCCTGGTGATCCCTTAGGGTGCCTATACCACATTAGGGGATTGCAGAGGAAGGGGAATGTAATGGAAAGGGGAGGGTCTCCTTGGTGCATGATCCTTATTCATCTGAACAATAAAAACCTGGAGTCAGATATCAGGCTAAAGCTGAAAGATCAGAGGAGCAGGGCAGGCAGCCAGCAGAGAGTTCTTACCTCTTCGAAATCTCAGACCGAACGAACGAACGAACGGGGGCCTGTCTCCACAAATCCTCAGACTGAATGGGGCCAAGATCTTGTCTCCACCTGCCTTATATTCCTGTCTCCACCTCCAGACTGTGCTGGGATTAAAGGCAAGAGCCTCTCAAGTGCTGGGATCAAAGGTGTGAGCCACCATCACCTAGTTCTGTTTCTATTTTAGACTGGTTCAGTCTGGTTTACACTGGCTTGGACTGGCCGCCCAGGGTGGGCTTGAACTCCTGAACTTCCTGCTTCCTCCCAAGTGCTGGGGTTAAAGGTGTGTGCCACCACTGCCTGGCCTCTGTGGTTAACTAGTGGCTGGCTCCGCCCTCAATCTCGAGGCAAGCTTTGTCAGAACACAAACAAAATATCATACATCTTCTCCTCCTGGCCAGAGGCAGAGAGGGGACTGTAGGGAAAGAGCATTGGCCACTCCTGTCCCCAGCTTGCCAAACCCACTCTGGCATTTGGAAGGAAGGAACCAGGCCTTCCCTGAATCGATCATCACCCTCCAACTTCAACTCCAACCAGGGAACCTGGACAAAAGCCTTCCCTTGGAGGATTCTGGGAAAGTGGTAGTCTTGGAAGGACAGTGAGCGGGAAGTAAATACTGGGTGGTCAGAGCCACACCCAAGTGAGTAGGCAGAGCTAGGCCCTGGCAGGGAACAAAGCCACCAGGCTAAGGCTTAGGGGAAAAAAACAAAGCCAAGCCTCCAGCAAGACAAGTGACAGGGATTCCTGATTATCCCCTAGTGGGACTGAAGGCCATTGCAGGACAGGGGCTTTTCTGGGAAGCATTTGTTTCTCTGGATGGCTGCCTTGTGCTGCTAGAGGAACCCTGAACTTCATGTCTGATGGTGCTTACAGACGTAAGAGTGCTTCTGGTGTCCAGTGGACACTGGGATGCTGGGCTTGGAGGCTGGGACTGAGTGGACTGAAGGGCAGCCAATCCAGTTAGCATGCTTTCTCCCTGGTCCTCTTAGTCAGGAGTGTGAGGTGAGCAAGTGACATCTAGCCTGTATCTGCTGGGCAGTGCAGATGTGAGCATGCATGTGAGCGTGGGTGTGAAAGTGAGCAAGCCTGAGGTTGGACACCTGATTATGCTGGTGGGACCAGTGGTTCTCATCACACCCATTCTCTCTTCGGGAGGAACTGCTATGTCTGTGCCGGGTTGGTAGATCCTTACAGCCAAGTGCAGAGGAGAGAGGAGCCCAGGCTAAACAGGAGCCCCTCACCTCTGTCTTTGCTCCCAAGTTCCTCGGGGCATTTGCTCTTGGTTGTGACAGGTTACACCCTTCACCCCTCTTTTGAGGGGCTCAGCTGGCCAAAACCCTCCCTGGTATATTTAGGGTAGGCCACCTTTGGAGCCCTTAGGAAGATCTCACAGGAATGGGAAGAGCCCTTATAAGTCACTGTGACCTCATTCCCCAAGGAAGATGAGACTTGGCTTGGGATTCCTGAGGCCTCCTGTGTCCCCTCCTCCACCCTTCTGCCGCCTCCCAAGTACACAGCCCACTGCCTGTGAAGACCCTATTCAAGGGTCTCTTATGTGGTTCCCAGAAGAGACATGGAGGCAGCCCTGCCATGTCCGTCCTCCTTCCATAGGTCGGGGTGCCTCACAGCAGAGCTTCTGAACCTACTGTCCCTCCTGACCCTCTCATGGACTCTGTCTCTTCACCTGCATTGGAGGGCTGGGATGCTCCATTGCCCTGGGTCCTGTCCATTCTCAGCTCGTCTTCAAAGCAGAGGCTTTGCTCCAGTGGACACCGCACATTTCTCTCGTTGACGGACAGCACCGCAGGTCCAGGCTAGGGCCTGGGAAGACAGGCAGGTGTGTCTAGACTCCAGACAGAAGAGCAGCTGTGTCCCCTGGCTCCAGTGTAGTCACTGAGCAGCTGCCTCTAGCCCCTCTGCAGGAACTGTGGCCAATGCCCACCGCGGGGTCCTAAAGACCTGCTCTCAGGGTGTCTGGAATGGCGCCCTGCTCCTTGTCAGATGCTCTCGTCCACTCATCATGCTGCAGCAGGGATAGCAGAAGGGTGAGGCAACCCCCTCCCCTAGTGAGGCCACTCCTACACTCTGGAGCCAGGGTCATATTCTTTTCCTAAACCCTGACTGAGAACTGCACCCTGTACCCTTGCCGATCCCCCCTGAAGGCCCTCCCCCATCAACCAGTAATTAAGAAAATGCCCCCCAGGCTTGCCTACAGCCAGGTCTAATGGAGGCATTTTCTTAATTGAGGTTCCCTCTTCTCAGATTGACTTCAGCTTGTGTCAAGTTGACAAAACACGATGTTAGGGCTCCTCCTATCCTACTCACTGGTTCCAGCCTTCCCAGGCAGCATCAGTGTCTAGATGCACCTGCCTAGTGAGCCACAAAACCCCTGTACAACATCATACAGGACAAACTGGGAAGAGCATCCATCGCCTAGGGGCCTGCATGGGGCAGAGGGTCCTAAAAGGGCTGGTGTCTCGCTCTGGACACCCACATACAGCCCTCCGCTGCAGTCCATTATGTCCCTGGGTCTCTCAGGCCCTTTCTGGCCACGAGTGTTTTTTCCTGAGGGGGTGGAGGGTGGGATGGAGTGACGGGTTAGGCTCTGGACCTTTTCCTTAAACACATGGGGACAACGGAGACAAGCAGCAGAGGGTTCTGGAAACCCGAGGAAGTCCCACTGTCCAGTGGAAACGCAGCTGGAGCCCGCCCTGGGTAGCCGCCTCACAAGCTTGAGGCTGCTTTGTCCTGTTTTCTTTGTGTCCCTGCTGGGTGGCCCTCCAGGAGTGTGCCTGCTTGTGGGGTCCTCAACAGGTGGTCTCCTGGGCAGGCCCCTTCATGGCAGTTCTGTGGGCACACACTAGGCTGTGCTGCCCTGTTGGGCCGTTTCGTCTCTGCTGGATCCTCCAGTGCCTGCTCAGTGCTCAGGTCTCAAACTCGGAAGCACTCTCTGTGGCCTGTGGAGAGTCTGCTTGGCCCCCGTTTGGAGGGTGTAAATGTTGAACACAGTGCAGGGTGGGAAGCTTCAGGCTTGCTAGAAGAGGCCAGTGTGTTCCTGGGTTGCTCTGTGAAGGCAGGAACAGCTTGGAGGTGCTTGCCCATGTGGAAGGGACGGAGCTATCAGAGAAAAGAGAAACACAGTAAGAGAGGAGAAAGGGCAGTGGGGTGGTGGAGGAGGAGTGAGCCTGTCCTGGAGTTCAGGTAGAGTAGCAGTTAATGGAAGCTGACGTGGTCCAGGCAGCTTGATGTCAAACCAGGTGGTTGTGGTCAGCCTCGCTTGTTGGGTAGTGGGAAGACCGGATTCAAGACAGGGTGCTCGGCATACCCTCCTTCCCTCACCTCTCCTCTACCATTTCCCCAGCCTCTCTACATGTCTGTGGTATCCATGGCTGATTGTGTGCACAGGTGACCTGGAGGTCATGGAGGTCAGGGGTCAGAGAACAACAAAAGTGTGGAGTGTGACATGCTTCCTCTGCTCCTCAGAGTGTCATCTTCACACCACTTTCCTTTCTGGCAGGCAGGCAGGGTCCTGAAGACCTGCCACTTTCAACCTTAGAGTCCTTCTCTGGACGCTGGTGGGGTCATGGCCCAGATATCCAGACCAGCCATGTAGAAATGCCTCAGACTGCCAGGCTTGCTCCACCGTTTAATGGGACAGGTGGTAGCAGCATCTGTGGAGACTGTATCTTGAGAGGTACATTTTAGGTCAGCCCTAGACTTTGTTCAGGCACAGCAGGGGTCCCCTTCCTAAAGGAGTAGCTGACCCTAACCCCTGGGTGATAGATGAGAACCAGTGGAGCTATATTACAGCTTGGTCTCATGGCCCGTATTCTCAGCTCTGCCCAGATCTCAAAAACCCGTGTGTGTGTGTGTGTGTGTGTGTGTGTGTGTGTGTGTGTGTGTGTGTGTGTTTGTGTGTGTGTGTGTGTGTATGTGTGTGTGTATCTGTATGTTTGAGGGGTCTCCACAGCAGACAATAGGCTCAGCCCTTAGCCCTAGAGAGGGGTGTTGGCCAGGGACACCTCACCCCATCCAGTCACTTATAGATGCTCTGCCAGGGCATGTTGGTGGCCTCTCCCTCTGAGGTGGTTTGAATGAGAATGTCCCCCACCCATAGGATCATATAGTTTGAATACTTGGTCCCCAGTTGGTGAAACTGTTCAAGCTTTAAGGTTTCAAAAATCCATGCTATTCCCAGTTAGTTCTCTGCCTCAATGCTTGTGGATCAGATGCAGGGTCTCAGCTACTGCTCCAGCATCATGCCTGCCGTCTTGAGGCCATACTCCCTGTCATGATGGTTTTGGACTCACTCTTTGGAACTATAAGCCTCAATAAACTATTTCTTCTATAAGTTGTCTTGGTCATGGTGTCTTATCATAGCAATAGAAAAGTAACCAAGATACCCTATGAATAGAACTGACAGTTCCTCAGCCTCCACCCAAGGGAGTCAATCTTGAAGATTTAATCCATGTGAGCTGCTGAAGATGTTGTCTGACGACAGGACAGCCACCCACAGGGACCTGCAGGTTTTGCTGGCTCCAGGGAACACACTAAGACATACAAGCTCTGAGATGAGCACGTAGAGATGAAGGTCAAGGCCAAGATCAGAGCTATGTGAGGACAGTCACCTTCATGACCGAGACAGGAAGAAGATAATGTCTAAGACCACTGATGATCAAGACCCAAGAACGCCTAAATGTCAAGGCAAAAACAAAGAGCAGATATGGTCAGGGACACAGTATAGATGGAGGTTGACACCAAATGATACTCACGGCACTGAGACCAAGCCAAAACCAAGGCCAAGGCCAAATGAGCTCAGCAGACAGGCTGGCAAGGCAGACCAGTTGGCTTCTGCCACCATGGCGGGTCCCTGCACTGGTGTTGTAAAGCGCCATAGCCTGGGGTTCTCAGTTCAGTGACCTGGAGATTTCACATTCAGTCTGGTAAGCAGGGTTGGGGTCAGCCTGAGGCTGGGCTAGAATTAGAGTGGACTATGTGTGTGTGTTTGTGTGTATGTGAGTGTGTGTATGCATGTGTGTTTCATATTTTTTTCATTCTTTTTTTTTTTTTGCTTAGTTGGTTGTTAAGACAGACAGGGTCTTATGCAGCTCAGGCTGCTCTCAAACTTGTTATATGGGTCAAAGATGATCTTAAACTCCTGATATTTCTGTCTCCATCTCCAAGATTACCCAATGAAATGTACTAGTCAGGCTCCTTTAGGGAAACAGGCCAGTAGAGTGTATGTAAATGGAGGGAATTATTAGTTCGGCTCACACCAAAGACTGGTGAGTTCCAAAGATGCTGTCTTCAGACCAGGGAAGCCAGGCAGCTGTGAGGCAGTGAAACTCCAGACCACACAAGATGTGATCTAGCTCATTCCTGGAGGGGATTGATGGTTCAAGTTCACGCTCAAAGGCTGAAGAACGGAAGTGTGATGTTGCTGTGACAGTAACAGGAAGTGGATCTGCTTGGGAAGGAAGTCATTCTTCTCTCATCTTACAGAATCCTGGTACAGCCTATTGAGGACACACCCCAATTTGGAGCATGCCTTCCTTCCTTCCATATTCCTTGGAAAGGACACACTAGAGATGGCCCTTATGCATTGTTTAGGGATCTGTCATGACCTCCTGGGAGATGTGAACAAATGTCTGTTTGTCCCAATAGGACACAGATGACAGAGTGAAGTAACATCTTACCCAAGCCTAGCCTGCTGAGCCTGTGAGCTTCTCAGGGTCACTTTCAAGAGCCTGAGTGCCGCCAGGGTACCTGCGTCACCCCAAAATGAACAGTTAGCTCATGGTTTTTGGTGTCTACTGGTTTCCATGAAGTGACCTCACCTGTCCCATGAGACATCACAAGACTAAGCAGCACTGTTGAGGTTTCCACCAGAAACCTGGCAGACCCAGATGGCCTCTAGACCAGGAATAACTGTGAAATAAGCAGGAAGAAACAGGCGTTGAGAACTTGTTATCTTAGCTTGCTGTTGTTGTTACCTTCGCTTTTAAAATTTATTGATGTTTGATTATTATTTGGTGCAATTATTTATGTTCATGCAGATAAATTTTTTTTAAACTTTTTTTTTTTCATTAAAAATTGTATTTTGTATGTATGGGTGTTTTGCCTGCATGTGTATGCAGTGCCTGTGGTGGCCAGAAGAGGGCATTGTATCTCCTGGGACTGGAGTTACTGATGGCTGTGAGCAGCTATGTGGATGCAGGAAATCAAACCCTCTGCCTTCTGGAAGAGCAGGAAGAGCAGCCAGTGCTCTCAACTGCCAAGCCATCTCTTGTTTTGTTTGTTTGGTTTTTGTTTAGTTTTTTGTTTGTTTGTTTTTCTTGCTTTTGCTTTTTTTTTTTTTGAGACAAGGTCTCATATAATCCACTCAGGTCACTTCCACTCCTGATCCTCCTGCCTCCACTACCCATATACTGGGATTATAGGTCTGCACCACTACACCCAACTTGTAATTAAGTTTTAAAACTTATTCATTACATTGATTTATGTGTGCGTGCATAAGCATGTGCCTTGGCTTGAGTATGGAAGTCAGAGAACAACCTGCTGGAGTCAGACCTCTCCTTCCATCACTCCAGGGCTGGGGATTGAACTCAGGTTCAATCAGGCTTGGCAGCAGCAGGTACCTCTACCAGCTGATCCACCTCCCTGGCAGGTAATTTAATTTTAAATGCACGTTTAAAACCTCTTTACAGAAGTCCTGAAATCTTCACACTCAGCTTTCCACAGCCCAGCAGCTGTGGGCAGCATGTGTGTCTTGGCCGCTGGCTCTCGGCTCAGCACTCAGGGTTTTCCTGTAGCTGACCAGTGTGAGAGGACACAGGCTGAAAGGTGAGCTGGGCCCACAGCCGTGTTAGCTGGAGATGGAACATGATCTTGTACACACACACATACACTCACATCTGTGCCCTACAGGGAGAATACAAGTGGGACTGGCTGGGCTCTGGGACAAGGATCCCTGTCATCCTGGGCCCTGTTCAGTTACCTCATCTGTAGAGGCTTTTCTCATGTCCCTTCCTGTCCCTGTCCCCTTTCCCATGAGTGTCCAGTGATTCTTCTCTCTCCTCCCCACCACCACTTCCTCTCTGTTCTTTCCTGGATGCCCGGATGTCTCTGACACTGTACCTTTTCCATTGAACCCAAATCCATGACCAGAATTAGGGATTGGGGGTGAGGTAAGGAGGGCTGAGGTGGTGGATGTGTCTGAAGAGCCCCAGTGAGCTGAAACCAGTTCTCTTAGAAACAGAGGTCAGAGTCTGAGGGACTCATACTTACCCTAATTCAGAAAACACTGCAGGTCCTCCCCTAGAAGAATGGTCTGTTGCAAACGGAGATTCAGTTACACAGCAACATTTGAGAATTAAAGTTTTTTTTGGAGTGTGTGTGTGTGTGTGTGTGTGTGTGTGTGTGTGTGTGTGTGTGATCTTAGAACGTAGCGCCTGAAAGCACAAAGGTCACACAGAAAAGGTGAAATCTCATCCTCCTGAGTGGCACAAACTTTTTTCGAGAGGGTGAGACTCAAACACAGGGTGATATGTGTGCTAGGCATGTGCTTGTCCCATTGCACCCCATCCTCAGGGCAAAGACTTTTCTTAAAACAGGAACAGCCAGGGCCAATGAGCACAGGTAGAGATAGTCATATCCAAGACCTGTTTAGAAAGCAGTGTGTGGATGGATGATAAACGGCCAAAGGATCAAGGGAGCAAGCAATGAATTTGTGTTTCTTGGGATCTATAATTCAAACACAAACCAATCAGGAGGAGGCTTGGCTCAGTTTCCACTTCTGATCAACAGTTCCGGCCACAGAGAGGAAAGGCATTGCTAGGCAACAAAGTCTTTCCTACAACTATTTCAGAGATGTTTTCACTCATTGGGAGAAATGCTGGTGTCACTGTGGATGGGGACTGGAGAGACCTCTCAGAGGTTGAGCTCACTGGCTGCTCTTTCAGAGGATCAGGGTTTGATTCCCATCATGCACACCACAGCTCACAATGACTGAGACTCCAGTTCTAGAGGATCTGATATTCTCTTCTGGCCTGCACACCCACCAGGCACACAAAGGAACCACAGGCATACATGCAGGGAAAACATCCACACATATACAATAATATAAAAAATTCCTTTTAAAAATGTGGACAAGGAGCCAAGCATGGTGGCACACGCCTTTAATCCCTGCATTTGGGAGGCAGAGGCAGGCAGATCTCTGTGAGTTTGAGGCTAGCCTGGTGTACAAAGCAAGTTTCAGGACAACCAGGGCAACCCAGAGAAACCCTGTCGTGAAAAACCAAAAAAACAAACAAACAAAAATGTGGACAAGGAGCTGGCAGTGTGCATATAGCCATAGGTTCAATTTCCTGCACCCCATAAAGCAGTGTGGTGTTGCATGTCTATGATCCCAGCACTTGGGATATAGAGGCAGGAAGATCAGGGGTTCAAGGTTATCCTTGGCTACTTAGGGAGTTTGAGGCCAGTCTGGGCTACATGAGATGCTATCTCAAGCCAACAAACCTGGAAAAAATGTGTACATAAGGAAAATGTATTTGTGCTAAACTTCCTGGAATAGAAGCTGGAACCATTAGCTGAGTTACCATGGAGAACACAAGGCCTATACACAGTTCGTATACACTTGATTTTCTTATAAAAAAATGAAACAAGTATCTTTTTCTATAACAGGCTAACCTTGTGACTCTCTTGATTTAGTCTCCCTAGGGATGGAATTACAAATATGTCCCTGGTTTTCCACTCTTTTAAAGAGTGGGGTTTGTATTCGTGTGTTTGATGGATATGTATTTATAGAAAATGTGGCTGGTTGTTTGATGGGTATTTGTGGAATTTCTATCTTGGGCCCGCCTTGCTAGAAAGCTCAGTTCAGTGCTCTAGATACTGGTCTAGCTCGCATGGGTCCTTGATCTGGCCCCTTCTTTGCCACCCAGGGAGCCTCTGAAGTGTGTGCTTTGCCACCTCACTCTCCTGAAGCCGGTGTCCATTCCTACCTATCCTGCAGCACTGGGCTGCAAAGTTCCATGTTCCAGTACAGTGCTGGTCAGTCCTGGGTGCCAACCTCCAGCATGGCAGGACCACCCTCACTCTTCCTGCTGGACTGGGCACTCCCTGAGCTACAAGATGCTCCAGGGTCCATCTCAGGAGGTGAAAGTGAGGCTCTTGCAGCTGTTCTCCGGAAGGCTGCAGAATGAGCTCATGGAATTGAAACTGCTAGAGAGTGTGAGCAGGTGGACCAAGGATGGAGAGAGGTGCATGGGATGGTAGCTCCTGGCAGAGAAGGCATGGAAGTGTGGACCCTGGTGATTTGAGGCAGTGGCAGGCAGGGCGGTCCCCTGATTTGCCCTGCTAAGCCCAGGAGGACAGATCATTTTTATTGGGAGCATCTGTTGTGTTCTGAGCACTGTAAGGTGCATGACATGCCTTATATCATTGACTATATCTTGGAAGCCTGTAAAGTGGCCGTGATGGCCTACCTTCGGTTTTGACGTATGCCAGTGGCTACTGGGAGGGGATGAGCTTTTGCTAGTGGTACCCAAGTAATAAGTTGCAAGACAAGTACTGGGATCCAGGTCCACCACAGCCCATGTTCTGAATGGTTCTACCTGTACCACAGGCTTCTGTGGCACAGTTGGACACTCTGAAAACAGGACTCTGTCTTGGATGCTTGTAAGGCTGTCCTGCCTTGGTGTCAGCAACGCTTGACACTCAGTGCTGCAATCAGTCACAGCATCTTCCAGAACTTTCACTTTCTCTAATACTCTACCATGCATCTTTCTTTCGGAGAGCCATAGGAGTTGTTGGGACTCATTCTGAGACTAGGATTGGAATTAAATCCCCACTGATATTTTATATTATAGCTGTGTACAGAGTAGGACAAGGGACATGGCCAAGGCTTAAATGAAGACTAATATCAAGGCCAAGAGCAAATCCAAGGCTGGGATCAACCAAGCCGAGAGAAGGGCAGATAAAGATGAAGGCCAACCAAGGCCTAGACAGACCTTCACCAGTCAGTGAGCATGGCAGCCAGGGACAGCTGATGTGGAGGAACCACAGGCTGGAGCTGCTGGCATGGACTCTGGCTTCCCTTCTATCTGGTCACAAGGCTCATCCTGAGCCTGCTCATGGGCTCTGGGCCTGCTCCACGGACTCAGCTAAGGACCCTGGCATGTACTCTGAGAGTGAATAGGTCCCTTTCTGAGTGACTGCAGGCCGGCTATCCACTGGGAACTTGTGATACACTGGTGCTCTCTTGAGTCTTCTGAAGAAAGGAAGCCTGGGACAGCCTGTCTTGCACTTCAAAGGTGGCCTCTTCATCAGGGACAAGGCCCTCTCTAGCTCACAGATGACAGTCAGTCAGAAGGGCTGGAACTGAAATAGGGGGTCTGAACCAAACAATCTGAGGAAATGACTGAGGTGAGAGGCCCTTGACCTCAGAGGGAAGGAGGGAGTTTTGTGAAAGGAGACAATCAGTACAGGCCATCATGTAGATGCAAAGGGTTGGTGACTCTGGAAAATACAGATCAGAGGTGTCCCTGGCCTTCCCTTGCTCCTGCCCCAGTGGCTGTCTTCAGCTTTAGAGGTTCCACATGGATTGTGGCACCCTCAACCTCCTAGTGTGAGAACCAGAGCTCCCTCTGCTGGTTCTGGGGTCACCTGCTCCTTCCCTGTTCTGTTCTGTGTTCCCTGAGGATCCTACATGAATTACCACCCATTTTGTAGCTCAAGAAAGAGTTAATTTTATTAAATATTAAATACTTTTGAAAGCCCTGAGTGTGAATACCAGCCAGGTGTGCTGGCTAGTTTTATGTCGACTTGACACAGCTAGAGTTATTTGAAAGGAAAGAACCACAATTGAGAAAATGCTCCATAAGATCCAGCTAGAGGGCATTTTCTTGATTACTGATTGATGGGGGAGGGCCCAGACCATTAGAGGTGGTGCTATCCTTGGTCTGGTAGGCCTGGGTTCTATAAGAAAGCAGGCTGAGAAAGTCATTATGAGTAGCTCTCCTCCATGTCCTCTGCATCAGCTCCTGCCTCCAGGTTCCTGCCCTGTTTGAGTTCCTACCATGAATTCCCTTGAAGATGAACTGTGATGTGAAAGCGTAACTGAATAAACTCTTTCCTCCCCAAGTTGCATTTGGTCACGGTGTTTCATCACAGCAATAGTAACCCTAACTAGGACAAATTCCCAGCCCCCACATAGAAGCTCACAACTATCTATAACTCTAATTCCAGGGAATCTGGCACCTTCTTTGTGTCAGATTCCACAGACACCAGGCATGCATGTGGTGCCCAGACATACATGCAGCAAAATACCAATCAATACATATCAAATAAAGTGTAAATGAAGATATTTAGTGTGTGTGTGTGTGTGTGTGTGTGTGTGTGTGTGTGTGTGAGCATGTGTGAGTATGTACGTACAGATGCATGCAGAGAAGTCAGAAGAGGATGTCAGAACCCTGGTGCTGGAGCGGTTGTAGCCATCTAACGTGAGTGCTGGGAGGCAAACTGTAAGAGCAGGAAGCACTCCTAACCACTGGGCCATCCCTCCAGCCCCCTTCCTTTTCATTTTTAATTAAATATCTTTTACACTTTTGAAAACGTTTAACTTTAGAAAAGCTTAAGCATGTACCAAAGAAGAACCTTTTCACATCGTATGAAGGTGCTTTGGTCATGGTGTTTCATCTGAGCAATAGAAACCCTAACTAAAACATCACGAGAGTCACCTGGTCCCTGTGAGCTTGACTCATTGATCCGGTAGCCAGCACCTGCTGCTCCACCCACCCCAAGATGGGCTCCGAGATAAAGCTGAAGGACTCACACTTTGCAGGGGTTGGTGACCGTTAGAGATGGGTCCTGGGCTTTGAGAGGGGCTGGCAAACACCCGGGGACCCGGCAGGTTGTGACCCCCGTGGTGAATGAGAAGGGTGTGAGAGCCATAGAGAACCATTCTCCAGGTGCCTGTGTGGGATCCAGCAGAGAGAGAGAGACAACTCAAACAGCTCCTGTCAGCCCCGGGTCCTCACGGAAGCCCCTGGTGGTCTGCCTCCAAAGGGAACCAGAAGAGAAGTGGAGCCCCCAGGGAGTAAAGTGAGGTACTGGGAACTTGGGCAGACTTTGCCAACCACTGGAGACCTGGGGCATCCAGGTAGGTGTAAAGGAAGAGCCATTGACCTCACGCACTCCTGGGTGGCAGCAAAACTATCCTGTTTGGACATCTGGAGGGTACCAGGGCAGGTATTACAGGCCCAGAGAAAGGGGTGAAGCTGCTTGGGAGGTCCAAGCTACTTGCCCAGGACACTGGGGCCCCTGTCCTGCTGTATTTTAGCTCTGTACTGGGGGGTGTTACCCATCCTGTCCTCTTACCCTCTCTGCAGTAGGCACAGTGTGGCTGCCATCTGTCTCTCAGGGTTAGGGAGGGTTAAGGTTGGCTCTGTGGAATTTTGGCTCTTGTAGAAGCCCAAATTAATTACTCAGGGTCAGAGAATCTGAGCTTGCTTTACCCAGCAGAGCTGCATAAGGGGATGATTTGACCACAGGCATGGTTGTTAGGGGTTTGGAAGGGTCTACACTTGCCTGTGTGGTGTGCTTTGATCTAGCAAGGGGGAGGTCTTCTGCCCCGCCCCTTGGCATTGTTGTAAAAAACGCTTTTGAAGAGGCAGGAGGGGCCAGTGGGTTTTGATCCAGGTCCTCCTGAAGAAAGTATCCTGTGTTTCTGTTTTTCTCCTCTTCCGTATCATTCTTCCTAACATTTTCTTATCCCTCTCTCCTCCTCCTAGGAACCCTTGAAGAGGTGGAAGCTGGCCTCCCACAGGCCCTGTCTACTACTCAGTGTATTCCCATCCATCCTGACCCCCCGCAAGCCAGAGGGGCTAGCCAAGCCCATAGGTTCTGGATTCCTCCCAGGGCAGGTGGGAGGTGGTAGCCAGGAGAAACTGCAGAGGGAGCCCAGGTGGGGGTGGGGCTTGGGAAGAAGAGGAGGAGCCTGGGGCAGAGTTTCCATTTCCTGAGGCCCTGGTTTATGTGGTGGTAAGAGAGGGGTGGAGGGAGACCCAGAGGCTGAGTTTCATTTCCCGAAGTGAGGAGGATGGTGAGGGGAGGTGATGGGGGAGGAATGAAGGAGGGGAATGGGTGGGGTGCCAGGTGTGGCAGAAGCTGCCCTGCCCACACTGGATTAGGAGATCAGATGTCCTAGACACCTGGTTCCACTGCCCAGACACACGGGAAAGGCCTCTTCTGTAGCCAGATCGGCTACATTCCAGCCCTCCCAGGTGTATTTCTGGGCTGTGGAGGTGTAATGTCCTTTCTGCACACCTCCACTTCTGCCTCCTGATCCTGCCACCTGGTCCAAAGAGCCTTCCTCTGCCCCTTCCAACCTGCTGTGACCTCTAAGGGTGCCTGGTCTGCTGGCCTAGGGCCCTCATTGAGCTATTGCGTAAGTCCTCTGCACACGGGATGGCCATGGGACAGCTTGGGCTCAGTACCTTAGCTTCCAGGGGCTCCTTGGGCTCCTCTGGACTTCCCATTGCGGGTTGGTGCCTACCCTCTTCCCTCCACCTCCCCCATCCTACCAAGCCCCCCAGCAAGTCTTCCTGGGGACTGGAGATCCCAGTATACTCCAGATAACTTCTAGGCCTCAGGTGGCTGGCTGAGACTCAGTCCCATTTAGAAGGACGGCCTGGATACAAGAGGGCCTCTGTGATGGCTAAGTTTGGTTGTCAACTTGACGTACTTGGGAAAAGGACCCTCAGCTGAGGAATGGATCCCATCAGGTTGACCTGTGGACATGTCTGTGAGGCATTGTCTTACCTGATAACTGATGTGGTAGGACCAGCGTCTGTGAGCAGTGCCATGCCTGTGCAGGTGGGCTTGGGCTGTGTAAGAAAGCTGGCTGAGCAAGCCAAGGATGCAAGGCAGTAAGCAGCATCCTCCATGGTCTGTGCTTCCAGTTGCCGCTTTGAGTTGCTGCCTTGGCATCACTTGGTGATGGGCTGTCACCAGTAAGAGGAACTAAACCCTCATTCTCCAGGTGGGATTTGGTCACTGCTTCATCACAGCAACAGAAACTTCAGGACCAGCCTCTGAGTCTGAACTGGGGAGTCAGCTGGGGCCCGAGGGTAATAGCTCTGATAGCACTGAGTCGATATTCTGGGGCCAGCTTCTGGGGGTTGGTGGGCCAAGATCCTCTGCCTACTCTGGGCGGGTGGAGGAGCTGCATGGGTGAGGAGGGTGTGTAGTCTCTGGCTGTCCCATGGCAAGACCCATGGCTCTGAGCTGGTGATCAGAAGAAGAGCTGAAGGCACCACCCTACCCCACCCCTACCCCTTCCTGCATATTGGCAGGGGCAGCCGGAGTCAGGCTTGGCTTTGGGCTCTGTGGGAACCCAAGTGGAGCTAAGTTCCTGTGGGCATCTCAGGGTCCTGAGCTGGGCTACATGTGCCCCCTGGTGGCAGAAGCTCTCACAGCCATGGTACTTTTCAGTCTCTACATACCACAGCTGAAGAAACTTAATCTAACTACTGCAGAACACAGACTTCACAAATACTGGCCACATGATAAGCCAGAAAACAGTTTGAACAAAGTTCAAAGAGTTGAGTGTGTGAGTTTGTGGTGTAATGTATAGGCCCCTAGTGTGTGTCTGTGATGTGCGTGTGGGGATTGTACAGTATGTAGGTGGTATGTGTGCACTGTATGTCCTGTCTGATCCATGGGTTCTGTATGGTGTTGTTTTATATAGAAGATTATGGCATACTCTGTGTTGCAACGATGTTGTTTTATAGTGTTTGAACTACATGTAATCTATCTATGAATGTTGTGTGTGTGATGTGCAAAGGTGTTGTACATGTGTTATGTGTGCTTTGCAGAGTATGTTGCATGTAGTGTGTCTGTGTGTTCATGTGTGTTACTTTGAATGTGGAGCAATGGTGTTTTTGTGTGTGTGAGAGAGAAACAGAGAGAGAGAGAGAAGTGTTTTAGGATAGACTGAGGACTTCAGGCCTCCCTCAGGTCACTCAGTCAGGAACTAAACTCAGATCTTCCACCAGAAGAGTGTTAATTAACCACTGAACCATTCCTCCAGTGCTCCAACCCCTGTGTGGGTTTTTAAGATGCTAGCTCCATCATTAAAATCCTGCAGCATGGCTGGGCACGTGGTTCAGTGGCCATTCCCAGAACTTAAGGGATGCAAAATAGAACAACATTCCCACTGTCCAACAGACTCCAGCTCTTTAGCTCTGCATCTGTCTGTGTTTGTGTGTATATGCTCGTATATATGTGTACATGCATTTGTGTGTCTATGTGTATGTATATGCATGAGTGTGTGTGTGTGTGTGTGATTTATGCATTCTGCTGCTCCAAAGGCCTGGCGTCTTCCTGTGGCCTTGGCATTCAGGGAAAGGGTGACATGTTACAAGGAGAAGTTCCTCTAACTGCCAGAGGGGAGCAACTCCAGACCCCTCCATCTTGCTAGGTTCACTGTGGTGGAGGGGATGGTGAAAACCTGGCCCACCAGGCAGCTGTGGGGATGATGAGTCAGGGGTCTGTGCTGCCTGTTAAGACCCACTAGTCACTCAGGAGGCAGCCCTCTCTTACATCCTGCCTCATGCCCTCACTCATGTAGGGCCTCATATTCCTTTCACATCAGGCGTCATGTCTCCTTCACATCTCCCTCCTCACACGCTCCCCTGACTTATCAGGGCTCCAATTACTTCTGGACTTCAGAGAAGCGATGGGCAGTTTTGTCTTTGTGTGTGTGTGTGTGCCTCTCGTGACATATTTAGGACAATTCAAACTTTATGGGGCATCTTGTGTTTTCTTGTTTTACTCAGTCCCCGAACTTTGTCTCTGTGCCCTTTATACCCAGGAGGGGCCAGGACCCATTTGGTGAGTGGGAAGGATACCCGGCAGAACTAAAGTTAGCAGAGTTCCCAGCATGAGCAGCGAGGTGGAGGCACAGAGTACTGGGAGTGAGCCAATCAGAAGGCCTTGCAGAGGATTTACCAGTGCCATAATTGGATCCAGACTGTCCCCAAAGGTCCACACACTAGAGGTTCATCCAAGAGAAGAGCTTCTGAGGGGTGTGGAACCTTTAGGAGGTGGGTGTCACAGCAGGTTTTAGGTTATTGGGGGTGTGCCCTTGAAAGGGTTTGGGAGACAGTGTTTTGGTCTCCTCTTTTTTTTTTTTTTTTTTTTTTTTTTTCTCAGATGTGAGTCAAGCAGTTCGCTCTGCTGGGTGCTCCTGCCAGGGTATACTGACTTGCCACAGGTGCACAGGCAAATTGGCTCAGTGACGATATCTGAACCCGAGCCCAAACACACCTTTTTCTTCACAAGTTGATTATGGCCGGCATTTTGTTACAGTAACAAGAAGCTGACTATACTGTCAACATCAGCGTTTCCGTATCCTGGCAATATTAATCCCAGACTTCTGTAGAGAGGAAAATTGAAAAGGAAGTGTCTTCAAAACACTTTTAGAATCATGTTCATTTCTAACTGGAATTGATCCCATTGATCATCAACAGAAGAATGGATGAAGACCTCCTGCCATAGTCATAAGCATTGACACATGTAGGAGGTTACTGCACAGGTCCACTCAGTGGAGGAGAGAGCTCCCAGCTTGACTCTCACATCCAAGAACAGATGAGGTCCGAGACCCTGAGCTGGCTGCAGACATGGCCCTGGTACAACCCTGTGAAAACCATAGGACACACACTTGTGCAGATGTATTTTATGTACCTTCCAGCCGATGCTACACGCCATGGGTTAGATGAAACACAGCATCAGTAAGATGTTCAGAAAAGCTCCAAATACAGAGGACAGCCAGAGCCTCGGAGGTCTGACTGAGGCCGAGGGAGTCCAGGACCACTCCCAGCTGCACTGGTCAGGGTCTCTGCAGCCTAGGACAGGAGAGCCATAGAGACAGGTGGGGGCAGGATCTGAGTCAGTAGAGGCAGCATAGACAGAGAGAATGGGGCCACTGAGACCAACCAGCAAATGGCTGGAGAACCAGAGGGACTGTGCTGATCCAGGCCCATGATGATGTGACGGGAGACCTGGGGAGGAGCCATCTTGAAGCAGAGGAGAAATATAAGTACTCAGATGGAAGATGACTAAGTGACACCCAGGAAGGGCTGGGTGGTCCTGGAACAGCATGGCAGGGACAGTTGGAGGAAGATAAGGTGATGGAAGGGGGAGAGCAGGTCAGGGAGGAAAGAGCTGGTTGTGCTTTAGTGGGGCTGCCTGGCCACACCCAGCAGGGAGAGCGAGAACAGAGCAAGTGAGAGAGGCAAGGAGTTGGGAGCTGCAGAGAGAAAAGGGCCCAGGGAGCAGTTCTCAGCATCCAGGAAAGAATGTCGACAGTACTGAGTCTGCCTGCGGCTTGGCCAGCACGCCTGATAAACCACTTTCTTTCAACTGTCCCGAAAGACGTTGTCTCTGTCTTACAGGTGAGAGGCAGAAGCATGGAGGTGGTGCGTGCCTGACCTGAGCTGGAACATGAGCTTCTCCAGTCTCTGAGTGGTCCTCCAGCTCGGAGGTGCCCATGGGCTATGGAGAGATTGGAAGAAGCACCATGCATGGGGGTGGGAGCTGGGGTGGGGTAGGAGGTGGGGCGGGGTAGGGGCTGAAGGCAGAGGGCGACCTGAGGCAGTGGCTTCTGAGAACAAGGAGGGCTCTCCTTCTGGCCAGATGTGTGGCATGTGCAGACACAATTCCCAGGTCCCACAGGGAGCTGTCTGGAGGCTGTCCCTCATAACTCCCCTCTCCCATGGGGTGAGGGATGATGTCAGCCTTACAGAAAGCACCACAGCCTTGCAGATGTGAGAGAACTAAATCTACTGTGGCGTTTCCAGAGGCCAGAGTCCTCTAGGTGTGGACTTGTATAGAGAACCTGGGCTAGGAGCCAGAGAGATAGGGAGGGGTCCAAACAGGGTCATAGGTGCCTAACTTCCAGGGTCCTCTGTAGAGCTGTGGAGATGCTGTGACTCAGTAGAACACGAGTGATTCATCGGGTCAAGGCTGCATGTTACCATCACTGTGGAAACAGATGGACATCTTTCCCAGCAACCTCCAGCTTCCTTTCCGGTCTGCAGTGTATCAGGCTGAAGGTTACACTCTGGGCTGGGGCCTGTGCTGTGCCTGGGAGTGTCAGCTGAGCCAATTTAGACCTGCCCTTTGGTGCAGGAGGCGGCTCCCCCATCACAATCCGTAACACCATTGCTCAGGCCATGACAAAGTTGATGCCCAGCCTGACCAGGGGAACAGGAGGTCTAAGACACTCTTCTAACTTCTGCCAAGAAGGTCTATGAGGCCTAGGACTTGGTGGCGGACTAAGAGCTTGAGTGGTGTGAGTGTTGTGGTGATCGAGTTGGTTAACACTAAAGGTGTACGAAGCATGTTTAAGGGATCAGTGCTTATTAAACTCACAGGATTCTCCCCTAAGCCTTAGGAGTGGGTGCTCTCATGAAGCCTAAGCTATAGAAAAGGAAAACGAGGCATGGTGTTAAAAAACTCACCCCCCCCCCCCCGAGACACACGGCAGGAGGTGGCAGAACCAGATATAACCAAACAGTCTGAGTCTGGATTCCATCGCAACCTGAGCAGAGGAAACAGACCTCACACTCCACAGTGACCGGGGTAGACTTGATCTGTGGGAAATGGACACTAGGGAAGGCTTGAGAGGCTGTGACTGAGAGTCAGTGTCTTCAGGGGAGAAAGGGGGGTGGCAGAGAGACACAGCATGCGGGCACACTCTGGTGTGAGCCAGCATGGGGGACAGGTGCACAGCTTGCAATATACTCCTCCACTTCCTTCACCGCACTATTCAGAAAACTCCACTACTGTCTGCATCATCACCACCCCACCAGTGATACTGTCCCAGTCACCCCCAGTATCACCCCACCCTCACCATCAACATATTACCACCTGCCCCCCAGCATCACCATCACCACCCCAATCACCATCATCTCCACCACAGTCAACCCCAAACACCACTACCAGCATACCCACCACCACTACCATCACCGTCATCACCAGCCCCATCACTATCACCTCCACACAACATCATCATCATCACCACCACCCCAATCACCACCACCCCAATCACCACCACCACCATCACTACCACTGCTATCACCATCACCCTCCCCAAATCACTCCCTTACCATCATCCCCTTCACCACCCCCAGCAGCAGCACCCATCACCATCAGCACTACTACGCAGGTGCAATGGTAAGTGGGTGGAATCTGGAGACCAGTTAAACTACGGTGACATTGTCGGTAGAAGCTGTACAAGAGAAAACAGGGGATTGGATTGTTGGAAATGCCACCCCGCCCCACTGAGGCAGAAGAAAGCAACAAAGGAGGCAGATGGGTGGATCATAGCAACATCAACGGAATGGGTCAAAGCCAGAAATAATGAAAGTCTGAGTCCTTCATTTGTGGTAGGGTCTCATTTTGTAGCCAAGGCTAGCCCTTGAATTCAATGCAATTCTCCCACCTCAGTCTCTTAGGGAAAGAGATATCAGGTGCTAGCACCACACCCAGACAACTCTTGATACACAGAGTAGAGTCATTGAAGACATGGCATTCTTGGTAAGACGCTCACACCATTCCTGGACTAGGCTCACCATGACAGTTAATTTCCGGCTGATTGTCCCCATCACATTGATTCGGTCGCTAAGTGAGGCACACAACATGACTAACATGGCCATCATCATGCTTGAATAAGTGCTGGGGCTAAAGTCCAAGTGTTTAGGATCCTGAAGGATGAGACTTTAACTAACACTTGATATTGACTCAAGCTAGGAAAAGCTGGTGATAGACTCCTCCAGACCTTTGCCACTGTTAGTCAAAAAGCCAACACTACTGTCTCCATCTTTACCACACCCCCAATGATATCATCCCTGTCACCCCCAGTATCATCACCATGACAACCGCCACCATCAGCACCACATCTCCTATCACCACCACATTCATCACCACCACTCCTATCACCACCACCACCAGCAGCACTAGGTATATACCACACGCACATGCAAAAAAGAGTTGGAGGTGATTAGAATTTGCTTTGAAAAATGATCCAACCATTCACTGTCCATGAGAGACTCATCTATCTGTCCGTCTATATCTATCTCTCACAGAGGTTCTCAACCTGTGGGTCATGACTTCTTTGGCAACACTATCATCAAAAATATTTACATTATGATTTATAACAGTAGCAAATTTACAGTTATGAAGTAGCAAGGAAAATAATTTTATTGTTGGAGTCACCACAACATGAGGAACTGTGTCTAGGGTCACAGCATTTGGAAGGTTAAGAACCACTGATGTATCATCTATTCTAATCATCTGTCTGTCTGTCTACTATCTATCTATCTATCTATCTATCTATCTATCTATCTATCTATCTATCTATCTGTGCTGGTGTCAAATCCTGGGCCTTATGCATGTTAGACAAGTCTTTACTACTAAGCCACACTCCCCTGCTCCCAAATTCTCTTCAGAGACAGAGACATAAACAGGCTAAAAGCGAATGGGCAGAAAAAGAAAGAATGCAGAAAATTTTAGGCAGCAGGGAGCCAAATGTTAACTTTGGCAGAAACAAATGAGAAGAATTGACTCTAACAAATATGGTGTACACTGAAGGCACAGTACAGCAAGAAGATGTATCAATGATAAATACCTGAGCCCTGGTAACACACCATCAGGAGAGATGTGAACACATGAGCTGCTGCATGATGGGTCAGGAGGGAATTCTGTCAAATAAAACAAGTCAGGTTGCAAAAAGACAAAAGCTGAACTGGGCATGTGACTCAGTTGGTAGAGTTCAAGCCCACCATGTGTTTGACAACCAGTTCTGCATAAAATGGCCATGATGATGTCTTCCTATAATCCCAACACTGGGGAGGTAGAGTCAGGAGGATCCGACATTCGAGACCACACTCTCAGCTACATAGTGAGTTCAAGGTTGGCTTGGGAACTTGAAGCCCTTGAGAGGGCCTGGAGGAGTCAAATCCACAGAGACAGGAAGTGAGATGGTGGGTGCCAGGGTCTGGAAAGGATGGTGAGGTTCAGTGTTTAATGGGGACAATTTCAATCTGGAGAGATGAAGACATTGCGGAGAGAATGGATGGTAATGGTGGATCAACATTGATGTGCTCATTGCCACTCAACTGTTTAAGTAGCTGCAAAGGTAAGGTAGATATGTGTGTGTTACAACCATAATAAAGTTTATTAAAAACCAACTCGCGCCGGGCGGTGGTGGCGCACGCCTTTAATCCCAGCACTCGGGAGGCAGAGCCAGGCAGATCTCTGTGAGTTCGAGGCCAGCCTGGACTACCAAGTGAGTTCCAGGAAAGGCGCAAAGCTACACAGAGAAACCCTGTCTCGAAAAACCAAAAAAAAAAAAAAAAAACCAACTCGCAGCCGGGCGGTGGTGGCGCACGCCTTTAATCCCAGCACTCGGGAGGCAGAGCCAGGCGGATCGCTGTGAGTTCGAGGCCAACCTGGGCTACCAAGTGAGTTCCAGGAAAGGCGCAAAGCTACACAGAGAAACCCTGTCTCGAAAAAAAAAAAAAAAACTCGCTACACTGAGTGTGGCAGTACACGTTTGTGCTTTCAGCTCTTTGGAGGAGGAGGGAGGGAAATCAATAGTTCAAGTCCAGCCTGGACTGTAAGAGACCAAAACAAAAACGCCTCCAAACATTCTGCTGACTGAGCCGTCTCCCCTACCCTCTGCCTCACCCCTATGAAAGTTCCATTGTGATATTTAGGACTCCTAGTGCCGTCTCCCCTCCCTAAATCTTTAGTTTATTACCACCTAGTAATCACTTTGGGAGAGACAGTGGACATATACTTCTTAGGCCTGGAATATGGACAGCTCCGGGCAGGCTGCAGACCTTCTGACTTTCTACTGTTCTGTGTAGGTTGTCTAGAGTACCAAGACAACACACAGGCAGCTATGACTGGACAAGGTGTTGCCCAAGTCCCTTATCGGAATGTGTGCCTCACCAGGCTGACTCCTGAGCGTCGTTAGTCCAGAGGAGGTAATCACGACAGCAGAGTGGCTGAGGTCACACAGCCTTCAGCCTAAGACAGTGTGTCTGGGAACTGCTATGAAGTTGGCCATTTCCCTGGGGGGGACTATCTCGTGTAAACGGCTCTCACTGCACAGTTGTCCCAGGTATAGAAGGTCACTGTGCCTGGCTGCTAGCCAAGGTCTGGGTGGGATGTGATCCTGTCACTGGGGTTTGAGATGGGTATGTTCACTAGCCTGTCTGAATATGGCTGAGACCCCAGGAGGGGAGCCAGACACAAGCCTGTGGCACAGCAGGATACTTTCCTTGTCCTGGGTCCTGGAGTCTGTCAGGGGGAAATTCTAAGCAATGGGCAGATGCAGCTTCCGCGGCATGGGGAGCCCTAACTCACAGTGAAACCTGGCTGGTCCCTCTTCTCTTTGGGCTTCCCATTTCATTGCCATAAAATGGGAACAGAAATTTACATCTAGATATCCTGGAAGATGGGAAGGAAGTCCAAATTTTACACTTGGCATCATGGAATCTTTATAGAGATGAGTCCTGCTCAGCCTCTGAAGAGAAAATGGACACTAACCTCTTTCCAGACCCCTGTCTCCAGCATTTCCAGCCTGCAGCTTCTAATATCCCAGCCTACTGATGCCCAGCATATCCAGTTCACTGGCCCCCAGCATCCCTTGCCCACTGCCCCCTCCCAGCATTCCCAGCCCACTGTTCTCCATTGTGTCTCCTTTTTTTCTACTTATAGCGTGAATGTCACTATGGATACCTCTTCTGTCACCTTGAAGGCCATCGAGGGAACTTTTCCAGTACTTACTGGAAGAGCTGAGAGTCTGGAGGGGCTTGGAGGAAGTCAGTTTCATACCCTTCTGTCTCTTCCCACTTTCTAATCGTGCATAAGATCTGGCTCATGTTGAAAATTGGGGAGGAAAAGGTTTATTTTGGTTACACTTCTGTACCATGGTTCATCTTCAAAGGAAGTCAGGAAAGGAACACAAACAGGACAGGAGGCTGGAAGTATGAACTGATCCAGAGACCATGGAGGGGTGCTGGAGGAGTGCTGCTTACTGGCTTGCTCCTCATGGCTTGTTCAGCCTGCTTTCTTGTATAACCCAGGACCACCAGCCCAGGGGTAGTCCCACTCACAATGTGCTAGGCACTCCCCCATCAATCACTAAGAAAATGCCCTACAGGCTTGCCTATAGCCCCAGTTTATGGAAGCATTTTCTCTTCTGAGGCTCTCTTCTCTCAGATGACTCTAGCTTGTCTCAAGTTGACATAAAACTAGCCAGCACATAAGCTGAATTCTCCCTCAAATTCGTATGTTGAGGCCCCTAGAGCCCAGTCCCTTGGGTTGGGACTCTTATGAGACTGCCCTCTAAGAGACTATTAAGGGACAGGGCCATTACTTAGGTGACCCAATCCAATCTGACATGTATCCTTACCAGAAGAGGTCAGGACAAAGGCACACACAAAGAGGTGACATGTGAGGACATGAGGCAGGAATGTCTTCTATACACCAAGGAGTGGAACTTTGAGAGGATGCTGCCTATGGGCTCTGTGATCTGGGACTCCTTCCGCTGCACCATGAGAAGACACTTTCCCAGTATTTCAACCGTGCCTGGAACATTTCCTAAGAGGAAAAGGGACAGACAATGGTTCCTGAGTGATGGCCTGGATGGAGTCAGAACAACACAGTTGACTGGGATTGGGGTGGGGGTTTTGCAGGGAGCGGGGGGGCAGGGGGAAGATGGGCATTGGGCAGAGGGTTAGGAGTGCTGGAGAAGGCAATCTTGGAGGTATTTACCTTCCAACCACACCCCCAGAGGTGACACATGTAGGTAGTCAGGGGTGACAGATGGACCGAGGCCCCACCCACCACACCAGAAGAGACTATAAAGATAGGCTTGTCCAGTGACAGTCGATACAGACACAAGCTCTGCTTGTCCCCATTGCCCAAGATGAGGACTCACCTGCTTCGGCTGTTGCTCCTGATTCTGCTGAGCTCCTCAGGTGAGCCAGAAAGTGGGTACCCCTGTCCTAGGTCACCAGAGCCCCTGAGGACTCTGGCTGACATCCTGATCTGGCTAGACAAGCCCCCAGATGATGTGGTGGTCCTGCTGTCCAGAGGAGGTACTGGCATAGGAGACAGGCCTTGCTGGAGGCCTCACACCCAGGCTGCCTGAGCTGGGAGTGGGTCACAGTCTAGCCATGGCACCCTTTTGTGGCACCTTCCCTTGCCTTACATTCTTTATTACATTAATATATTCTCTCTCTCCCTCCCCCCTCTGTCTCTCTCTCCCTCCGTCTCTCTCTCTCTCTCTCTCTCTCTCTCTCTCTCTCTCTCTCTCTCTCTGTGTGTCTGCCTGTCTGTCTGTCTGTCTGTCTACATATGATCGTGAGCAAGTGTGCATGTCGGGGTCAGAGGACAACTTGATGGAATTGATTCTCTTCCTCCCTGTGAATTTTGGGATTGAACTTGAACTCGGGTCTTCAGGCTTGGCAGCAAGCCCCTCTTCCTGCTGAGCCACCTCACTGGTTCTCCCTACTCAACTGTTAAGTCTGGGTGTACTGTTGGGCTCGCTGTCACTCTTGCAAAGGTCTGGTGGAATTAGCACCATTTGGCTGGTGACTTTCTCCTATGGCATATGACCAGCAGCATGGACCGCTGGCTGCTCAGAGCTGTGGTTTCCTGGACCATAGACAGGGCCCTATGCCCAGTACCCCAGTGTGGCTGCTGAGAGGCTGTCCACGTGTGTGGTTGAAGAACAGAATGGGTTGCTAGATGGTCAGTGCTTTGCACACAACTGTCCGTGGATCCCATGCTGGCTGGTGTGGTTATGGAGTGTCTCTGTCTCTGACCCTGCTGTGTCCCTCCAGCGCAGGCCCTGAAGTGTCACGAGTGTAGTGCCACAGAGAACTGCTATCAGCCTACATCTTGCAGCGCCATGACCCGCTACTGCTTGACTTCCTGGTACTGTAAGTATCTTGGTTCCAGGTGGATGTTTAGGGGAAGGGGTTGGATCCTGCATCCTGCACCTGGGGATGCCAGGGTGAGGCAAAGCTTGCTGGTGGAATTGGGGTTGCTGGGCAGAAATGACCCTGAGATCCCCCTCAATTGTTCAGGGGTTTTCAGTGCTCTGTTTTGAGTGCTCTGGAACCCGCAGTACTGTCTTAGCGTGGGTGGGATGTTCCAAGTGAGCCACTGTGTGTAGCACAGCCATGGGAGGTGACAATTCTAAGCATTCCTGAGAGTTCTGGCTGCTCAGAATGGAAAGGGGGAGGGAAAGTAGGAGAGGGGGTTGCAATTCCTGAGCTCTAACACTGGGTCCCACATTGAGCCCTGATTCTGTCCACCCTGAGTCTTAATCCTGGTCACTCTCCAAGCCTTGGTCTTCATCACACTAAACCCTCACCCTGGGTTACATACTAATCCTTAATCTTGGCCACATACTGAGCCTTGAACCTGATCACATTCTGAGCCCTGTTCCTGGTCACAACCTGAGTTTGACCCTCCTGACCTCATGCTGTGTGTCCCTTTGAACTGGAGGTTGTAGGTGGTCTGTGTTTGCTGATAGGGCCAGGCTTGGGTCTTATAGGTCTTAGTAAATGGTCCTCTGTCCTCTGTTTCCAGCACCCCCAGGCCAGCAAACGAGTGTGACAAAAACATGCTCATTTACCTGTCCTGATGTCCATCAGAGCATGAATCACTCCAGGGACTTCTGCTGCAACACAGACCTCTGCAACAGTACCACGAGCCTCCATGCCAGCTGGGCACTGTTGACCCTCAGCATCTGCTTTCTCTATCTCAGGGGATAAAAGCAGAGCTCCCATACAGGCTCACAAGCTGCAGAGTTAGGAGTTTAGGGCCCAGGTGCCATCATGTGACTGGAATGTCTCATAGCCTTAGGCGTGGTACTTCTTCAACTCCGGTCAGCAGGATTCCAAGAGAGAATGTCGCTGATGTACAAAATCACTAGGACTGATGGGGTCTTGGAGCTGGACCACAGGCAGAGAGGCCTTAGGCTGAAGGAGACCCTCGCCACTGTCCAGGGTGCTGCATGCAGAGCTCTGACTGCAAGGGGGCCATCTGCTGGCCTCCAAGTGCTGGTGCAAGGAAGCCATCATGGCTGTGGACCTGTTCCTGGGGGCTGTGGTTGGCCCTTCAGGAGGCCCAATGAAGTGTTTGGGTTTTCTTTTTACACATCCCATGGCTTCCTCTCTCTAACTACTTCAGAGAACCTGAACCTTAGCATCACCACTTAAGAAGAACTGAGCTCCAGTGTGCCATTGCCTGCTGATTCTCCGCCCAGGAGTGAAATGTGCTGCTTTAACCTGAGTTCAAAGACCCTTGGCAAATGGAAACCCTGTGGAGAGGCCTCCAGTCTGGCTGTGGGGGAAGGGCAGATGTGGGGCAGATTTCCTTAGAACAAGATGTAGGTCAGCCCTGGCATCAGCACAGTTGTTGCATGCGATGCCAGCTGTGTAGCCAAAGGCCCAGGGTACCTTTGCCCATGGGATGGACCCTCTGGATTCTATCTGGGGATGACACCAAGATCATTGGGACTTCAGGAGCTTCTGTGAACTCAAGTCTATTCTGGAGCAAAGAACAGCCAGAATTAGGAGGGTGAGCACAGGCTTTGTTCAGCTGTGGGTGAAGCCTGAAGTATTTCTTCTGTGAAATAATCCTTCTGTACATTGTGAAAATGTGTTACTCTCATTGTTAATAAAAAGCTGATTGGCCCATAACTAGGCAGCATTTTCAGGGCACAGAGAATGCTGGGAAGAAGGATGGAGTCTGAGGAGTCTTTAGTCATACTCAGTAAAAGCAACATGGGAAGTTCATAGATGAGGTAAATGAGCCTGAAAGAACCACTAGATTAAGAGAAACAGGTTAATTTACATTGTAAGAGCTGACTAGAGACAAGCCTAAGCTATTGGCCTGGTATTTATAATTAATATTAAGTCTCTATGTGGTTATTTGAGAGCGGCTGCTGGGACACAGAAATTCTACCTACGTGTTTCCTCACTTCTCTGCCTGTGGTCCAACTCCAGGACCCCATCAGTCAGCTCTAGTGACTGATTGTACATCCTTCATCAAAGAGAAGCTGCCTCCTTCCAGTGTTTGTCTGCCCCTCTCCTCATATCTGAAAGCCTGGTCAACACCATGCCCAGATGTGGAGAATGAACCCAGAAATAACTTCTATGCTCCAAGCAGTTTGGGTGGGTAACCCCATTGGCTGGATTCTCCCTCACATTCCAGACCTATGTTTAGAGCAGAGAGTGAGTTTATGTTTGTCATTCACTTCACACCCTTGTTCCATTCCTGGTACATTTATGATGGTGTTTTCCATGGATTGTGCCTAATCTAGACCTGATCACATGGTGCTGCTATCACCTTATTGCACAGGGCTGTTGCTGTGAGGACCAGATCAGTACACTGGGAATGACAGAGGACTGAACTCAGGTGACCTCCCACTGATCACCTCACAAGGGGCCAAAGATCAATTCCTGTGAATGGAGGCAGAAGGGCTGCTCCTGGACATGTGGTCGGTCATGAAGGGTGGAGCTGGTGGATGAGCTCTGAATCTACTTGGTGCAGGTCACGAGGGTCCTAGAAAAGAGCAGAGCCCTGCTGGAGAGTGGGGCTTGGAGCTGAAGTTTGGTAGGCTATAGTTTCTTGATGAAACCACAGGACTCCAACAGAGGGGATATCATCAGCAGAGAACAGGGCACACGAGACAGTGACTGGAGCTGCATGAGGATCCTTGTGGCTCCTGAAATGGGGATTTTTCACATGGGGATGTCCCATGCGGTCTCTAAGCTCCTCAGGTTTGTTGGCTGCTTGTACAGAGCAACTGTGTTTGGGGTTTCCTCAGCCACACTCTTTGCAGAATCCAGGCATTCACTGGCTTTCTTGTCAAAGTGTGCATGTGCTGGGGACCCACTGCCTCTGAGCTGTCCATCCCCGATGCTGATGCCACAGATGTCTGGAGACTGGGTCAGGGAGCTGGTATTCCATAGGCTCCAGAGGCCCCACATATTTTACTTTATTACAGTGTCTGTCCCTCAAGCATTCACCAAAGGATGGATTTCCACGCTGCCACTGCTCACATCCCATGACCCACTGACATGGTAGACCCAACCTGGGCAGGGCCACCTCATGCTGCCATTCACTTTCATGTCCTCAGGCTCAGGCCCTAATTTCTCTGGGCTTCCTCTTGCCTGTCAATAAAATGGGAACACAAGACTTGGTGTCAACAAAATAAAACCACCAAATGAATGCCTGAGGATGCGGTTCAGATGGGAGATTGTTGGCTTTGTATTGCGTGACTCACCGGGTCCTGTCCTCAGCTCTGTGTCAACAGAGGATTGCAGTGCCCATCTGTCACCCCAGCACTTGGGAGGTGGAAGCAGGAAGACCAGAAGGTCAAGGTCATCTTTGGCTTCACAGCAAATTAGGAGCCACATGAGGCTGACTTGCACAGCAAGAGACTTTGTATATATAAATAAATAAATGAAAGAAAAAACTGTGTTATGGTAGAGTCTCACCACATCTCCCTTGTGTAACTGTGTAACAATCTGTTATCCATTGTTGTGATTGTGTTTCCTAACTACTGCCAAGATCTTTGCAGCGTCACTCTGCAGTTTTATGGGAACGATGAGGACCAGAGAGGTTGAACCCCAGGGTCAGGCTACACAGCTGCTCCTAGAGCTGGAGCTGAACATCTCTTGGGCAGTGTACACCACTGAGCATCTCTGCTAAGTTCTCACTCACCAGCCTGGGTATGCATGGTGCTCAGAGTTATGACTTAGAGGGCTAACACTCTGTCTGGTGTTGTGGCCAGACACAGAGGGTCAAAGAGGTTTCTCAGGGCAGATGGGCCGATCCCTGTTTGTCCAAGGAGAGGAGCACAGCTGCGCAGCTGAAGTCGCCCGAGCTAGTGGCAGCCTGCTGCTCCTTAGCTTCTGTCCAGAGTGTTCCTCTCTTGTCAGTTGGCATCTACGTGAGTCAGGGTAATTGATTTCTCAGTTCTCCTAAATTCCTTGTACCTTATCTTATCTGTGATCATTTTCTTTTCCTTTTTAAAGCGACTTCTAAAGGTTCTGAGGATGAAGGTCTTCTGATTACCAAACTGATTTCGTCATCTGCTGTTTGAAATGTTTCCTCCCATCCTCTTGAGCAGACCCTGAGCTGGACTTACACTGCCATTTGTTGCCTTGTCCCAGTCACACATTTCTCGTCTTATGCGTCTGTCTGCTGACATTTAATGGTGCCGCGAACGTACATTCTAGGTCATTCTCTTTGCTTCTTATGGGCTTTTAATACACTTGTTTCGTTATTGACCTTCTGTGCACAAACAGTGAGAATGCTGACTTATACACAATTGCTCCTGGATTTGGGCAAAATTGCCTAATCCACAGGCCACTTCATACTGACATGCTGATTGCCCATGTCAATTCCTGAATATAGAACCATGTCAAGAAGAGAATGGTGTGTGGATATGTTCACAATGTCACAAAATCATGACGTTGTAGGCCCAATTGTTATGAGTCGGGGGCATCTGGGTATTGTGTTTGTAGGGTGTATTTGAACAAAAGATAGGCAGGACACTACACACTCCTATGTCACTGTATTTACTGCACTATGAGTAATAGTCCCATTGAGAGTTTCCACATAGAGTTCCTGCTGTCTGGCCTACAGAATGAGCTGCACTGCATCTCAGTGAGTCCTTCTCTTACCACAAGCAATTATATCGTGTCTATATTTGACATTAACAAAATAATGAGGCTCATCATGCTTGCACACCTTTCTGTAGCTTAGGTTCACAGTGTATGGTCCCCCTGAGAGCAAAGACTCCCCTTTCACTGACACATCACTCTGTGCCGGGCACAGAGAGTTCCCAACAACCATGTGTCACATAAATATGTGGGGCTTGGCTACTTTATGTTTTTATAGGCAATGACACTGCTGATCAGTATTCTACAGAGAACAAAAGGCCAATGAGCAGCCGTTCTTAAATGTGCTCAGATTTCTGCAAGCTGAGTGTGCAGGATGTGTAGACGAAGGAGACTTCACCCCAGCACTGAGCCAAATGCTCCATGGAGTACCCATCTCTCCACTGAAGCCGTGGAGGCTCTTCCATGGATCCTGCAGCAGATGTCTTTAGGGCACTGTGAAGCAGAGACTCAGGAAGTGCTGACATTCTTTCTACATCTGACCATTTCAAATTCAAAATCATGTCCAAGTGCATCTCTGGGATGCAGAAAGCACACAGCATCTTCATGAGCCCATAAGGAGGAGGGACCCAGACAAGGGATCAGCCAGCACAGAAACCAGGTAAGCAGACCCCTGGTGTGGATGCAGCTGCCACCTGTGAGTGTCCAGCAGTTTGATATCTATGGAGAAAGAGAAGGAGTTGAGTCAGGTTAGAAATTGGAATGGAAATCCCAAAGAGGAACTCACTCCCCCGACAGGACTATGAATTCCTGAGAAGGTAGAGCAGCACCTATCTGCCCACAGGGCAGAAGGAAGTCTCCTCCTTCTTAAATATACAATAAAAGTTTAGTGGGAGACACTTACAGGAAGTATGTGGGAACTCTTTCTGCTTTACTGTTCTGAAACTGCCCCTAAATGCAGAAAAAATAAAACAAAACCATATCCCAGGTAACTAAATATTTTAAAAGTCCAACTCAAGGTATCAGGAGATGTTGAGGATGGTTAAGACCCCAAACAATGTTAGATGCAGGCTGATTTGTCTGTGGACACTCCATCTTTTGTCCTGGTAGATATTGGAGGAGGAACTTCTGACGATTGATGACCTGTTTTGTTTTTTTTTTTGTTTTTTTTTTTTTTCCATTATCAGGAACACAGGTTTCTCTTTGCTTCTTCTAACCTCTCCAGGTCAACACAAAACCTTGTCGCCATCTTGGGTGGCCTATTTGGGAGTGCCATAGTGTCTCTGGCACAGGTTCTCACTCCAGTGACAGTTTTTTCTGTCATGATCTTCTTATTCCTTTGAACTCATTCAGGACCTAGAATATTATCTCTTCTGTTCCTGGGGATGTGAGAGCCCAGGCTGGTAACAGGGAAAGAGAGATCATCGCCTAGAAGTATCCTTGACCCAGGTCTGGTCCATGTGAAACATCAAGTGAACTCAGCCTGTCATATCTGCAGAAAGCAGTCTACCATGGATAGTGAACCCCCGGGCCCTAGAGGCTTGTAGCGCAAGGCCTCCTCACAAATGGGAGAAGGACAATTCACAGCCCCAGGCTGAACAGCTCCTGCACAATTCTTCCAAAGCTCCAAACATGGACTCCTGAGCTGAACGTACAGCTCAGCTCTCAGGCGCCCTCTCTTCCACCTTTTGCTTGTCTTGAGGTTGGTGCCTCCCTCCCCTCCTGGAGCCCAGCTTCAATGCCACAGATAATGCATTAAGAACATCATATTTTTGTTGAGGAAATGCATGTCCCTGAAGTCTTAAATAAACCTCTATTGAACTGTTGACTCCAGCCCCTCACTCCAGTCATTGACAGGCACAGGGCAGCCATAGGGGAAGGGATGGTCTCTTCTATCTGGATTTTGTGAGAGTTTGATCAGCTCACAAGTTTCCAGAGAGGGAAAATTGGTTATTTGAGTGTTTGATCTCATTGGAAGTTATGTGGCAGGCTCCTCACTAACTGGGGCAAGTGTTAAAATCACATTTTCCTCATCGATTTCCTCCTCTGGGTTGTTCCTGTCAGTGTCCTGACTGGAGTCTCACACTTACATGGGAGCCCAGGAGAAGACCAAGGCAGTAAGGATAAGGATGTCTGCGGCTCATTTTTGTTAACTGGAGGATTCCTAATGTTTTCTTCTTTATGCTTCGGAGAGAGAGGCATTCCCTTCAGAGAAGTACACAAATGCCCTTACACAGGCTTAAGGCTTATTTATTTCCTTATTTAGATTTTTTTTTGACACAGGGTCTCATATTGACCAGGAATTTATGATATAGCCCAGGATGGCCTGGAGCATGCAGGAATCCTTCTATCTCAGGCTTCTGAGTGCTGAAATTGCCACCATGGACCACCCCCAAGTCAAGTGGGCCCTGCAGAATCACTCTTTGCAAAAGGGGAAGAGACAGTCCTCAGCCCATCCACGTAACACAGCTAACAGATGTTGGAATCTGGAGAATCCAGGGGATACAGAACCCAGAGTCAAGTGTTGGATGAAGCCTCTGGGAACGTGCAGTTCCTTCAAAAGAAAATTTCCTTCAAAATTTCCAGTCTGCTTGTGGGTGAGCTGTGAAGGGCCATGGGATCCGACTCAGAAACCCTCGAGGATTAGCTAGGGATTGTGCAAAGGATAGAGTTGGGGAGAACGTTCTGAGATAGGAGGGAAGAGCTGACTGCTTTGCTACCCCAAGGGCGTGCACAGAATCCCGGCTGCATGGTTCTGCCAAGGTCACCTCTGATCTCATGTGGGCTGAGGCACACAGCAGACATGCCCGATATTGTAGCTTGCAAAAGATCTGTGACAGTTCTGATAAATTCCCCTCCCCAGCCATCCTGCAGAAAATATGGGGAGTGGGAAGCTGGTTAATTAAAGCAAAACAAGAGAGCAACAAAATCATGACTGTCCCTGCGGACACACCCACACCACCCCTGCTGTCCTCCAGCACTGTGTCTCGGGGTCCCCTCCCCCATACCTTGCTCTTCTTGCTATACACTCCTAGCATGGAGGATCCATCTGTCCTCTCTGCCCAGAGGCCTCTATCTTTCCAACTCCTGGCAGTTGCATTTTCTTCCTTCATGTCTGGGTGGAATTCACCTCCCCAGGACTCTCCCTTTTAGCCCCAGGGCCCCTGAGGGCCTCACTGTAGTAGCAACAGCAAGAAACATACAGGCAAGAGACCCACATGCTATGGGGTTCTCTTCTGGACCTCTGCTTGGGTGTCCTGAGCCATGCACCATATGAGAAGTGTCTCAGCTTGAGTCCAGTCAGTCCTAAGGGATGCAGATGTGTGAACCAGACCTCATAGGGAATCTTTTCTGATGACAGCCATAGTGGTCCATGGGGAGTGCAGACCCTGAGCTCTGCCCCCTAGATGGAGATGGAGTAATGTCCCTGCTAAGCCTGCCTTGGAGTGCCAGTTCTCAGGGTAGAATGGAGCCTTGGGAGCCTCTGTGCTGGCAGGGCTGGTGGTGGACTTGCTTGTAGTTTTTGAAGAACTGAGGCCGATGGGATGAAGCTAGGCTCTTCCCTCTGAGTAATATGTAGAATGAAGCTGGAGTCACAATCGCCAAGGTCTAACCTACCCTGTCCTAGTTGGTTTCAGCTGTCAACATGATACCCAGCCTAGAGTCATCTGAGAGTCTCAGGTGAGAAATGGCCCCATCAGATTGGCCCTTCAGGGCACTGTCTTGATTGATGATGGATGTGGGAGTCTTCAGCCCACTGTGGACTGTACCATCCCTAGGCAGGTGGTCCTAGGCTGTATAAGGAGGCCAGCTGAGTAAGCCCAATAGTGAGCCAGTAAGCAACACCCCTCCATTTCCTGCCTTAACTTCCCTCAATGACGGGTTGTGGGTTGGAAGTATAAGCAGAAGTAATTCTTTTTCTCCCCTAAGTTGCTTTGATCAGAGTGTTTTATCATAGCAACAGAAAGATAATTAGAACACATCCCTTAAAAACAGATAAATAAATAAAACCAAAGGTCACAAAGGAGGAGCTTGTCTGATAATAAAAGTTGTCAGGATAACCCTGTAGAGCCATGGCAATGCCTAACAAAGGGAGACAAAACCAGGACAAAGCCCGTTCTGGAGTTTAGAGAGCTTTCTAAAATATATACATATACACAGATACATACACATACAGATGCACAAAGAGTTTAAATGGAGTTACCCTATAACAGAAGCACAATACCCCAGCTAGACACTACATGCTACCAAATAAAAACCCCAGTACCAGAAATGGGTTTCTGACCAGCAGGGCCCGCAGACACACACCCCCCAAAAACAATTCAGACTATTGCCGATGCTATTTGTTTCACTCAAGCAATTTATGGTAAGACCCTGTTGCTGAAGACATCACATTCTTGAGTCACACAATGGAGAATCAAGCTGGCACTCACCTGGAAGCTCCCCACCCATTGGCTGGCTTTCATGGGGCTAGAAGGTGCTATGCATTCTAACAAAGGAGAAAAGTCATCATCAATACCACTCAGTTGTGAAGCCAGTGAGCAGTACTAATGACCTGCCTGACAAGATATTGTTAGGTCCAATGGCGTGCAAGAAATGGGGGTCAGACCGCTGAAGTCTATTAAACCAGAAGCCAACTTTATTCCAAAAAATCACTGCAAGGGTAGTGGTGGTGCATGTTTTAATCCCAGCACTTGGGAGGCAGAGCCAGGAGGATCTCTCTGAGTTCAAGGCCAGCCTGGTCTACAGACCAAAAATCACTGCAGGGAAAGAGAGAATACCAGTTAACTGTGACCACAAGCAGAGACTGGCCTCCTGAAACTGTGGTAAAGGGGTGGGGTTGAAGCTCCTTTTTATAGGAAAAAGTAAGCATCGGGCATGCGATGCATGCTAGGAGTCATGTAGAAACAACTATTAAAAGTTAACCTCGGTCGACGGCAGTTGTCGGCTCTAAGGGGTAAGGGAGTTATCATTAAAAGTTTACCTATGGCTGTTGACAGAGGCGCTGCCTGTAAAGCAGAGAGCCACTCTTAGAAGTTAACCTTTAGTTGTTGACGGAGCTGATGACTGGCAGCTTTAATTATTTAGGTTTGTAATTTTATGTCTCTATAATTCTGGACCCTTCAGTATGCTCACTGCTGCACTAGTGGTATGAATGATATGGAGTAACCAACCACTTTGGTGGACTTAAGGCACTCTCCATAAGATGGAATCTATACCTAACGCTGTCAATGAGGCCAAGAATTTATGGTTGTGGCCTCTAAGGAAAAAAACCTCTGACTATTATTCTGCTAAATTGACATTGCATTTAAAATGACTACTTATGGCTTATTGTCATACCTATCGATCAGTGTGTCTTTCAACCCTCATTAGAGAAGCTTCTTACATTTAGGACAATTGACACAGAGACCCTCCATGGTCAACATGCAGGGATTTTGGAGTGTTCAGCCTTAGATGAGACATCCATATCACTTCCCTCTCCTCAGGGCTCCAGGATCTCTGTGGACATGAGGTCACAAAGGTTGTTGGAGCCAGAGGTGGTGGATGACCCTCAACTGGTCAACATGCAGGGATTGTGGAGTGTTCAGCCTTAGATGAGACATCCATATCACTTCCCTCTCCTCAGGGCTCCAGGATCTCTGTGGACGTGAGGTCACAAAGGTTGTTGGAGCCAGAGGTGGTGGATGATGTCAAGGAAATAATGATTTCCAGACACAAAAGGGCAGATGTACCTATGTAATCACAACAATTGTGACAGCAATGACCTACACAAGTTCAAGCCAGACAAAATCCCAGCACGGAGGACAGGAAGTGGACACACAGTCCCACCCATAGCTGAGGTGATGTTTTACTCATGTTCCAGAGGGACAGAACCAATGTCTTTAAAGTGATGACAGCCAAATATTGCCTGTCACAGGAAGCCCAGCTTAGAGTAAGCACTGGAGAAACCAGGGTTGTCAATCACACAGGCCTGTTTTCTTCAAGGGAAGGGAACGCATGATGCCTTTCACCTGGAATGCCAGAGTGAAAATGATCCAACAACCTGGTGATCCTTTGCTCTTCTAATAGGAGTTAGCTCCCACCTGAGTCCCCTCAATCGCTTAGGCCCTAATCCTCAGCTTTGTCTCTCAAAGACTAGAACTCATCCCCAAGAAAGACTCTCCAGTGTCTTTCTTATGCTTTCATGTGCTTTGCATCCCCCACTAATAGATCTATCTTTCTGCTCGTCACAGATCCTTCCTCTGGGTCCTAACACTGAGCTCTGCTTATCAGCCAACAGAACTCATTCTTATTGTAGAAGTCACGGGTGCTCTGCTACCTGGCAAGGGAGATTAGCTGTCGCTCTGCCTAAAGCTTTGTTGTGATAACTGTCACATGGAAACCTTTTTCAAAGGTCTGACTATGCTTAAATTGTAAGTACAAAGCACAAGGTCAGACCACCCACCCCCTAGTGATGCACCTCCTCCAACAAAGCCATACCTGTTCAAACAAAACCACACCTCCTAATAGTGCCACTCCCTATGGGTCTAGGGGGCTATTTTCTTTCAAACCACCACACTTGCCAACCCAAACCATCATGGCCAAATTAATTAAAGCAAGCAATTAATTAAAGCTAGCTGTTTATCCATGTACACTTGTCATGCATGCCTGATGACCTGAGTTCAATCCTTGGATCTCACAGAGAAAGGAGAGATCTGCCTCCTGAAAACTGTCTCCAACCTTGTCTTAGGGTTTCTATTGCTGCAACAAAGCACCATGGCCAAGCAGCTAGGTGGGGAGGAAAGGGTTCATTGGGATTACACTTCAGCATAGCTGTTCATCGCTAAAGGAAGTTAGGACAGGAACTCAAAAGGAACAGGAACCTGGAGGCAGGAGCTGATGCAGAGGCCATGGAGGGTGCTGATTACTGCCTTTCTCCTCATGGCTTACTCAGCCTGTTTTCTTATAAGAGCCCAGGTTCACCAGCCCAGGAAAGGCATCTCCCACTATTGACTCAGCCCTCCTGCACTGATCACTAATGGAGAAAATTCCTTACAGCTGGATCTCATAGAGACATTTCCTCAACTGAGACTCCTTCCTCTCTGATGACTGTAGCTTGTGTCAAATTGACACACAAAACCAGCCTGTATAGACCTACACGCAAGTACTATGGCACAAGAACAGCCATACATGAACACACACATCAAATAATAATAACAATACATTTGAAGTTTATTTTTCTAATAATAATAATCTTAGCTAAAATTTAAACAACAGAAGTTTACCCTAGAACTCATTTGGGGAAAGAAAGGTAATGTTTTAAAAGATTTACTTATTTTTAATTAAGTATGTGGTGACTGTGTCTGTGTGTGCTTGTGTATGTCACAGCAGGTGCCCAAATCAGTAAGCAGAGGAAGTGGGATCCCTGGAGCTGAAGTCACAGGCAGTTTCAAGCTGCCTGGTGTGGGCGCTGGGAACTGAACTTGGGTTCTTTGCAGGAACAGCACACATTCTTAAAGACTGAGCCATTTCCTCCAAGTTGGTATGGATTGGCTTTACCCCCAAATTTTACCCATATCTACTCTGATTAGGACACATACTTTTTTTTAAAAGTGTGTTTATGATGTGGTCACCAGTCTCTGGCAATAATGGAAAACGCTGGGATTTTTAGGGGTTAGGGCCTTGTGGGCGGAACTTAGGTCATGCTGGGAGTGTGGCCTTGAAAGGATCCAGACACTTCTTGTCTCTCTCTTTTACTTCACAGATGCTGTGAGGCTAGCAGTTTCCTCTCTTGCCTGCTCTAACCACAACAGACTCACCACAGGTCCAAAAGCGATGAAACCAACTGACCTTGTACTCATGAGCCCAACCTTTTCTCTTGGTAAGTTCTTGTCTCTGGTATTTTGTCATAGTAGTGGAACGCTGACTAACAATATCCCCCAGAAAAGGACCTACGAGGTACAGTGAAGATCTTAATGTTTAAACTTGTCTTATTTTGTCAGAAATATGTTAAAAAAAACAGCTAAGTTAGCAGGACATCATGACATGCATCTGTAATCCCAGAACTCTTACTGTGAGACAGGAGGCAGAGGTAGCAGAAGCAGCTAGAAGAGGGTAGGTCTGCTAGCCTGGAGCAAGCAGAGCAGTAGAGACAGGAGGGATACCTCATCTCAACAAAATGGACGGTGAGGCATGCTCGTGAGAGCTATGCTCTGACTTCTTCATGCATGTGGGTAGCATGTGTGTGACACACACACACACACACACACACACACACACACACACACACACACACACACAGGAACAGGTATAAAGGAAAAAGAAGTGGGAGATTAGAAAGGTCAGTGGCTGCCAGAGATGTGTGAAGGGGGATGAGAAGGCAGAGGCAGACATCTAAGGAGACCAAAGCATCCTGCATGAGACCCCAGTGGTGACACTCTACAGGTGCAAGGATACAGCACGTGGAGCACCAAACCTCTGTGGAAAGCTGAGGTCATGGAGTAATGGAAAAATGTCAGCCTGGGTCTGTCGACTATGAAGTGTACTGCTGAGGTACAGGCTGACAGAGGAGGAAGCTGTGCCTGGGACAGGGCGTGTTCCCAGGAATTCTCTGCGCTTTCTGATCTTTTTTTTTTTTTTATAAGCCCCAATGGTAATTAAGGAAAGGTCTACAAGTCACTTCTGTCATTGTAGGCTCTCATAGTGCCACACAGAATACCAGCTTCATTGCAGGCAATTCTATTAGGTGTATGTGCCTGGGACTCAAAACATTCATTGTCCATGCCCACAGAATGTTCCCAATACTTTGTGTGTACTCTGACCCGCTAACACTCAATATTTGTTTAATGAGTGATGTAATGAACGGATTCTGAGTCATGACATTCTTGAGGCAGAACTAGAGGTTATGTTACCATGAGTCCTGAGAGTTTTCTCTAGGGTAGGAGGCGAGGAGACTAGGTGATGTCTATCCTCCTCCTCATAAAGTCCCAATGGCAAGGCAAAGTACAATTCTACTAACATTCACCTCTGTGCTCTGTACATAGATGCCAAAGCTTGGAAAGCCAGGTGGGGGGTTAGGAAAGAATTTATCCTGCAGTCGTGAATGTGGGCACTTCTTTGTACCCTTAATCCTCTCTGGAGTCTCACAGAGCATAGCTTCTGGTCAGTGTTTCATTCTAGACCTTGGTAACACTTAGGGTAATATTAGAATCAGAACTGAACAGGATATTTCATTTGCAAAGCTGTGCGTCCTGAGACTAAAGTGTCAGCTGGGGAGGGACAGTGACAGATGTAAAGATGGTAGCAATTCATAGAAAGGTAAGTGTAGAAGTTGGTACTGGAGCAATCAGGCCCTCTTGTGTACTAGAGTGATTTCTCTCAAGCATTCTTCACAATGTCTTGTTGTGAAATAATCATTTTATACACTGTGAAAAAGTGTCACTCTTATTGGTTTAATAAAAAGCTAAATGGTCAATAGCTAGGCAGGATTTTCAGGGTAGAGAGGATGCTGAGAAAAGGGTGGAGTCACCAGCCAGATGCAGAGAAAGCATGACATGTAGGCTATGAGGTAACAAGCCATGATCCATGTGGCGGCACATAAATTAATAGAAATGGGTTAATCTAAGTTATAAGAACTAGTTAGAAACAAGCCTAAGCTATCTGTTGAGCTTTCATAATTAATAAGAAGTCTCCATGTGGTTTATTTGGAAGCTGGTTGACAGGACAGAAAAATCCACCTACAATGTCTCAATTTAAGGTTATGAAGCTGTAGGTGACTGTGGTGGTGGATTTACAATGAAGATGTGAAGGTGGTAATTTTCCTGATGTCATCCTTTCTAGGTGTGGACTCTGGGGAGCTCCTGGTCTACAAGAACTGCGTACAGGACTGCACGTTTATATTTAATTATCCTTCAATAACCCTAGAAATCTTCCAACCCCCACTTACTTCTACTATACCCTGTGCTGCAAGAGCAATCTTTGCAACGAAGAGGACCTGCTAATATAGAGAGGGACTTGTTTCTCCCTCCTGTGATTGGGGAAGGGGTTATTGTGAGAGCTGTGTGTCTGGGGGAGTTCAACCTTCTCCAGAACTCGGCCTTAATCCTCTCCAGCTGCATACTGATCTGAGAGCCCCTCCTTGGGGTAAACCCATCTTCCCACAGCTGAAAGCAACTTTGTTCTTTGTTGCTTCCTTGTGAAGCAGAGACAGTGTTCAGGGCATCTGTTGGGCCCCTTCATAGCTTGTTGTAGGAAAGAAATAAAGACATTGTTTGTTGAAAATGCCCCTGGCCATTGTTTTCTTGCTGTGTGAGATCATTCAGCCTAGGTTCACTACTCAGACAAGCTCATTCCTCTTCTATATCCTTAGGAGTTCTTTTGTGGGATCATGGTTTCAGCTACTTGCCACCCTTTCAACACTGTAGGCTAAATGCTCATCTCAGTAGGTAGGTCCAAACCATCGGGCAGCCTTGGTATATGAATGTTTTGAACAAAAGACAGAAGTGTTCTGAGGTCTGTCAGTATGTAGAGTGATAAGTCAGGTCCCAGCTAAGCTGGGATGCCTAAGTCCTTGCCAGATCCTTTCAGTCCTCAGGTCAAGGGAGAAGGGAACAGGGAAGGTACCTGGCACGCCGTGGCACCTGGATTGCTGGGCCTGACAGTCACCTCTGTGTTTTCCCTGTGCTGTGGGACAAATTCCCCAGCAACTGACTTGTCTCTTCCACACCACCTGCTTTCACCGAGGTGACAGGATGTTGTTGCTCATGGCTAATTGTTATAATTTAAAAATGGCAGAAGATGACCTTGATGGGTTGGACCCAAGGGGCCCCAGAAAGTCATGCCACATGACAGAACCCCTGTGGAGGATTTATTGGGGGAGGGGAAGGGAGAGACACAGAGTGCACCTCTGGACACAAGAGCTGAAGAGAGAGGAGGCTGAGACAAAGCAGCCATTTATCGGATGCGCACAGACTATGCAATGATATGAGGCTGTAGGACCCTTGGCTGGCTAGGTATCTGCCTGAATGTTAGCAAGTGCGTCTTGCCAGGTCCCCAAGGGGCAGGCAGGCTATGCCTGAATGCGAACATTCCTCCTCTCTGTTTATTACAAACAGGTGAGGAGTTAAGGGTTGGTAGGTGAGACAGAATGAGGACATAGAGTTCTGGAGACTGCTTCTTGTTGACGTGAGGGCACTGGTCATCTTTGGCGAACCTGAGAAAGCTGGGGTGCTGGCCACATCCTGGCGTAGCTGGTTGTTTTACTGTTGTCCAGGCTCTTTGGAACCGGCTGGCGCTGCTTGGACCTGGTGAGTTGCTGCCATCTATGCAGAAGATAAAGTTAAGTTTAGGGGAAAAAAAATTTTTTTTTTCTTAGGTTCTGGTAGTTGATGGAGGGGATTCCCAAGGTTAAGGAAATGTGGGGTGGCTTAGGCTGTTAATTGATAGTACTTAATTGAGTGCTGCATCTGACCAGTTGACTCCCAGGAGCTCCCAAGAATTCTTTGAGTTTGTGTGAAGATAAGTTTTAGACACATTAGCATTTCCACTGTTTATAATCTGTACTGACATTTACGTTGTAGAAACTCAAGTCTTTGAGTCACAAGGGATCCGGAAATGATTTTGGTTGAAAGCGTTAACATTCTCTTTCTGTCTTTAGCTATTTCAGACTCTAAACAGCTGTCTGTGTGCCCCTTCCCTCCGGTTCCTTCTCTCTCGCTTATTTCTCTCCCTGGGTGGCTATGGCTCTCCCTCCCGTTCCTTGCCATGCTCCCAGTGCACACACAGTCTTCGCCCTTGCTCAGGTGTGGCTGCATGCCTGCTGAGCTACTCCTGGCCTGGCTCCAGAGAGCAGCACCTAGCCCTACCCCATCCTTTGTTTAACGGGCACCTTTTGTTTCTCTTATGGCCCTATGTGAATCTTGTCTGAGAGTTTCCCAAGGATCAAAGCCCTTTGCAAAACTTGGTTCTTCAGGAAACCTGGAAAACCGTGGTACCTGAGAAATCAAGGAATTTGCACTTGGCATTGTATCTTTGCAAGCTCCTTTCAGGTTGCTTTGAAGGTACGAAAATTAACTGGCCAAACCTTAAATAGAGAGAAAATAAAAATGCCCTAGGCAAAGTGAAAGCGCTTCACTCCTTCAAGGCTGGACCCCCTGGAAGGATTATGTCCTTAATTACGTCACCAGCCTGCTATGGCGTCCCAGCCTAAAAAGCAGGCGTGCCCTCTCTGTGCCCTCTCTTTCCGCACTCTCTCCTTCCATATTCTCTTTCCTCCGTGCGGCCTCTCTGTCTCTCTCTCTCTTCCAATAAAGCTCTAGAAAGGTAACCATGGCTCATGATTCTGCCAGCCATGAGCGCCATGCTTAACCAACACCCCCTGCAGCCACCAAAGGCTAAATTCATTCTTAAGGCGCCTCTGAGTCTTCTTTCCATGGATCCAGTGAACCCACTCGACATGACAACAACCATGACACTCAGGAATTCCCAACAGCGACACTCAGGAATTCCCAGTCTCTCTCCTGAGCCACAGAATCTACCCTCAGCCCCGTGTTTATGCTGCAGCTGCAGCTCCGTAGGGAGCTATGTAGGAGGCTGGGCTGCAGTTGGACTGACCTAATCAATCCCTCCCAGGCTCAGTCACTTCCTTCCTGCCCTTTCTTCCTGCCTGGGCAGCAAGCCAAAACTAGCGGGGCAAGGCCAGCCTGGAGTGCAGACAGGAACTCAAGGCGACAGACACACACAGGCAGGGGATCTACAGGGTACAGCTCTTCTGAGTCAAGGCCAAAGGTGACTCTGAGCCTTCAGATTTACTATTTGCATCTTTTTCTATCCAGAAAACGGTGACAGATGTTTTGGCATGATGAAAAGCACCTTTTAAGTTTGTAGTTCGAAAACAACCAAAGGGAATTTCAAATCCTGAGCTTGTGGCTGTTGTCATATAGTGGTAGGTATGATGTTGAGTGCTCCACCAGAGCTAGAATAATAGCTTATCAGAATTCCATCAGTTAACGCTAAAGTTATGAACACTAACAGAGTGAAAGAGAGGACTCTGGAACACGTTTCATTCTTTTATATGTCTCAAAACATTTTCTTTTTATCACCACTTAAGCCTTTTTATTATCACATAACCAAACCTTTTTTTTAAAGATTTATTTACTTATTATGTATACAGTGTTCTGCCTGCATGTGTCCTTGCAGGCCAGAAGAGGGCACCAGATCTCCTTACAGATGGTTGTGAGCCATCATGTGGTTGCTGGGAATTGAACTCAGGACCTCTGAAAGAGCAGCCAGTGCTCTTAACCTCTGAGCCATCTCTCCAGCCCCAACACATCAACAGATCTTAAAGCACCTTCTTTTTATCTAATTCACCAGGATATACAGGTGGCTGACCACTGAGAGCAGTCACTGCAAATCTAGTTCCTTAAATAAAGGATGGTAAAAAGTTACATTGAAGCCAGGCAGTGGTGGCTCATGCCTTTAGTCCCAGCACTCGGGAGGCAGAGCCAGGTGGATCTCTGCGAGTTCAAGGCCAGCCTGGTCTACTGAGCGAGTTCCAGGAAAGGCGCAAAAGAGACTCTGTCTCGAAAAACCAAAGGGAAAAAAAAAAGTTACATTAAAACTTGTTTTGTGAGTTTATCTCTTTTTTTGAGTCTGGTAGCCAGGTGAACTGTATCTAGACTTAGTATTAGCTCTAGGAGAGTGAGGCCCATGACCTTTATTTTACACACAGAACTGGGAAGGCAGCTGATGCCTTGACTGCTGCTGTTAATCTGACAAAGCTATGACTCATCTACTCATCAGACAGCATCAGAGTCCTGGAAGTGTTCTGCCCAGATCACGGGGACCCCAAAGAGACCACCACAGAGACCGAATCTCTTATGTAAAAGCAAAGAGCCTTTATTTTCAAGCTCTGGGCTGTCTGTCTGTCTGTCCCAGGACGCAGTGAGAACAGAGAGCCCTGAGCCCAGGCAGGGCAGGGTTTTTATCATAGCAGAGGTTGGGGTGAGGGGATTTCCAGGGTTCAGGACCCTGATTGGCTGACATTTGTCTAGGGATATCTGTAAAACAAAAATAGGTGTGTGCTAGACTCAGGGACATCTGGCCACCTTGTCTAATGGTTGGAATGTTTGGGATGTCAGGTACTTCTCCATCCTTGGGTGGATCTCTGAGTGGTGTCAGCTTATGGCTTTTCCTGGATCTGGATGTTGCCTGCCAATAAGCCTGACACAGAAGCTGTGTCTGGGCCCCTAAGCCTGTCATGGCTGCTGTGTGGTCAAGTTGTTTTGGGGCCCCTCCACAAGAAGGATTAATTTTACCTGAATTAGCGATTGAAAATGACAGAGATTTGCTTGCTGGCTACCTAGACAGCCACCTCAAGGTCCTCCATAGTCGTTGAGGGCTGAGGTCTCAGGGCAACATCAGTCTCCAGCTGCCAGGCCTCAGAAGATCCGACAGACTTTCCTGTGGAGTAGGAACTTGTGGAAGGACCAGCCTACCTTTGTCTAGGCAACTCGAGGCAGTCAATTCTCCAGTGTCCTGTTGCCCGTGCTCTGCAGAGGGTCTTGGCAGCGATTGAGGTGAAAGGCAGTTTTTGCTCAGTGCCACATTTGAAGCAAGTTCCAGGTGAAGGTTCTTCTGTGCCCATCCGTCTTCTTTGGAGGAAATAGGGGTGCTGCAGGAACTGGCATGTCTCTCTATCATGAAAAGCTTTTTAATTAAATGCTTTAAATGGCATATTCTTCAGATCTCTGAGCATTTGAGGACTGTCCATTAAGTATGTCTGAATAGATAAACTTTGTGTCTAGTTACTTGTTTTAAGCTTGACTTTGAAAACATACACGGAGGACTAAGTAGGGCTTATCCTTGTAATTAATTATTTCAGTATTTAGCATGACTACAATTAAAGAACTTGATCGTTGTAAGGATGACTGACTATTTACTTTTGTCCCCTAACAGAAGTTAGCAGCTTTCATAGGACTAGGACCTTATGTCCTGTTCCTGTCAGGTTTAGCCTTACAATAATGACTTTGATTGAAGCTCTTCTAGTAGCAAAATAAAACCTTCTAATCATAGATAATGGGCTCAATAAAGAAACCAAAAGAGCCATTTCCTGGGTTTGTACCAAGCTGTTAAGGCTGTCACCCAGGAAGACAAGGAAAAGAGGCAAGGGAAAGATCCCAGGATGAAATCAGAACAGGAGAAAGTGGGCTTGTGAGTTGGGGTGTGGCCTTGACAGGTCATGGGGGCCTCTGCCCAAATGCCCAACTCTGGGGAAAGAGCCCTCTCGGGGGACCAGGCATTCCATTATAAAATATTTATCTTATTTATCAAATACCTTATTTATCAAACACACATTGCCACTTACTTAAATTCTCTGTAGCTGGAGAATTTTTCTCCAGCTCCCACCGCCAAGTCCCGCCAGTCCTGGAGCCCACTTATAAAATAAACACACAGACTCTTACATTATTTAAACTGCTTGGCCATTAGCTCAGGCCTATCATTGTCTAGCTCTCACTCTTATATTCAGCCCATTTCTATTAATCTTTACTTTGCCACGTGGTTCGTGGCTTACCGGTACTTTACATCTTCCTTGTCTTGGCGGTGGCTCCAGCCGGTCTCCCTTTCCTTCCTCCTTCCTCAATTCTCCTCTCTCCTTGTCCTGCCTATACTTCCTGCCTGGTCACTGGCCAATCAGTTTAAAACATGTTTTTCTAAACAACAGTTACATGCACAGATAGGTACAGTTGGATCCAAGTTACAAACACATACACACAGAGTTAAAGTTAGCTTACATTCACACATATAGAGTTAAATCTAAGTCACATATATGTACACACACACACACACACACACACACACATATATATGTATATATATATGTATATATATATGTATATATATATATATCTTAAACAGGAGTTGAATAAATTAATAGAAAGGGGGAACTGGTGTGTGTTGAGTGAGACGAAGCTGGCTTCTCCATCTCTGACTCTCATGTTGCAGCAGACCTCGACAGGACATTTGGAGAGAGAGAGTAGACCAGAAGGCATATTTGTCACAGGTGGAAGAGAGAGGATCTGTTGTGGGTGGGGCAGCAGGTGGGGTTCTAGAGTGAAGTGGGTACCTCTGGTGGGTCCTGCCACGGTATGCCACGGTGCAAACACGCCGCACGCAACAGTTAGTGCAAGAGGTTTATTGGGAAGGGGAGAGCCAAAGAGTGCAAGGCTGCACTGGAATGGGGACTGGAGAGAGGCAGGCAGACAAGAGGAAGCGGGGGCAGGAGAGAAAAGAAGAGGTAAGAGAGGGAATCAGAGACAAGGAGGGGAATAAAAGGTAAGAGACGAGGCAAAGAGAACGAGTTCTGCCTGGTGGGCGCGTTTGAGGGGTGTACATGTCACATAGCTAGTGGTGGAAAGGGACCTGGTGACAGGTGATGATGGAACAGCTTTGGCAGAGGCAGGCTGCTGCTGCTGCTGCTGCTGCTGCTGCTGCTGCTGCTGCTGCTGCTGCTAAAACCAACCTTGAGATTCTTTAACGAATGAAGCAGAGTTAGCTGTCGGTAAGAACTAGGTAAGACTCCAGTTTTTTTTCTCTATTTGAGAGAGTTCACTTAATGAATGGGGGAAATGCAGCTTAGCAGGCTTCATAGCTAGCAGGAGCTAAGTGAGAAACAGGAAAAGAGAACAGAGAGCAGGCTTGGAGCGAAGAAAAGAGAAAGCTTGAATGTAGGGAAAGGTCCATTCCCCTGATCGCTCACAGTAGTCATAAAGGTTCCAAAAACATAGTGGGATCATGCTGGGCAGTGGTGGCACACACCTTTAATCCCAGCACTCAGGAGGCAGAGGCAGATGGATCTCTGTGAGTTCAAGGCCAGCCTGGACTGCACAGCGAGTTCCAGGACAGGCTCCAAAGCTACACAGAGAAACCCACCCCACCCCCCAAAAAAAAAAATTGGGACCAAGGGTGCTGTCACACGGCCATTTGGATTGGTTATCTAAGAGGTATGGAGGCCAAATTTGTTTGCAAAGGTGTGTAAGTTTAGGTGCCTTCAGGTCAGGTGCCAGGAGGAGAGGCTGGAGGTTTTCCGAGAGGCATCCCAAGGTGGAATGAGAGGGTATAGAAGACACGGTTCCCATGGATGAGAGAAGGAAAGGAGAGAGTCACTGCAACCTGTAGTCATGGCGGTCCCCAGGACTCAGGGAGGACCAAATGAGGACCAAGTCATTCAGAGGGTCGTCACCCAACTCAATGGGGGTTGGGCTTAGCCTGGCGAAGCCAGAGGAGGCTCCATGCCTGGTACCAGGGCTTTTGCAGAAGCCAGAAGGCGTAGACGACAACCAAGCTCTAAGAGGAGTCTTATCCACAGGAAAGGATCAGGATTGGGGTCACAAAAGTAACAAGGGCCTAGAGGAGCTGTGGGATCTAAGAGTACCAGAGGGGTGCCAGACAATCAATAGTCACTTCTTGGGACTCAGGGAAACATTTACACCAACTGAAGGGGAAACTTACCCAATTGCTGCTGCTGGTGGGTGGGGTGCTGAGTGATCAGTGAGCCGGAAAGTGAGCCTTTTGCGCATAGACTGGGTCCAGGGTCCCAGTGTGCCTCAGACCGCCTGTGGGCGGGAGGGACCACTAGGAGAGCCTGCCAGAGTCATGGCACCAATGTTATGATTTTAAAACAGCAGAAGGCAACTTTGGTGGAATGGACCCAAGGGGCCCAAAAAAGTTACACCACATGACAGAACTCATGTGGAAGATTCGTTGGGGGAGGGGAAGGAAAAAACACAGAGTGCACCTCTGGAGACAAGAGCTGAGGAGAGAGGAAGAAGAGGAGGAAGAGGAAAAGAAGAGAGGCGGGCAGGGTCCACCTTTTAAAGGGGGCTCGGTGTTGGAATTGCTGGCCACTCCTCCAGCTACATGGTCACGCATGTGCTGTCCAGTAGCCAGGCAGGAGGCTTGTTCATCCTGGGGCCTTACTTCCTATGAAATCCGTGTGCTGTGTGGTCACGTAATTTGCATGATCACATAATCCATGTGCATGAGTGGCATAGCTATGTGAGCCCATACGCGCATGTGCAGGGGAATCCAAAAAAAGTGGGTCACAGACTCCTTCCCCCCTTCTTCTTCTTCTTCTTCTTCTTCTTCTTCTTCTTCTTCTTCTTCTTCTTCTTCTTCTTCTTCTTCTTCTTCCTCTCTCTCCTTGCACAATCTCCATAGGCGTAAGCACATTTCCCTCTGTTCCTTCTCTTAATAAACTCTTATAGTGGGTTTTGTTGTGCCTCGTGGCTTTTCTCACACAGTAAACAGCACCACTTAATGAATAACATTGTGCAGCAAAAAACTAACATTGATACCTAGACGAAGCAGGCCCTCCCAGCGCTCTGCATCTGGGACCCTGTACCGAGGTTTGGCTCCATCTACTACAGCCCACTCTTCATTTGCCCGGCTGCTGGACCACTTTGCACAACACCAGCTGCTCCCATTGGTGAGTTTTTCCTTTCCTATCCCTAGCTGTTTCCCACGACTGCAGCTTGAGATATATTTCTTGCTGTCGGACCCCCAGGGGGCCCCTTGGGCTGCACACACACCGACTCATTCTCTCTTGACAAAGCATCGAATGCTGTCAGACCGGGGGTGGGGGGGAATGGGGGGGTGGGGTCCTTGAGCTACATATGCCCTGGCCCTCATTCTCTGGCTTGACGAAGCATTGAATGACTTGTGCCAATGGCCAATCCTTCCCTGATCTTGGGAATGCCTGAGATTGGAGTCTTGGATCACATTTGTTTTTTTTAGTTTTTTATTTTATTCTCTCTGCTGCAGTCATGAGACACAAGGCTTCCTCTGCCGAACTGACGTCCCTCCACTCTCTGATATCTGACAGGCTGCTACAACCACCCAACTCTGGCTCCCACCTTCTCTTACCCTAAGTGGCTCTCTAGCTAGAGATCAGTTTACAACCTGCCTCCTGGCAGGTCCTCATAAGGCTGCCCTCAGACCAGTAAACCATCAAAAGCTAAAAAACGTAATTCAAGATAATAAATAAAATCTGTCTCATGTCTCCCAGAGCTTCCAAGACATCAGGCAGAAGTCTTAGCTGTGGCATTTAAGGTGTACCATGGGAGAGATGAGAAAGCCTGTAAACGTAACTGCCAAATGCTGGCACACGCTATCCAATAGGCTGCCCAAAGCCTCCAGGCTCTGTCTTAAACGTAATGGAGAAAGCCACTGGGCTTGTGCGTGCCCTGTCCCACCCAGGCCACCAACTGGGCCTCGTCCAAAGTGCCACCAAGAGGGACACTGATCAGCCGACTGCCCTTGTGCACCTTGTGGCATGGGGGCATCGAACCTAGACCACCCTCCAGCTGACCTTCTAGGCTTGGCCATGGGTGAGGATTAAAGGTGCCATCTCTTGCAGGGAACTCAGGATAGCCATTACAGTATGGGGTGATCCATTTCCTTCCTTTTGGACACTGAGCCACTTACTCAGTCCTGAGGAAGTTTTGGGGTCCCACCTTGTCCTTGTTTCCCTATTGTCAGGGTAGGGGGACAGCCTTACCCACTTAACCAGACCCCATCACTTAACTGTACTCTCAAGGGTACCTAATAGGAAGAGATTTTCCAGCGAAGGTAGGAGCTTTCATTTCATTTGTTCCCCCCATTTGCCTCACTCCAGACCTGTCAGCAGTGCTTCTCCTCCTCATGCACAGTGACACAGACAAGGCCCTGCTCTCTCTCTCAAGTTCCAGAGGGCACAAGGATCCACTGCCTTGCCACCAATTCCAGAAGAATGAGGTTTCACTCTACAAGCTTTTCCTTCCTGGCTCGGTCTCCTAATTAACTACTCAGCTAATTGTTACAGGACCACCATAAAGCCAGAGGCCAAGGACCATCAAGTATACCCAGGTGGTAACATCCAGAGGTATTTACACCCCTAGACTCAAAAGGGTTTAGACTCTGCAAAAAACAGACTTTAATATAACAATCCATTACTGTTAAATGCCCTCAGCCATTGATCAGCTGTGCTTCCTGCATGCTAAACTAATAAAGGAAACAGGTGCCTTAACATCTGTCTCAGATAAGGCTTATCTCAGGTAAAAATTAAAAGCATGTTCCAAATCTCTTCTCTTCTCTTCTCTTCTCTTCTCTTCTCTTCTCTTCTCTTCTCTTCTCTTCTCTTCTCTTCTCTTCTCTTCTTTCTTCTTCTTCTTCTTCTTCTTCTTCTTCTTCTCTCTCTCTCTCTCTCTCTCTCTCTCTCTCTCTCTCTCTCTCTCTCTCTCTCTCTCACACACACACACACACACACACACACACACACACACACACACACACACTAACACTAACACTAACACTAACGCTAACCAATATAGCAGAGTATTAAACATTATATCATGGCCACCAGCTCAAGATTTTAAATTCACTGTGACTGCTTCTTAATATGTTTAAAAATTCTTCCGAGCTCCAGAGCCAGTTTGAATCCACCTGGACAGGTCAGATCCATCTTGTCAGACCCAAACAACCACAGAGCAATAGGAGAAGATGGATGATTCCCAAAGTAACAGAGGACAATCTACTACCTCAGGATGTCCAGCTACCCCAAAAGCCCCCTTCCATACCCCCAAGAGTTAACTGATGCCCACCAAGTCAGCAGGAAGCAGTTTCATTCACCTGCCATTTTTTATAATAAGCAAAGAGTCTGGAATGTTGGAATTGCTGGCCACTCCCCCAGCTACATGGCAGTGCATGTCCTGTCCAGTTGCCAGGCAGGAAGCTTGGTCATCCCACATGATCACGAAATCTATGTGCATGAGTGGCATAGTTATGTGAGCACATACACGCATGTGCAGGGGAATCCATAAAAGGCGGGTCACAGACTCCTCCCTTCTTCTTCTTCTTCTTCTTCTTCTTCTTCTTCTTCTTCTTCTTCTTCTTCTTCTTCTTCTTCTTCTTCTTCTTCTCTTCTTCTCTTCTTCTTCTTCTTCTTCTTCTTCTTCTTCTTCTTCTTCTTCTTCTTCTTCTTCTTCTTCTTCTTCTTCTTCCTCTCTCTCCTTGCACAATCTCCATAGGCCTAAGCATATTCCCCTCTGTTCTTTCTCTTAGTAAACTTTTATAGTGGGTTTTGTTGTGCCTCATGACTTTTCTCACATGGGAAAATTAATGAATAACATTGTGCTGCATTATGCTGCATTAAACTAATACTTAGTGCATGCATACAGAGACTACACAGCCACTTAGCACATGTGCACAGACTATGTGAATACATAGGGCCATAGGACACTGGACTAGCTAGGAATCTGCCTGAATGTTTGCAAGCAAATCCTGACAGGTCTGAAAGGGGCAAGCCAGGTATGCCTGAATGCTAACACTAACCCCTGGCAGGCTCTGCTAATTTTTAAATTTCTATTACATTTATATTTTATGTATATGTGTGCATGCATGTGGTCCTATTTGGGTGTGGGTTCTCTTCATGTCTAAAGTGCTCAGGAATAGTGCCAATGCATGCACACCAGCGCTGCTAGAGAGTATGGCAGGGAGAGGCAGAGAATCACCAAGATAGATGGAGAGATTTGCCTGAAAGAATCGCCTCTGAAGGTGGAGGTGGTGCATGGCTTTAATTCTAGCACTTGGGAGACAGAGGCAGGTGGATCTCTGTGAGTTGGAGGCCAGCTTTGTCTACAGAACAAGTTCCAGGATAGCCAGAGTTACACAGAGAAACCCTGTCTCCAAATCAAAAAAAGAAAAAAGAAAAAAAAAAAAAGAATTGGCTCTGATAGGTCTGGCTCTTTCTAAACTTGTGGGCCAGGGCATCAGGCTTGGGTTTAGGTCTGGTCTGACAAGGCAGCTGTGAGTCCAATTTCTTCAACCCACAGGCTAGAAGCACAGAGTGTCTAGGTTGCAGTGTGCAGATGTGAATCTCATTTCGATGTTCCTCAGCCTTTGCTCACAAGGCCCTCAACAGACTGGGCTGAGGCTACCCACATTCGGGCAGTCTACAGATGTAAAGGTCAATCATATTTGCACGTTTCCATTGCAAGAGCATTTTGACTGGGGTGCCTCACATGCTTAGTACCACACCTAAGTGGACATGCACAAGCACTATCACCTATCACACTGAGGATCTTGTGGGCCTCTCAGTCTGCCTTTTGTTTTTTAATGATACCATCCATGCCATAACACAGATGAGGGCTCTGTGCCTGTTTTGTGCAACTTTAATAATTATGTTTGGTGGCTTTATAAGCTACAAATCACATAATGCACAACTCACCCACTTAATATGTAAAATGCAGGTGTTTTGTATATTGTGTATATGGATATGCCCATCATCACCATAGTCAATTTTCAAATGCTTTTTCATCAAAATAAACTTCAGGACCATTCGTGACCCCTGTCTTGTGCCATCCAGGCTGTCCTCACTCTGTAGCCAGCCTATACTACTGCACTTCCTGTTTCTATTGATGTTTATATTCTGGACATTACCTAAGACTGAACTTGCATGAAGCTTGGTCTTTGGTAACTTAACATATATATTATATAAACTTTTTTAAGAGTTGTATAATTTTTGTGTTTCATATATGAAATATATATATATAATTTCTTTGAAGTGGCATAATATTTTCAAGGTTCACCTCTTCAAGGTGTAACCATCAATATCTGCTTTCATGTAAACTCACTTGCACAGGTGATAAATCCTGGCACCTGAAAGTCTGTTAGCTAGGGACCAAAAACCAGTGTCTCTATCATAACTGTGAGAGGGGACAGGCTCCTCTGGGTATGCATGTGGCCTCAGCAGCAGCTGGACTCTAACATCAAATTTTTATGTTCCCAGCCTTTTGTTTATATAAAGAAGAGATGGTGGGTGATTTTATAGGAAAAAAATAAAGCTGTGTCCACACAAAAGGAAGTGACTTCTCCCAGGTCCCAGAATTTGCATCATAATGACTTATAACCATGATTTTTTTTTCAGGGCATTGCTATTGCTAACACACACATACACACATACAAAATTGCAACTCTCATCTTAAGGGAATAAAGGATAGTCTATTCTGGAGCTGTTTTAAGTGACCATGGCCCAGGAACACAGATTTTAATTTCCCCAAATTCCATGTTTCAATATGGAAACATTTTCATGAAGATTCTGTAGTTTTACAAAACAAAGATAGTCATAGATCAAGGCAAGTTTAAAACACATTGGTGGGTACAGTGGAGAGGCGGCTATAGGCAGATGGGGGAAACATTTCTGTAGGCCCAAGATGTTATCTGATGACATTTTGGACTTTTGAATTGGTGGAAGCTAGTGGTCTGTTAAGTTAATAGATTCAAGGTTTCTGTCTACTAGTCACAGGATGTTAGTTCTCACACAGAGATGGTCAAGGACAGTCTGTTCTGGAGGCTAAAGCTAGCTGAAGGGGAGGGAATTCACCTGTGGAGCTGCAACGTTCCAACCTCTCCACATCACTGCAGTTGTTTCGTTTTGCTTTTTTATTTCAAACTTTTTGTTGATTTGTTTTGTTTTGTTGATGTGTTTGGGTGTTTTGCCTGCTTGTGTCTCTCTATACATCGTGTGTGTAGTGCCAGTGGAGGTCAGAGAGGGTGTCAGATCCTTTGGAACTGAAGTTACAGGTCACTGTGAGCCACCAAGTGGGTGCTGGGAATTGAACCTGGGTCCTGTGGAAGAGCAGCCAGTGCTGAGCCATCTCTCCAGCCCCAACTGCAGTTTTAATCAGTCTTTGCTGACACAGCTTCTTTTCCAGAATTCTGGTCCATACCACCAAGGAAGTAACTTTCATCAGCTGTCTGCTTGCCAGCAATGGTCATATGACATATGATTTATTTTGTTGTTTTATGTTTAACATTTATATTGTATGTTTAAAAAGTTTAATGTGGATGCTAAGACTTAGGATCACTCATAAGCTCATAAAACATTTGCCTGTTTTAAAATATTAGTACTTAGGTGTTTCAGGACTGACTTTTTGAGGTTTTTTTTTTTTTAACATAATGGTTTTATTCACAAACCCTGTTTTCAAAATTTTTAAATTGACCAACAAGCACAGGTTAACACACACATGTTGTTGTATGTTTTTTACTCTTTGGGGGGGGCACCACCCAGCTCCCAAATAAATCACACATGGAGGCTTATTCTGAATTATGAATGCCCAACCTTAGCTTGGCTTAGTTTTTAGCCAGCTTTCCTTAATTTTAAATTATCTTGTCTTTCCTTTTGCCTCTGGGCTTTTCCCAGTCTCTTACTTGTGTAAGTCTTACTCTTACCCTGTGGCTTGCTGTGTAGCTGGGCGGCTGGCCCCTGGAGTCCTCCTCCTTCTCTGCTCCTGCTTTTTATTCTCTCTTCCCAGATTTCTCCTATTTATCCTCTCTGCCTGCCAGCCCCACCTATCTCTCTCTCCTGCCTTGCTATTGGCCATTCAGCTCTTTATTAGACCAGACAGGTGTTTCAGACAGGCAAAGTAACACAGCTTCACAGAGTTAAACAAATACAACATAAAATAATATTATGCAACACACACAGTTTTTGTGCCTTTCTTGGTAACAAGATAGTTTATGATCCAAAATTATTTAAAATCTCTCATATAGTTCTCTTCCAAGGACTGTAGTTTTCTTCCAAGGTACAGCTTTCTTTTAATTGGTTCATTTGTTAATTTCTTAATGTCACTAAGCCTCATTGGATTATGATTAACTTTAAAAGGTCAAGAGTCTAAAAATGACAGGGTTATCTGATTCATGTCACCAGTAAGGTAAGAGTGGACTCATGTTGACTTATTACGGGTTATTTTAACTTGCTCATGGTAACATCAACAAACGCTGACTTAAAAGACTTTGAGACGAAGACAGAAGACAAGGACAAGTTGAGATTCACATATCTGAAACTATGTGGGGTTTTGTCTGAGCTGTTTCTGAGTGTCATACAGACGTCATTAAATTTGGTAAGTATTAGAAACAGCAAGATGTGTCATAAGACCCGAGCATGGCCCCGATTATAACGTGCTCTGCACTTCGGTTTGTTTGCATGTGAATGAGTGGGTATGTTTGTATATACACATTTTATTTTTAAATGTCTCTGTTATTGTATGTGTGTAGATGGTTTACCTGCATGTCTGTCTGTGAGCCACATGTGTGCAGTGACTGCAGTGTTCAGAAGAGAGTGTTGATCCCCTGGAAGCGGAGCTATAGATATTTGTGAGCTGCCGTGTGGGTACTAGGAACTGAACCCATGTCCTCTGTCAAAGCAGCCAGCGCTCTGAAGTGCTGAGCCACCTCTCACTTCCTTGATGTTTCTGATCAGGGATGGAAGGGTGACTGAAATCTGAGAGGAAAAGAAGGACAAGAGGAAGCTTTGGTCTCTGTGGCCTACTACATATTGTTCCCTGCAAGGTGAAGCTGCAGGACCTGGACCATCCAGCCTCTTGAGAACAAGTCATCATTTATTCAACCCCTCTCCTTTATATAGACACACAGCTCATCTTACTAAATGCGGCAAGGAAATAGCCCATGCATGTATTTCTTCCTACTCGCTTTGCTTTTTGCAGTCATTTTGGAATGACCCAAGAGTTGTAGACAGGTACCAAGACTTTACCCCATCATTTTGCCAACTTCCTCTGGAGCTGACATCTCATGTCATCAATGTGGTGTTCACCAATACAAAAGATGAACTTGGACTGACTGAAGAGATGGCCCAGTTGGTAAAATGCCTGCCATGCTCTCATGAGGTCCTAAGTTTAGCCCCCCAACACCTGCATAAAAGCTGAATGTGGGATGGGTGGTAACCTGGAGCTCACTGGTGGGATAGTTTTCCTGTGTACTGTGGGTTCAGTGAGAGACTTTGTCTCAATAAATAAGTTGAAGAGTGCGGGAGGCAGACACCTGATGCCCACTACTTTCCTCATATGCATGCATGCTTGTATGCATGTGTGTGTTCACACACCCTTTTATAGAAGGAATTAATTGAGTCATAGAAGACAATTAGTATTTTCACCAGTTTTTCCAGTAACGGCCATTAGCTTTGCTTCCAGGTAGGAACCCAATACCTTTGGCCGTGTGTGGTAAGTGTGTGTTCCTTAGGCTCTTCCCTCCTCTGTGCTGTCTGACTGAGGCCTGAAGCTCTGCTGGGGTGTTCTGCCGCACATCCATGGATGTACACCCATCTTGTGTTCTCTCCTGAGTAGAGTGTTTTCACATCTGGGAAAGAATGATACAGACAGGAAGAGCCGGAGGTTACTTTGCCTTTTCTTTGTGTGTGTGTGTGTGTGTGTGTGTGTGTGTGTGTGTGTGTGTGTGTGTGTTGGTTATCCGTTCATAGGTTTTTACTGGTTTACCATGGGTTTTGAGGGTTTCTCTCCTTCTCAAAGTGACTTTTTTGCTATTTATGTAGATGTTCATGGCTGGTGTCCAAGGAGTCCAGAAGGAGTGTCATATGTCTCCTTGAGAGCAGGAGTTGCAGGCTGTTGTAAAAGCTGCTTTGCATGGTTGCTGGGAACCGAGCCCAAATCCTCTGCAAAAGCAGCAAGTGTTCTTAACCACTAAGCCAACTAACTCTCCAGCCCTTAAGGTGATTTTTACATTGAGGGCTTTAAAACCTTATACCGAATGTTATAAGCATGTTCTACCATTTCACCAGTTGGATTTTGATTGCTTGGTGGATAGATTGATTTTTTTTTTCAATGCAAAGACAAACACATTTCTATTGTTCATAAGAGACATGGTTTATATTTTATCTGGACAGCTAAGAAGAAATGAGGCAAAGAGAGTGGTTAGGCATGCTTGAGGCCCAGGGCACATCCCCTCCCTGAATGGTACACTGTACTTTGACCAGTGGTGTGTGTAGACTAGGAACATGGGGGCTGAAGGGTATTACACACTGCTGCTCCAATGCCCCCAGTGTAGACTAGGAACATGGGGGCTGAAGGGTATTACACACTGCTGCTCCAATGCCCCCAGTGAGTCTGGCTTGTGGTATGTGCTCATCTGCTGACCAGAACAGATGTGTACAGAAGCCATTATGAAATTTGCTAACCAATGTCTGACCCTTGTGTTACCGGGACATTTCTCCAAGGTTTGTCTGCCATACTTGAGGCGCTTGCCTCTTCTCAGCATCCCCAGGAATCTGCACACGGTCTGGACTGGAGGGTGATCACTGAGCATCCACTGTGCCTCTGAGGTCAGCGCCATAGCACATGACATCTGGGGTGTGTGGCGTACACGCTAGTTTCGTGGCCAGTTCTGTCTCTCCTGGCACCTGAGAATGTGTCACAAGTGACGTCATAGGCTTTCACTGTTGACATGAGATGTCATTTTCTGATGCTGGGTTCCTTTTGCACAACACTCGAACAATACAAAGGAATTTGAGGAGAGGGGTCAGGAAGAGAGTAACAGGCATGTTTGGGACCAGACAGGAAGACAAAGCCAGCATATGGGCTCACTTGAATGACCACAGTAGGAGGCTGGGTGTGTATGGTGGGGGCAGTGACAGAGAAAGGACAGTATGCCTCCAGAGCCATTCCCTGGCCTTGAATCACACCTGTCAGATCCTAGACAAGAAGCTAGCCTGGCCACAGGCATAGGGCCCCAAGGGAGAAATGAGGGGTAGCATGTCCTCGGAACAGGAGGACGCTGCTGGCCTCCTGGGATACCAAAAAAGGGTGTGTGACTAGCTGACAGGCCGGAAGGTGAGGAGGGGGCTGGAGTTGGGCACCAAAACAAAGCGGTAGGCCAGCTGCACATCCTCTTGTCTTGGTGTCTCCACCGTGAAGGATTTCAGGATCTGGAACACAAGGGACATCCATCTGGCCTCCTCAGCAGGGCAGAGCACTGGCCCATCTCCAGCAGAGCTGCTCAGTGCTGCCACCATGCTGCAAAGAGGACCTCCTATGGGGCCATGAGAGGCCAGCCCTACTCTAGAGACCATACCCACCCACCAAGCTGCCATTAAGGACCTATCTAGGCTCTGCTTGCCCACACTACTTTGCAGGCCCCATCCTACTTGAACTTATCCTTAAGGCCCTTCCCTCCCCGGGTGCCTGCTCTGGTGAGGCAGACACCCCAGGATCCCACAGGCACCACCCAGAGCTTCTCACATAGTGCAGCAGGAGCATCATCTCCACCTCTGCCACTCGCCTCCCCAGGCACTGGCGCACCCCAAAGCCGAAGGACAGGTGTTGGAAACTCCCTTTCTTCTCCAGCCAGCGCTGAGGCATGTAGCACTCGGGCCTCGGAAATACTGAAGGGTTTCGGCCCATGGAGTAGAGATTCATACTGAGGACCATCTGTGGGCAGATGCCAATGGCAAGGTCAGCCTCCTCTTTGAGGAGATGCAGAACAGGGCAATTGGTGAGTCTGTAGGAATCACTCACCCCAGCAGGGACATGGTAGTTCTGAAGCACCAAGTCAGAGCTTAAAACTCTCTCCAAAAAGCTGGCAACAGGATAGAGCCTGGAGGTGGGAAAGCAACAGGAGAGACCTCAGCGATGAAGGGCTTCTCCTGTCCACATCTGTGCCTTTCTCCCTCACGTCCCTGGAGAGTGTGGTTCCTGCCTATGCTGAGCTCAGCCAACCTCCAGAGGAACATTAGCATCCAGCCATAGGAAGAAGAGCAGAGAACATGGCTGCCCTCGGACCCCAGAAAAGACAGGGGACAGAATAGCAGGGAAAGGGCAGGCAGCACCTACCTCAGGGTCTCTTTAAGGGCAGCCCGCAACAGGGGCAGGTCGGACATAGCCCTCTGAGGGTTTGCAGCGATGCTAGCCTCGGCGGCCAGGCTCTCCTGGCGAAGTGCCCGCTGAATGTCTGGGTTCCGAGCCAGCTCAAAGAGGGTCATTACCAAGGGGACTGCTGTCTGCCGGATTCAGAGAGCAATCTCAGACACCAGCCCTGACCCTCCCAAAGGGCATCCCTACTGTAAAGATACCCTTCCCCAGGAAATTTGCATGTCAATAGCAACGCGGGACCCTCAGAGCCCTGACTCCTCCTCACATGTTCCCCTAAACTTCTAGCCCTACAGTCTTGGGGAAGACCACTAACATCTCAGACCTGGCCAACACCTCAGCACCTTCAGAGTTGCGTGCTCACCAACTGATCTGGTGCCCACTGACGTGGTCTTTCTGTGTCACTAAAGGAAACTGTGCCACCCGCATCTACCTTCCCTGATACCTGATTTGCATTGGCTGTCCACGTGCCCCTCTAATTGGCCTTGTTGTCCAAACCTCTAATGGGTCATAGCTCTTCACACTGACCCCTGACTGGTATGAGCCCTGAGCCTCTAGATCCAAAATGCCTATTTCAATGATATGGCCCACAAAAGCAGTCTCTTAGGGGTCTCCCTGAAGTCCCTGCTCTGCCTCCATGCTCCACATCAGGCATATCAGCTTGGTTTTATGCTGGCTTATTGGCATAAGACCTGGTGCATGGCCCTTCCTAATGGGGACCAGATCCCTGTTGGCCTTATCCGGCCCTGTGTCCTCTGCTTCGGGTAGCCTGCTGCCTCCCCAAGCCTTGGAGTGTGTGCATACAACTCTGGCTTTTCAGACTCCCTCTTATGGGCTCTCTGGTCTCTGCTTACACTGTTCCTGCAGCTCTGGCTTCTCACTCCCTAGCCCTGTGCTGGTCCTCATCCCCTCCCAAATACTACTCTATGGTGGAAGCATCGTGGGCTCTGTTCTTACTTTTTCTTCTCTAGAACTTACTTTTTCTTCTCTAGAGGCCTCTATTCCTAATCAAGAAGCCTAGCCCAGAGCAGTCCCTTGAAGAAGGGTCCTTCAATAGTCAGGAAAATTGTACCTGGACCCACGTTTCCTACTAGACTGCACTTCGATCTTCTCCCTTCTGCATCAGTGGGCAACTTGGGTATTGATCGCTCCCTCATCCTTGTCTTCCCCTGCACCTGCCTCTCGTTCACACTGACCAGGATGCCTGCTCCACAGTCCAACTGAGAACTCTGGGCTGCTCACCATCCTGCTAGGCCAACAGCACACTCATGCATTGGAGGAAGTGAGGGGTAATCTGCTGTTGGTGTGGTTCTTCTAACCTGACTTGTGCCTGGACTTGGATGTACAGGTCTTGCCCACAAACTCCCCAGCTAGGATCCCCTTTCCTTTGCTCAGACATTTCCCTGGCTTCTCAGAGGATGGCTATGATGAGTGAACAGGATTGAGTGACCCAGGTGAGGAGGGAACTGTGCTTTGGGGGAACACCAGGGGATGTCAGGATGGAATTCATGCTCTGTGGGATCCTGACCGTGTCCACACTTCCAGCAGTGAGCTCCAGAATATTGGCCTGGATGCCATCCATTGGCAGGGCACCCTCTGATATCAGCTCTGATATGACACTCCAGGACTGAGGGCGACCCTTTGCCTGCTCTTGATACACATTCTTGATGGATTTTGTGACTGTAGAATAAGAGACAACATGGAATCATGATGCTGGGACAGGCCCCTCAACATCAACATCATCTTATCTAATCATGTCCCTAGTACCTCAGTCTTCCAGCTTGTGGACCACTATTACTGGGTCATGCAACCCTAAACACACTGTGGAATCACAGGGGAAGGTCCTTAAGCAATCCCTGCTCTTGAAAGTTGATGGGAATCATGTGACCATTGTCCCCTGCCCCAAGGTGCTGCCCGGGTCAGTGGCCCTCACCATGCTCACAGATGAAATCCCAGGACTCAAAATTCTCTTTCCACACCCGGCTGCTTGTCCAGCGACTCAGGCTCTGGGGCAAGAACAGGAGCTGTGTGGTGGTCTTGAACACAGATTGCAAGGCATGGATGAACTTCAGGCTGCCAGGGTTCAGGTCATGGCCAAGGAGGCCCAGCCGCTCCCCAAAAAGGACAAAGTGGCTGGCTGCAGAGAGAATATCATCACTGAGCTGAGGCGGCCCCTGGTCTCAATGCTGTCTCTCACTTTCTCCTTCTTAGCCTCTGCCTTCCCAGTATCCCTCAAGCTGGAAGCTCCCCCAGGTCACACACCTTCTATGGTATAGTTGAACACACTGGAATAAAAGTCCGTGGAGAAGCTTCCATGGGCATTCAACAGCATCTTCTTCTTCAGGGCCTCCAAGAAGTCCCTTGCTACTATGTCCACCATGGGGACAAACTTTTGAACGGCCTTTGGTGACAGCATATTTGGGTTCAGCCTCAGTCGGTTGAAGCGCCATTCAGGCCCATTTCTGCAGGGCACAGAGCAGGGCTACAGACACCTCCCAGGAAAGGCCTGGCCCAGGCTTGTGCCCATCTTTCTGCCTCTCAAAGAAATTGGGGCAAAGGGTGTCAGGGTCAGAAGCAGGCTTTTCAGGTCCTGTGCCCACTTCTTTCTTCCATCATAGCCTCTATGTATAGGACAGAGGTCACTAAGTCTGAGGTGGACTTGGCACATCTATACCCAGGGAGAAGGAGACTCTGCTGTCAGCTCTGCCCACCTGATCTATACCACCTCCCCACAGAGGGAGAAGCCCTAGCTGAGCTCACCCACCCTGTCAGTCCTGTAGAGTGTTTGGTCTCTGAGTCATCAGCATCTGCCTGTCTCAGCTAAGGGATCCCATCTTCCCTAGGGCAGGAGCCACAGCAGAGGACCACTCACAACATGCACAAACCACAGTCCAGGGCACGGGGCTCCCATGGAGATACTCCAGTAAATGACAGGCAGGAGTTTGCACACTGAGCCACACATGCAGAATGCCTGTCCTTTGGTGTGCTAAAGCCTGCAACAACGGACAGTGACCTCATGCACATGTACATACACACATGTACCCACACAAGACCTCAAAAACATATGTGAACACCTTTAGTCCCTATGTGTATAAACCTAAGAGAACAGCTGTGCACACTGAGGCATACACACATTCCTTCAGAGAGTGAAGTCCTAAATCTCGACACATCACGTGGTCATACTTTCAAATAAACACTAACAAGTTAAATGTCACAAATATACAGATTCAAGAAACATGCACATACATGTACACATGGCTCTGCCCCACGATCTGTTGACCATTTCCTTGCTTCCAGATGATTTCAGTCAGGGCTCTAAGGAACTCATTTCTCTAAACCATTACTAAGAAAACACTGCTCTTGTTGTGGTCTCAGGTAGCTGTCCACAACCTGACTTCCTTTTTACTCCCAGTAGTATTAACCCCTTTGCCACTCATGTAGCCAGGGTCACCAGGAGCCCCGATTGCCTCTCCAGATGTGCATCCAGCAGCAGGAGGGAGCTCTCCCCTCTCTCACCACACCACTAGTGTTTGATTGTGAGCCCACAAGAGCCACCAACTTCCTGCTCTCCACCACTCCACCCCCAGGACTGTCTACCTCAAATCTCTGGGAGTGAAGTCACTTCTAGGGATGCAGGATGCATGGCTGGACGTCAGGCTATGGCAGAAGAAGCTATGGCCCTGAGCCAGTGGATTTCCGAACCCCCACCTCCTTGGAGAACTGCTATAAGCTGTTGTAAGGAGAGCCATGCCCTGGGAAAGACCTGTTCAGAGTAAGTGCTGGGTGGAGCATCATAGTTTCTCTCATATCTACTTGGCCATCTCCCTCCTTCCCAGACCCACAACCTCCATGACATGGGACCGATCTGTGCTTGGCAATGCCTGGTCTTCACATTCACCCCAGACAGTTCTGCATCCTGCGTTCAATACTACAGCCTCACCTCCCTCCTCATTCCCAATGTTCACTCACAGCAAGAATATGCCACATCTCAGGCCACGCTGTTCTCTGTGGGCCACCCAGGGCTCCAAGACATTGCGGTAGGGCTGTGTGCTGTCTACTTGGAATATCTTCTCAGCATCCTCTGGCATCATCACAGACACAACCTGTCTTCTTCCTATGTTGTGCCTGTGGGGTGAAGAACACAGCGCTGCTGAGGGTGGACTGCCCTCCACCTGAGCATCCTGCAAAACCAACCCTGTCTGTGTGCTCCCTCACCTCAGCCTCTCCAGCCCTTGCTTTCCCCTCAGAAGGGGATAGCCTCAGAAGGGCTATCAGAAGTGGGATAGCCTCAGAAGGGCTATCCCACTGCCTGCCTGACTCCTCTCCACTTCAGCACTCCTGGCACTCTGTCCTCTCAGCAATGAGCAGTGCCTTTCTCTGTCCACATGGAGAACCATGGTCTCCATGAGTCAGGCCCATAACCTCCTGTGCTCCCTCCCTGTCTTCCTAAGGAGGGAGTGCCTGGTGCCTACTGGGGAATGCAGCACACCTCATACTCTGCAGAGCCTGAGCAACCAGAGGGTCAGGAAGCTCTGTCTGTGCTCAGCTATGGGTCAGGAAGGCCCTTACCTGAAAATGGGCCCCAGCTCCTGGAAGGCCCGATGCATCTCCAGGTGCAGGTTCTCCTGGCCCTGCTCCCTCAGCATCTGTATCATCCTCAGCCACTTATTTCTGGAGTACAGGGGGATGGCTTCAAAGGGTTGCAGTGTCTTGGGGGCTGGTGCTGCTGTGGTGCCCAGTGCCCTCATCCTGTGCAGGCAGTGCCAGGGTCTCGCCAGCCACACATCTGCCTTCACCCTGAGTGCCATTGCTTCCTCCTCTGATCAGTCCACGTTCTTTTATCTTGCCTTGATCTGCTGACTGATAGGTCGCTGCTGCATATGTCCCTGGACTTGCCCTAGAAATCTATCCAGAGCTGAAGGCTCTGCTGGAGGTAGAGGAAGGAGCTGGCATTCTGCCTGGTCCTGTCTCTGCAATGCCTGCTCAAGGTGGGAGTTGAGGCCAGGTGCAGAGTCTATACGGACATCTGAAGAATTTCTACTGGTGGGCACATCCCTCTTTCTCCTCCCCAAGTTGAGAGCAGTCAGATGGACAGATTCTGCCTCATTGTGGAGCCTTGAATGAGTCATCCTGCCTTGAAGATCACTAGCCTGAATAGGAGGATGGGTTTTTACTAACTGCCCTGATTCACACTGAAGTGTCTGCTTTTAAAATTTCTCATTTGTTTTCAAACTGAAAACTAATAATTAAATGTATTTATCACAGGATAGGAGGATGGCTTGGTTGGTCAAGCATGAGAACCTGAATACAGAGCCCTCAGATCAATGTAAAAGCTAGCCCCATCAGTGAGAAGGTGTAACCCAGCATTCAAGAAGCCATGGCAGGAAGATGCCAGAGCTTGCTAGACAGTCAGTCTTGTAGTCAAATGTGAATATTCTAGGTTTAGTACAAGACCCTGTACACACACACACACACACACACACACACACACACACACACACACACATGCACACATACACACCTTTAAACCTCTCCCCCACAGATGTATGTGGGTATGTGTATACATGTGTATAAATTTATGTACATATTTCTCATGCAGTAGAGGATATTTTAAAATTCTTTTTACTTTTATTGATTACTTGTGGATTTCACATCATGCATTCTGATCCCACTTATCTCCCTGACCCCTCCAGTCCTCCCTCTGCTCTTGCAAATTTCCCCCACAATAAAACAAAACTTAAAAGAGTAAAACCAAATCTAACAAAAAAGGGGGCGGGCGGGAGAAGAATCTCATTGTGGAAGCTGTAGTGGGCCCTGTTGGGTCACACAAGTTTACCCTTTAGTCTATTCATATCTGCTTGCAACTGTTCATTGTCACCAAGCACTGGACTCATCCGTCTGTCTCAAGGCCTCTGGCTTCTGCTACACCAGGGAAAATGGATTCTCACCGGGGCTCCTCTTTGATATCCTGTTGTTGTCCTGTGTCGTGGAGATCCTGCTGTTTTGGATCTGTAGTTTGGTCCCCTTCACATGCTCTAACAGTTCGAAGATGAGGTGGGTGTTGGGGTGGGCTAGCTCATAGCCATGGTTCTGGGCCTGGCTGTTAGCTACCAGTTTTCCCTGGTGGCCATTACCTGTGCGAGCTCTCCAGAACTGCCTCGGCTAGCTCACCCAATGCAGCCTGAAGCAAGGAGTGGGGACAGTTCTCCTGCTCTTCAGGTCTTCATGTCTGGTTCACCCACACTCGCAACACCAAGGCCAGCTCTACTGTTTGCCCAGACAAGATACAGGGCCCTCTCTCCTGATTGCTGTAGGGGACCTTCCAGGGAGGGGAAGGGGGTTAGCTCTCCTGCTCTCAAACCCTCAGGGCTGGCTCACCTGCACCCAGGACAACAGGGTCAGCTCTAGTGTGCTTCCCAGGATGGGTGAAGGGCCCGGTCTCTTGTGTGCTGCAGCCGGTGAGGGGCAGGGCTAGCTCACCCACTCCCAGGGCCGGCTCTCTCACCTGCCACAGGTGATAATGGGTGGTGTGGTCGGGGCACAGAGGAGGATTTTTAAAACGTGTATAAATCGTTTTATGACTAAGCTGAGCTAAATAACACACTGTTATGATTTGTATGAGAAATATCCCTCTCCCCCCCACCCACCCACACACACAGAGGCTTGTGTGTTTGGAGACACTATAGAACGTTTGGCTGGTAGGGCTTGGCTGAAGACAGTGGACATCAGTGGTGAGGGTTTGGGTCTCTCACCCAGCCCCATTTCTTTCCATATCAGCTTTGTGTGTCCTGTTTTGATGTCTGTCAGGAGATGAAGGGCCAGTCTTCTGCTTCCTGTTTCACAGCAGCTTGCTCCCAAGCTCGGTTAGATCACAGGTGCTAGAGTTGCCTCGCTCCCAGAAATCAAGCTGTGCCCCTGCAGCAGACAGGTCCCTGCTGTGAAAGCACATAGATCCCATAGAGGATGGAAGCAAGCCCTGCCCCTCCCCCTCAGAGCTGACAGATGAATTTGTGGTCATAGCCAGTATCTGGGTCCTTGGCACTGAGTGCCTAAGTGGAATTTCCCATCTCCCCGCATCTGAAAAGACACAGAAGTCAGCTATTCCCTCTGTTCAGGGGGTATCTCTGAAGGCTCTCTTTCTCCTTCAGACCCACCCACCCATCTCCACCTCTCTGTGTGTCACCTCTTTCTCTCTTATTCACCTCCCTGAAACTTCTGATGGAGCCCCTCTCCAGGTGTTTGAGGGAAGCCTCCACTCCCCTTTCTGTTTTGGTCACTTCAGCGCTCATCTTCTCACCTGATCTCTGTCCCTTCCCAATTAATCTCCCCCCCTTCAACCCCCAATCATGACCCTTGTGGTACCCAGTTCTCCTTACTAATATAAGAAATGCATCCTTATGGTCTGCTTTCAAGATGAGGTACATTTAGGGTCCATCAGGATTACAAAGAAGTTGGAGGCAATAGGTTCCTGTCTTTCCCTGGCTAGCAGCTGGTGCCTGCTTGTCTAGTCGCTCTCAGTTCATTTTCGGATTGAAGAGTTGCAGACAGTCGGCTACATGACTGAATCCATGTGTCCAAAAAGGGGAGGGAGGGGAATCTTGGCCCCGGGCAGACAGGGACTTTGGGTAGGAGGCTGTGCTGGCTCGGTGTGGGAAGACTGTAACCCTCTGGAGTACCAGCCTGTAAGGGAGAAAGACAGTAGAAGTAGATTTTAGTTTAGGGACTATAGGAAGCACTGTTTCATGCCTGAGACTTTTACATTCTCTCCACCCTGACACTCACTTCTCTGGAATCTTAAAAGAAAACCTGTCTCATGTTCTCTTGTATCAGGGCAGCGAGGTCCAGGTTTGTAAGGCTCTAGAGGAGAGCGAGGACTTTGTTGTGAATGGGTTTAGAGACTGTGTGTTATAGTCCAGGAAGCATCTGGCTGCATTCTGCGCACGACTTGGAAATTTGAATGTGGCCAAATCAAAAGTAATAGACTAAATTGTCTGGTGATGCAATTTCAAGAGAGCACAACATTCAAGCTGGGGTGGATTGCTAGCTGCTCTTGGTCAGATTTAGAGCGAGGGAAGCAGAAAGATGTGCAAACTTGCGGTTTGGTGAAAAAAGAGGTATGATAGAGTTAATGTTGTACATAGTGGATAGAAGGTCAGTGGAAGGTATTCCATTAGAGAGACTGACACATAAGGGAAACCTCACACTTGCACTTGAATAAGAGGAACAGCATCTACAGGCTAAGACCCCATGCTTGGGGAGCTTAAACAGCCAGTCTTTGCTGAGACTGAGGACAGAATGCAAACTCATTTGGAAAACTTCCATTCCAAAAGAAAGGGACTTTACAGAGAACTCCCAGGGCATCCATCTCCAGCAGGTCCATCTAGGGGAAAGTTTCCCAGTTTTATACAGGGAGATGTTCAGAAACCATTGTAGCTGTGGTAGAAGGGACCCTTGGCAGTACCTAAGCTGGAAGCAGGACTCTGGCATCATCCACATGGTGCTGATTTTGGAGGGATGCAGGGTGCACCAGTGATGCAGGGTGAAAGGGACTTGTGCCAACTTCCCAGAAAGCTGCTGACAGAAAGCCAGACAATGTGAAACTCTTGAATGGGCGTGAAGGAAACAGTGAGGAAGAATCCTAAACTGCAATGGAGACCTCAGGTTATGGGAGATACCAGAACTGTGGATGTCTTCCAAGAAGAGCTACAGGTGCTGAGCAGAATTCGGTTGACAAAGATAACGTTCTGCAATCAATAGAGCTGGAGAGGTAGGGCTTGCCAAGCCCACTGAGCCCAGATGATGCCATCTTGAGCTCAAGATGCCAACTAAACATCAAACTTAAGCATTTGATATTTACCCTGCTGAGTTCCACTCTTGCTTTGGTTTGATCTTCACTTCCTGTTTCCTGTGGCGGTTAGCTTCAGTTTCAACTTGACACTACCTAGGATCACCCGAGGAGAGGGTCTCAATGAGGGATGGTGGACATTTAGTTGGCCTGTGGCCATGTCTATGGGTAACTAGGTCTTAATTAAGTTCATTGACATGGGAAGACCCAGGCTGCTGTGGGCAGCACCATTCCCTAGGCAAGGAGCCTAAACTATCTACAAATGAAGAAATCCAGCTGACAGAAAGTGATCGAACAACTGGGCACATGTTTCTGCTTTTGATTGTGGATGTGATGTGACTAGCCATGTGAAGTTTCTGCCTCGATGTCCCCCTCAGTGATAAGCTGTAACTTGGAATTGTCAGCCAAACAAACCCTTGTCCTCCTAGGTTTTTTTTTTTTTAAATTGGGCTGTTTTTATCACAACAACAGAGATGAACCTAGGACTAGCCTCCATTTCTCCCCTTTAGAATGGAGACAGATACCCTGAGCCTTTGTTTGTGGGGAATGCAGTACTTGGTGTTTTATTTTTAAGGGTCACAGTTAAGAGATTGCCTTGAGTCCCAGGAGAGACTTTAGACCTTTGGACAGTGTTGCAACAGCTAAGTCACAGGGACTTTTAAAGTCAACTGGAAAATCTTTGGATTGTGAGGTGGCTATGAGCTTATTGGGGTCAGGGACAGAATGCCATGGTTTGTCTGTGATATGTCCCTACAGGTTCATGTCTTTGAACACTCAGTTCCTAGCTCATGGCTCTGGATTTGGAAGTTGTAGAGTGTTGGGAAGTTAAGGAGGCCATCTGGAGGAAAGGACTTAAGATTTATAGCCTGGTTCATCTGTGTTTTACCCGTGTTCTGTCTCCTGTGCCATCAAGATATAAGGGGATTAGAAGCCCAAACGTCAAGCTCCTGCCACCTTTGTGTCTTTTTGTTTGTTTGTTTGTTTGTTGGCTTTTCGAGACAGGGTTTGTCTGTGTAGCTTTGAGCCTTTCCTGGATCTCGCTCTGTAGAGCAGGCTGGCCTTGAACTCACAGAGATCCGCCTGCCTTTGCCTCCTGAGTGCTGGGATTAGAGGCATGTGCCACCACCACCTGGCTACCTTTGTGTCTTACAAGAGGATATAGGGCTTATACAACGTGTGGCTTGCTTTTCTTTTCCCCCTTCCAGGCTCTAGATTATCTTTACAGCCATTGGTTGGTTCCTTGTGATCCTATAGGTGTCTTTAGTTTGTTGTATTTTGTTGGTGAACCCAAAGCTGTGTCGTGGCCTGACTGTTATGGAGAAGTAGGAGCTTGACGTGACTTTTATTTAGAGACTCTCTATGGTGTGAAGAGCCGCGGATGACAAGAGATGGAGAGTAATGACTGATTTGGGTTCCCGCTCCCTTACAGCACAGCATGCCTGTCAGTCAGGGCAGTCACCTGCACAAGCTGCTCTCAAAACTCACAGACCAGGAGGGGCTTAAACTAGACATCTGTGAGTGACAGCTCCAGAGGCAGCACAGTCCAAGGTCAAGAACACCAGCGCCTCATGAAAACCCTTTGATGGACGCAAAGGAAAACAAGGCTGGAAGTAAACGGTGCAAGTTCGAGAGGAAATTCTCACAAGGGAACAACGTATTAAACACAGTGAACTCCACTCCTTACCGTGTGAGTCAGGGGATCAGCAAATGCCTTGATCCAAAAGGAAACTAAAACCCGACACAGCAACACTCCCTAAGCAGCAAAATCAGCACACAGAAATTCTGATCACAGTTCAGTACCATTGGATCTTGTTTATTTTATTTTTTGTAATTCTTAATATCGTCGCTTTTCACTTCCTTGGCTAATTTATTGCTAAGGGGTATTTTGAGTGACTGTGAATGGAAAGAATTTCTAATTTTTGTCTTAGCATGGTCAGTACGGGCAAACAATATTCTTGTCACTCTCTCAAATGCAGAGCTTTTAAATCTCAGTGCTTTGTGAAGTCTCTAGGTGTTCCCAGGTGTAGAGCCGTATCTATAAGTGGAAACCAAGATGAGCCATCATGAGGAACACTCCTACGAGAACATCACGATGGAACCCAGGTTTTGTGCACTAATTTAAAAAAACATTAATATTAAAGAATTAATCATTACAACACACAGTCCCTTCGAGCCTTCGATGATACAGCATGTCAGAAGCCAAGGGCAGCCAGAGAAGACGGCTCACCTTGTGACTCTCAAAATGGAAGACCTGAGACCCATATCCTAACAGCCCCTTTCAGAACACATCCCTGAAGCTCAGACTTCCTTCCCTTGAGCTATGCCCCATGAAATCCCACCACCTCACTCACATTAGTGCCATGGGGTAGAACCCTTTCCCTTGGTGTGAGGGGACTCTCAGCCACAGGTGCTCTCTGCTTAGCAGGTCCCAATTACTTGGCTCTGGCCATCATGGCAAAAGATTCAACAACAGAAGTGACTTCTCCCAACCCAGTAGAAGAATGGGTGAAGGAGTGAAGAGAATAGTAACTGCCCAACTTCTTTCCACGCCTCGAAGAAGACCAACTTCTTGTCTTCCCTATGGAGGCTGTCTCTGGGCCTGTGACCACACTGTCTTGGGAGGCGCTCTGGGGGATTGGATTAGGCACAGCCCAGTAGCCTCATTTCACATGAATTTCCTGGTTAAAGCCCCGTCTCCACAGTGACTCATACGTAAAGGCCATGGACTTTGGAGTTTGGCACACAAAGCTCAGGTAGACACACTTCAGTACTGAGAACAGGAGATCCCGTGAAATAGTTGTTTTAGGACAAAACTTTTTTTCCCCTCGACTCTCACAGCTCTGAGGAAACCCCCAAGAGGCTTGTGCTCTGAGCCACTTTGACAATTCAGGAGATAAATGCTTTCTCCAAGGACCCTGGCCCTTGACCTCCTGAAAGAAGACAACCATTCCCGAAGAGACCTCACACATGATCAGGAGTCCAGGAAGTCCTCTTGCCTGCATCTCTGATCTTACCACTACCTGGTCCTTAGCAAGTGCATATGTCCCTACACTTATATACGTTTTACTGAGTTACCAGTTAATATGCTCCAACTCCATTGTCAAGCTACTTGAACAAAAACACAGAGACAGCTTTTTATCTGTCTATCTACATCTATATATCTCTATCTATACATAGTCTACTTATCTATCTGCCCCCACAAACTCATTGAGTGATTGAATATGTGTGTGTGTGTGTGTGTGTGTGTGTGTGTGTGTGTGTGTGTGTGTGAAAAATGTAGGCTGTATTTTTGTGGCTCGTGTCTAATGGAGAACATAAGAAAGGGAATGTCTTCTGGCTTTGTTCTGAGGCCCTTGGAAGGCCACAGGTGCCTGGAGTGACTCTTGGAAAGGATGAGGAAAATCTCACCCAGGGACTGCTTATTGTCACCAAGATCGCCCCAGTCCCTTCCCTGGCCTTGCAGTCCCTGACCCTGGAGGTCTTTAACTGTGACCTTTGCAGGATTGCAGAAAATGGTAGTGTGACCCCCCAAACAACATCCTGATGGCAAAGAAGTGTGACCTCGGGTGTCAGGACAGAAGCAGGCTGGTGGCCTGACTGGGACCCCAGATGCAAAGATGACTATCTGACAGGCCGGAAGGTGAGGAGGGGGCTGGAGGTGGGCATCAAAACAAAGCGGTAGACCATCTGCACATCCTCTTGCCTGAGTGTCTCCACCTGGAAGGATTTCAGCACCTGGAACACAAGCGGGGGAGGGGCTCTCCATCTGGCCTCCTCAGCAGGGCAGAGCACTGGCCCATCTCCAGCTAAACTGCTCAGTGCCACCACCATGCTGCAAAGAGGACTTCCTGTGGGGCCCTGAGATCCTCACCAAACACAGGAAGCCCAGACAGACCCTGAAGGCCTATGCTGTTAGTCCAAATACTGCCCCCATTAGCACCCCCATCCCACAGTCCCCACACAGAGCCACTCACATGGTGTAGCAGGAGCATCATCTCCACCTCTGCCACTCGCCTCCCCAGGCACTGGCGCACCCCAAAGCCGAAGGTCAGGTGCAGGAAACTTCTTTTCCTCTCCAGCCAGCGCTGGGGCATGTAGCGCTCGGGTCTCGGAAATACTGAAGGGTTTCGGCCCATGGAGTAGAGATAGAGTAGGACCAATGTCTGTGGGCAGATGCCAAGGGCAAAGTCAACTGCCTTCTAGGGTAATGCAGAACTGGGCAATTGGTGGGTGTATGAGGATCACTCACCCCAGCAGGGACATGGTAGTTCTGAAGCACCAAGTCAGACTTTAGAATTCTCTCCAAAAAGCCACCAACAGGATAGAGCCTGGAGGTGGGGAAGCAACAGGAGAGACCTCAGCGATGAAGGGCTTCTCCTGTCCACATCTGCGCCTTTCTCCCTCACGTCCCTGGAGGGTGTGGTTCCTGGCTATGCTGAGCTCAGCCAACCTCCAGAGGAACATTAGCATCCAGCCATAGGAAGAAGAGCAGAGAACATAGCTCCCCTCGAACCCCAGAAAAGACAGGGGACAGAACAGCAGGGAAAGGGCAGGCAGCACCTACCTCAGGGTCTCTTTAAGGGCAGCCCGCAACAGGGGCAGGTCAGACATAGCCCTCTGAGGGTTTGCAGCGATGCTAGCCTCGGCAGCCAGGCTCTCCTGGCGAAGTGCCCGCTGAATGTCCGGGTTCCGAGCCAGCTCAAAGAGGGTCATTAGCAAGGGGGAGGTTGTCTGCGGGAGCCAGAGAAGTCTCAGACACTGTCCCTAGTCCTCCACAAAGGGAAGCCCTTCTACAAAAGGATGACCCCCCCTCCCCCTCTGGTAGAAGTACATGGCCAGAGCAGGGTGGGACTCTGGGAACCATGACCCTAAATCCTGAGGATCAGGCCACAGACATCCCATTCCTGGACACTCTCTCAGCTCCTGCAGGATCTGCTGCTTACAGCCTGCTCTGGTACCCACTGGGGTGGGCCTTCAGCATCACTTAGGGACACTGCCACTTACAGCTAAATTCTCATAGTGATTGGCATCCCTAGGCCACTGAGTACTGACCTCCCTGCCCAAGCCTGAAATGGGTCCTAGTTCCTGTTGCTACCTCCTCCCAACATCAGTGAGAATCCCTGGAGTGAGCCCTGAGCCTCTATGTCCAGAATGCCTCTTTATGGCACAATCTACAGAAACAGCCTCTTAAGTCTCTTGCTGACGTCACCAGCCTGCCCCCGTGCTACACCTGGGCATGCTGACTTGGTGATCATCTATCCGCAGCCTGATGCATGGCCCTTCCTGATGCGACCCTCACCCCTGCTGGCCTCATCTGTCCCCCTGTCACCTGCCTTAGGCAGCCAGCCACCCCCAGGAGCTTTGTGTTGCTGCTTGCAAATGGGCCCGCCCTGAAGGGTCCCCTTTCACGAGCTCCCTTGATCTCTGCACTGCCCTGTACCTTCACCTGAAGATCTCCCTCTTCCTGTACCTCTGGGTACAGCCTAGAGCAACAGTCTCCTGGCAGAAACGGCCTGGGATTGCAGCGCATAAAATGCTTTTGGAGGATACAGACAGGGAGTCACAGGGGATTCCCACAGGCTGGCCTGACCGTGTCTACACTCCCAGCGGTGAGCTCAATGGAGTTGGCTTTGATGGCGTCGAGAGGCAAAGCTCCCTGGGATATTAGTTCTGCCACGATGCCACTGTAGGTCTGAGGGTTGCCAAGTCTGAGCTCCTGATGCACCTTCCAGATACATCTGCTGGCTGGAGATGTGACATGGGAGCTTGAGAACAGGCAGGTCCACTGTCTTGTTTGTACCCCACTCTCATGGCCAATGACAACCCCTGCTCCTCTCCCACAACCTCTGGGTCAGTTCAGCCATAGCATTAGTGGGAACATTAAAAGAACAGGAAGCAACGGTCACCATCATTTGAGATGACCCCAGCGTAGCCATGAGTAAAGGTGAATGGCAATTACCTGACCATTGTCCCCTACCCCATGGCGCTGCCCAGGCGATTGACCCTCACCATACTCAGAGATGATATCCCAGGACTCAAAATGTTCTTTCCACACCCGGCTGCTTGTCCAGTGAGTCAGGCTCCTGGGCAGGAACATGAGCTGTGTGGTGGTCTTGAACATGGAATGCAAGGCATGGATGAACTTCAGGCTGCCAGGGCTCAGGTCATGGCCAAGGAGGCCCAACCGCTCCCCAAAAAGAGCAAAGTTGCTCGCTGCAGAAAAAAAAAATGGTATCGCTGAGACAAGGCAGCCCCTAGCCTCAAAACTGCCTCATCTTTCCCTCCCTACAATCCCCTCCCTGACTCCTTAAATTGGGACCTTCCTCCAGTCACATACCTTCTATACTGTAGTTGAAGAGGCTTTGCTGGACATCCATGGTGAGGCTCCCACGAGCATTCTGAAAGACCTTCTTCTTCAGGGCCTCCAAGAAGTCCCTTGCCACCATGTCCACCATGGGGACAAACTTTTGAACGGCCTTTGGTGACAGCACATTTGGGTTCAGCCTCAGTCGGTTGAAGCGCCATTCAGGCCCATTTCTGCAGGGCACAGAGCAGGGCTACAGACACCTCCCAGGAAAGGCCTGGCCCAGGCTTGTGCCCATCTTTCTGCCTCTCAAGGAAATTGGGGCAAAGGGTGTCAGGGTCAGAAGCAGGCTCTGCAGGTCTTGCGCCCACTTCTTTCTTCCATCACAGCCTCTATGTATTGGACAGAATTCACTAAGTCTGAGGTGGACTTGGCACATCCACACCCAGGGAGAAAAGAGACTCTGCTGTCAGCTCTGCCCACCTGGCCTATACCCCACAGAGGGAGAAGCCCTAGCTGAGCTCACCCACCCTGTCAGTCCTGTAGAGTGTTTGGTCTCTGAGTCATCAGCATCTGCCTGTCTCAGCTAAGGGATCCCATCTTCCCTAGGGCAGGAGCCACAGCAGAGGACCACTCACAACATGCACAAACCACAGTCCAGGGCACGGGGCTCCCATGGAGATACTCCAGTAAATGACAGGCAGGAGTTTGCACACTGAGCCACACATGCAGAATGCCTGTCCTTTGGTGTGCTAAAGCCTGCAACAATGGACAGTGACCACATGCACGTGTACATACACATATGTACCCACACAAGACCTCAAAAACACTCAAGTCCCTGTGTGCACAATACTTAGGCAACAGCCATGCACAAAGATGCAAATACACACAGAGTCACAGATGCAGACAACACCCACTTTCATGTCAAGGCAAAAAGCATGGCCACATATTTGCATATGCAAGAATATAAGCAGGTGCATACATGCACACACACACACACACACACACACACACACACACACACACACACACACACACAGGCTTCCTGCTTTCTCAGAGGCACATGCTCATACTTTGCCCACAGGGTCATTTGCATTGGATCTCCCTGCCAGATTCCCTCAGATAAGTGCCTCACCAATACACTCTTTTCCCAAAACTATTTTATTAACGAACAGATTCACTCTGACATGGGCTGGTGTGCCTGTGTGCAGCCTGAAATCCCTGTGTAGGCTCCTCCACACCTCCTAGTGACCTCTTGGCAGCCTGTTCACTCCAGGCACCAGGAACCCCTGCTTAGCCCTCCAGATGTGTATCCAGCTGCAGGAGGGAACTTGCCCCTCTCTTACCCGGGTCATGTTTGATTGTGAGCCCACAAGAGCCCCAGCTTCCTGTTCTCCACTCCTTCGTCCCTAGAACTGTCTACCACATATCTCTCTGAGGGAAATTGCCCCTAATAAATGGAGACTGCATTGCTGGACATCAGGCTATGGCAGAAGCTAGCTGTGGCCCTGAGTCAGCGGTTCTTTTTCTGGGCCAACTTTGAAACTGGTAGAAGTGAGAATCCCATCCTAAAAAAAGCCTATTTACATAGGAGTTTGGGGCAGGAGGCATTCCTCTGCCATCTCCCTTCTCAGGCCCAGGATCTACTTGGCATGGCACCGACCCACGCTTGGGAGTGATTGGTCTCCACACCCCTACCCAAGCAGGATCAGTATCCTATGTCTGGGCCACCAATCACCTCCCTCCTCATTCTCAGTGTCCACTCACAGCAAGAACACGCCACGTCTCAGGCCACGCTGTTCTCTGTGGGCCACCCAGGGCTCCAGGTGCATGCGATAAGGGTGCATACTCTCCACCTGATGCAGCTTCTCAGCATCCTCTGGCATCATCACAGACACAACCTGTGTTCTTCCTATGCTGTACCTGTGGGGTGAAGAACACAGCCCTGCTGAGGGTGGACTGCCCTCCACCTGAGCATCCTGCAAAACCAGCCCTGTCTGTGTGCTTTCTCACCTCAGCCTCTCCAGCCCTTGCTTTCCCCTCAGAAGGGCTATCCCGCTGCCTGCCTGACTCCTCTCCACTTCAGCACTCCTGGCACTCTGTCCTCTCAGCGATGAGCAGTGCCTTTCTCTGTCCACATGGAGAACCATGGTCTCCATGAGTCAGGCCCATAACCTCCTGTGCTCCCTCCCTGTCTTCCTAAGGAGGGAGTGCCTGGTGCCTACTGGGGAATGCAGCACACCTCATACTCTGCAGAGCCTGAGCAACCAGAGGGTCAGGAAGCTCTGTCTGTGCTCAGCTATGGGTCAGGAAGGCCCTTACCTGAAAATGGGCCCCAGCTCCTGGAAGGCCTGATGCATCTCCAGGTGCAGGTTCTCCTGGCCCTGCTCCCTCAGCATCTGTATCATCTTCAGCCACTTGTTTCTGGAGTACAGGGGGATGGCTTCAAAGGGTTGCAGTGTCTTGGGGGCCGGTGCTGCTGTGGTGCCCAGTGCCCTCATCCTGTACTGGCACTGCCAGGGTCTTGCCAGCCACACATCTGCCTTCACCCTGAGTGCCATTGCTTCCTCCTCTCTCCTTCAGCCCATGGCCTTTTATGCTGCCTGTGTACTGTACTGTTGGACCGCTCACGTCATGGAAGAAACTGTCCCTGGACTTGCCTGAGAGATCTGGGCTCTGATCATGGTTGGGGCTCAACTGTCAGTGGAAGTATATAGCCAGCTCCCTAACACCATCTCTGTAAAATCTGCTGGTGGGTGGGAACTGGGAACAGATATAGTGTCCACATGGGGGGCTGTGTTGACTGGGAAGAGGGGGACAGAGATCTCTCTTCTCCCTATAGATGGGAAAAGGAAGATGGATGGATTCTCTCTCTTTTGAAGATATAATAGAAGACCTTGGTTTCTTTTAATAGACTTTGTCTTTTTTTAGCAACTTCAGTAAAAATAAATCTAAGAACTAGAAAGTATATGAGGCATTATATTCTTTCCAGAACAAGTTTGAATTCAGTTTCTTTAAGATAAAAAAAAGGAAGAAAACTTTATTGTTGCTACATGTGAAACAAGAATAACATTGGTGGCACCCTGGTGGTGACGTCACAGTGGCCATGGATCTTGCGGGCAATTCTGCTCATGGGCCAGGACTGTCCTCTGCACAGTCTGTGTTCCGGTCGGACAAGTCTCACCCTCAGCTTCCATCTCCCTTTCTCACACTCTTCAGGGCCTCTGACTTAAGGTGTTGTACATGACTATCCTCCAAACCAAACTTCCACCATCTTGGGGAGTTCTACTGGGTGTGATCACAGAGGACCCTCACCTCTGAGCTTGTTGACTCTTGACACTCCCTCATAGAAGGACCCTCCTCTAAGGATTCCATCACTCCTCCAAACCCATTGTATATCATTGTACCCTAATTGCAAATGGCCTCGGGATCTCTGAGAGAGGCTAGAGTGTATATGATGGAAAGAATTAGGGGAAGGTTCCATCTACATAGCCATGGGGGGAAGCCAGCATTCCAGCTGCTTGCAGACCTTCCAACATAGCTTCTTTAGGGTCACTAATCTCCTGCCTCCAAAGCCCTCACCCATTGCTCTGTAAGTAAGTCTAATAAACTCGCTGGTTCCCCAGGGGCGAACGTTAATAGAATTATACTTTGGCTTGCCATTGGGAGTTTATGAGGAGGAGGATAGACATCACCTTGTCTCCTCGCCTCCTACACCTAGAGAAAACTCTCAGGACTCATGGTAACATGTCCTCTAGTTCTGCCTCAAGAATGTCATGACTCAGAATCCGTTCATTTCCTCACTCGTTAAACAAATATTGAGTGTTAGCGGGTCAGAGTACACACAAAGTATTGGGAACATTCTGTGGGCATGGACAATGAATGTTTAGAGTCCCAGGCACATACACCTAATAGAATTGCCTGCAATGAAGCTGGTATTCTGTGTGGCACTATGAGAGCCTACAATGACAGAAGTGACTTGTAGACCTTTCCTTAATTACCATTGGGGCTTATAAAAAAAAATGATCAGAAAGCACAGAGAATTCCTGGGAACACGCCCTGCCCCAGGCACAGCTTCCTCCTCTGTCAGCCTGTACCTCAGCAGTATACTTCATAGTCGACGGACCCAGGCTGACATTTTTCCATCACTCCATGACCTCAGCTTTCCACAGAGGTTTGGTGCTCCACATGTTGTGGGATTGAAACCTGTAGAGTGGCACCACTGGGGTCTCATACGGGATACTTTGGTCTCCTTAGATGTCTGCCTCTGCCTTCTCATCCCCCTCATGCCACATCTCTGGCAGCCACTGACCTTTCTAATCTCCCACTTCTTTTTCCTTTACACCTGTTCCTGTGTGTGTGTGTGTGTGTGTGTGTGTGTGTGTGTGTGTGTGTGTGTGTGTGTGTGTGTGAATGTGGAGGCCAGGAGACAACTTTGAGTGTCATCTACAGGCACTGTCCACCTTTTTCTTTCTCTTTTTGAACAGGAATCTCTCACTGGCCTGTGACTTGCCAACATGAAGCCTGACTAGCCAGTAAGCAGCAGGGACGCACTTGACTCTACCTTCCCAGCATTGGGATTTCAAATGCATGCCACGCCCTGCCCTCCCCCCCTCCCCGCCCATTCAGGGCTTTGAAAAGCAAAGACTTATTTTATTATGTTTAATTATGTGTGTGAATGTGTGCAAGCATGTGAGCATGTGCATGGGAAGGCAGGTGCTTGCAGAGGTCAGAGGTATCAGACCACCCCTGGAGTTCAAGTTCTAGGAGTTGTGAGCTGCCTGACATGAGTGTTGGGAATTGAACTTGCCTCCTCTGGGAGAGCAGCAAGTGTCCTTAACCACAGAGCCATCTCTCCAGCCTGATGCGGGGCTTTTTAAAAACATGGGTTCTAGGGCTTGAACTCAGATCCTCATGTTTTCAAGGTGAGCACTCCCCAGCAGAGCCATCCAGGCCTCTCCCAGTGCCTTCTTCCCTCATAGCGTTGAGTCATGTACCTTGTAGGCTTTTCACATCGGCTTCTTTCTCTTAGTAATTTGAGTTTTCTCTGGTGGACCCACCATTTGCTTTTAGCATTGAGTAACACCGCAGGTTCCGTCTCAGCCATGGTTGATTTGTCTGTTTACCTACAAAAGAGCGTCTTGATTTCTCCCAAGTTTATTAACCAGGGATAAGGCTGCTGGAAACTTTTTCTGTGGATCCTACCTGCTGTTTATTCGAATAAACACCAGTGCACACACTTGCAGCCTGTAGCCTGCCTTGATGAGCAGGATTTCCAGAGTGGCTGCACCTGCGTTCTCATCGGCAATGAATGAAGGTTCCTGGTGCACCAAGTCTATACCAGCTTAACGATAGTGCTTTGGATTTGTGCCATTCTGAAAGGTCGACATTGGGTGCCTTCCTCCTAGGGACAGGGGGATGTGGAGGCCAGAGAACAACCCACAGGAACTGGTTCCTTCCTTCGACCATGAGAGTTCCGCAGACCAAACTCAAGTCATCGGGCAAACACATTTGCACACGGAGCCCATTCCCTGTCCTCATCTCTTTACTTTTACCTACATATGTATTTTTAAAGCAGGTCTCTTACAGATGACACACAGTTATGTCCTGTCCTTTGATTGGGAAGTTTAGGCCACTGATATTTGAAGACATTACTGGCATAGCTTGAGTTAACATCTGCCATGTTAACGGCGGTTTCTTCCTTTTGTTGCCTATATTCTTTGCACTTATATTTGGTTTACCTCTCTCTCTCTCTCTCTCTCTCTCTCTCAATATGTATCGTTTTAACTGAACATTTTGTATGAGCCTTCTTATCCTGTCTTACCTTACTAGCCACACCTTTTCCTATGCTTTTCCAGAAATTAATCTGGAGTTAGAAATATTAATCTGAGTGTCCATTCAAGTAACTGTGTCACCTCACAGGCAGTGTAGGTATCCATAGTGCCCAGGCATCCCCAGCTCACTCATGGCTCACAGGCAGTGTGGTTATCCATAGTGCCCAGGCATCCCCAGCTCACTCATGGCTCACAGGCAGTGTGGTTATCCATAGTACCCAGGCATCCCCAGCTCACTCATGGCTCACAGGCAGTGTGGGTGTCCATAGTGCCCAGGCATCCCCAGTCCACTCATGGCTCACAGGCAGTGTGGGCGTCCATAGTGCCCAGGCATCCCCAGTCCACTCACGGCCTTCCCACTAAATGATTTACACAAACTGTAATCCTGGAGCTTTTACCATGTTGAGCAGAGCAATAAGCATGAGGAAGCAAGCCAGTTCTTTCACATCATCCATCTGTCCATGCCTTCCGGGCCTGCATCACTTCTCTTCTCTCTGAAGAACATTCTGCAGCTCGGGAAGGCAGGCCTGCAGACAACAAGTTCTCCTGAGCTTCATTTACATGGAAAAGTCTTTACTTCTCTCTCTCTCTCTCTCTCTCTCTCTCTCTCTCTCTCTCTCTCTCTGTGTGTGTGTGTGTGTGTGTGTGTGTGTGTGTGTGTGTGTGTATGTGTGTGTGTGTGTGTGTGTGTGTGTGGTTGTGTGTATAGGTGCATGTGTACATGTGTGCAGATATATGCAGAAGCCAGAGGTCAACCACGGGTATCTTCTTCAGTCACTCTCCACATTATTTTGGGAGGCAGTCTCTTGCTGAAACTGCAACTCACCATCTTGACTGGCCGAGCTGTCCAGCAAACCCCAGGGGCCTTCGTGTCTCTGCCTTTCCCGTGCTGAGATTACATGTGTGTGCTGCTGGCTTCTACACGAACTCGGTCTCCATCCCTGTGTGGCAGGCACTTCAATGACTAAACCTTTCCCCCGCCCCTGCCCCTGCCCCTCCCGCTCACCTCTGAAAGACGATTATATAGAATACAGAATTCTAGGTCACAGGATTTTTCCTTTCAACCCTTCAGATGCTTGTCTGCTCTTTTCTCTCCGATGACTTCTGAGAAGCCAGATACAGTTTGGTTCTTTGCTCCTGCACAGCTGAGACGTTTGTTACTCTGATTTATTTTACTTTTCTTTAGATTTGGTGCAGTTTGGGTATTATATACTTAGGTATGGGGTTTTTGTGTCGTCTTTTGAAACAACCGTTTTGTGAGGGACACACACACGCTACCCACATGCATGAGGAAGTCAGAGCATAGCTTTCAGAAGTGGCTCCTCACCATCCAGCTTGTTGAGATATGGTCTTCCTCCTGTCTCTACCGCTCTGCTTGCTCCAGGCTAGCAAACCTACTCTCTTCTA